>NC_137051.1:23391368-23467306 GCF_032717465.1 Coenobita brevimanus
TCTAAATCTAGCCTTTCCTTGTGCCCTTCACGTTCCACTGATTGCTCCCTAAATTTATTCACTTCATTCTTGCCATTGCCTGAACCATTTCGACAAGATATTATTTTTTTCTAAAGCAGACAAAAAATGTTTGAGCTGACTCCACCAGGTCAAAATCGGACCTAGCCTTTTGACTTTGAACTTGTGTTAGAAAACAATGTGTTTCGTCACTGGTTTTTCCTCAACTCTTTCACCAAGACTGCTTGAAATCGGATGAAAACTTTTTGAGTTATATTATTCACACACACACACACACACACACACACACACACACACACACACACACACACACACACACACACACACACACACACACACACACACACACACACACACACACACACACACACACACACACACTGCTCGCTGGCTCAGTGGTAACGTTCTCACTTGCCATCTGGTAGACGGGAGTTCGCGCCTCGCTCAGGTTGCGAAAAGTTTCACTGATGAAGTGGGTGGTTACTGTCCCCCTTGAGCAAGGGGACGGCTGTGTGCGTGTGTGAAGGTCACAGCCTTGCCCTTAGATCGGACTATAAGAGTTCTCAGCTCCCTTCATGGAGGGTAAAACCTGACGATCACGACCATCAAGTGATCCTGACCGACCCGGTGAATTACACACACACACACACACACACACACACACACACACACACACACACACACACACACACACACACACACACACACACACGTCCAGTAAAGTGTAATACCCCATCTAGCATGGGCATAATTAGTAGCGGCTATAGCAAACCCCACAAATCGAAAAGTCTGTATCAGGGTGAGTACAGTCGCATGGAAATTTGCACGAATGGTATAGAGTATATGCCATCGGCTTCAGTCAGTCCCTTAATATACTAACATGAATAAAAAAGGACAAATATTAAACTGTGTTTTTGGTGGATATTTGTTAATGTTTCTAAGATTCTGTTTATTTATTTCTTTAAATCTTTAACTTTGTTCTATTACAGTCTATTAAAAAAGAAAGAAGTTCTTAGACATGATAGTCAGGTTAGGCACTTCATCACGACAAAATTTGTTACTTACCGTCAAACGATTTTATTAATATTAGGAAGACCTCCAAAGGATGAAGCGGATCTCATTAATTCTTCAAAACAGTGATTCCTGGTATTTCAACTTCATACCACCACATGATAAGCTTATCTGATGAGAAGAGCTCGTAACGAAGTAGTTTTGGGTAACATTATAATCTTCTATTTTCTCCATTAGTGACAAAAAAGTAGGGATATGTTTTACCATTATTTCCTGCGTGGTAACTAAAATTCATTTTTACCCAATGATGGTGGTACCTTTCGGCCTGAACCCCTTAACTATACAGTCATCTATAATTTTTTATTGTTGTAATCTCCAGCTTGTGTGGGTCATTATAGGGAGAACCTCTCGTATGCAAACGGTTGATAAAGGCCACATCTAACTTCTCAAGTTGAAAAGTCACCCCGAAGTAGGAAAGAGCGTCTGATGATAGGAAGACTTTAATAAGGAATACATCCCCGGAGTGAAGCAGTTAAATGTCGGGACTACTCCAATATTATTCCAGACAATGCCAGTCGATTTGATTTAGTTAAGAGGAAATATAAAATCTGAAAGTGTTAATGTTGCCGGCATTAACGTATACGGCCGGAGAAATTCTAGTACTCTACGTCAGAAAATGCGAGATCGTAATTTGTTCCTGTAACTTCCTCTGATCTATATTATAGGTCAGAGGAAGTTACAGGAACCTTCGCATTATTACTGCCACCATTAGCCTTGTCATGGTCAGGACAACTCATGTACTATTCCAGCAAATTTCAGACGATTTTATATAGAGCAGAGTGAGTCAAGCGAACCTTTAAGTGTTGAAAGGTGAAATGGAAAAGAAAACTGTAAGTGGTGAGTCTGTGAGAGTAAATGGAATGGCGACGCTCCCACACTTCACTTATCTCGCACACACCTCTCTTGTCGCATCCATACTCCCTCTCTTCTCCTTCACAACTCTCTCTCTCTCTCTCTCTCTCTCTCTCTCTAAGGAACCATTCATCTCATAATTTTCTCTGATACTCAGTGACTGGTACTGACTGACGACTAGCATTGTCAGTGGTTCTTGTTATCAAATAAACCTCCTTTATCTTTCCCTCACAACTCCCTTCGCCATCCCATCACCACGTCCTACCTCATTTATCTATATTTCCTTAAGAAAAATATGTTCTCTCGCCGTCATCATCCCTTACCGTCATTTCCTCCTAACTTTTCCTCTCCACCCACCACCACCACCACCTCTTCCCGCCTACTCCAAATTGACTCCCCAAAGCTCTTTCCTTCCTCACATATTTTTCCCGGGCAACTCTCCTCCTCTGACATTATCTTCGGCTGTTCCTTCCCTCCTCCCTCCATCTTCTTCGCCCCTTCCTTCCCACTTCCCCTTTCTCACACGGCCTGCCCTGATCCCCAATATCACGGGAATCGACTCCAGGCCACACCACAAGACGATGCAACACCCTCACCCGTCCCTCTCGCGGATCCGTGGGTGTCTAATACAATTACTACATCTCATCAGTTCTAAAATCTTGGGTCACACCACAAGCCCCACGCGCAGAGAGAGAGAGAGAGAGAGAGAGAGAGATGCGGTGGGCAGGGAACTAATATTATTCTGGGGTAGAATCTGTGGTGGTAGTATAGGTGGTTTAGTGGTAATTGTGGTATATGGTTGTGAGTCTTTGCGGAGGATGGTACTGTACTGGTAGTGGCAGTGGGCGTGGAGTGGCAGTGTTGGTGGGTCTGGTATTGGTGTTCTGAGCAGTAGTAGAAATTTAGAGGTAATCGACCAAACAACCATACATTGAATTTTTTAGACAGTCATCATGAACCCAAATTTCTCATAGCCTATTAGTTTTGTTTTGTTAACCTAATCCTTGTGTGGTTGGTGACATTTCTTTCTTACCAGCCCTTCAGACCAATCATGATGGCATGTGGGGCTATGACCTCGCTATATACTGGTTGGCAATGCGAGATTGGTAGTCCAAATGCATGTAACGGAAAATGAATGAGATTCTCTTTGGCTGAATGAGTAAGCCCAGAAGTGCCTGTGATCTTGTTGACACAAGGGATCCTACTGACTGGCATTTACGAATATATGTAGGAAGTAGGCCTACCTTGCTTGTAGGCCGTCTTCTTGTGACTTGAATATGGAGTTTAGGTCTGCGATGTACACTGATTCTAAAAGTGTTTCTGGGGGGTGAGGGAGACATTTGGATCAGACATTACATGACCAGTCACTAAAGGAGTAGCCACAATGCCTCCCACAACTGTCAACACCTCAGGAAAGGCACCAACATATGATTATCAGTACCAGTATAATAACAATATCTCGATGAGAAGATCAGGGAAAAGTGGAAGGCGCATCATGGCCATTATTGTAACATGATACCTGGTGTGTACAATTACTAATGTGGAAAGAAGCATTTAGAAATTGCAGCAGTGGGCTGGTAACTGGCAATTTCATATAGCTCATTAGAACTGCTGAAAGTGATTAGCGAAAAGAATAGTCTACCAGACGTGCAATCCACTTCCATTCCGGGGGAGGGGGGGTGGAGGTGAAACACGTAACCCTTCATCCCGAGAGAGCATTTTGTTCGTGTTACTGGACGACATTTATATAGCGAGGATTCTTAAAGCAAGTGAATATATATATATATATATATATATATATATATATATATATATATATATCACTAAGAAGTGGCAATGTAGGAGAAGACTGATAACTTGCTAATGGAACTCCAATATTCAAGAACACAGTTAATCACCGCCTGGAAACTACGGTCCAAAAAGCTTAATATCAATAGTATCCAAGTTGTTGGAAATTATAATTAGAGATAAAATAGCTAAGCATTTAGAGCATAATTATCTCATTAATGACTCATGACACAGATTCCGGAATAATCAGTCATGTCCTGCTAATCTCCCTGAGTTTTTCAAAAATATTATTAATATGTACATCCACGAACCAAAGTTCCGACACCCCCGTAACTGGTAGGGAGTCCAAGCCAAGGTAAACTGAACGATCGGACAGACTGGCGTTGCAAATTGATAACGAGTTTATATCTCACACTACAGATATAAGCCCCAGAAGCAAAGAAGACAAGTACTGCAGGGAATACGAGTATGTGTTTCGAAACTTCAACTCACTATGCGTCTGGATAATATAGGCATATATGCAATTAGGGTAACATATTACCAAAATATTTGAGAAACATGGTTAGGATTCGACACAAGTATGGATATACTACATGTTAGGATCGACGTAATGTGTCGGTAACGCTAGAAATAATCGCTTGAAAATACTGCCAGTTTACAAACAAAGCACAACGCCCGTCAGAAAGAAATATAAAGTTTGTCATGTAAATGCACTGTTGCAGCAATACTTATAGTAGTGCGATATTTTTACAGAAAGTAAACTAGCATATTTCAAAATATTATCGTACTGTAATCAACCCTGCGAACGAAGTGAGTAAGATGGTATCCCAGAAACGGGTACCGGCTGTATACCGGGTGGCTTGTATGTCGGTCTGTCTGTCGTCTGTCTGTCCATCCCCCAAACTACTCCTAGACGATTTGACGGATTTTCACGAAAATTTCCAGGCGTGTTCAGTTCGCCTATGCGAATATCAGTCTAAAATGGATTTTATTTATTCATTTATTTATTTATTTATTTTTTCAGGCCACCGCCCCCTCAGCTGGGGATACAGGATCCTCCTCATGTTCGACCTGTTAAAGTTCATATTTGCATTTAACCAACACTTGTATGATAATTCTGCATGACATGGAGAGGGTATTTACGAATTTCCAACCACAAAGGTAGCCCCCCAGCTGGGAATTTAGAAGCTCCTGAATATTAATCTGAAGTTCTTACTTGGTTTTACTAGTACAATATTCTGCTGTTCCACCATATTTTGTGAGGAATACTAGGTAATGTTCCATTACGAGGAATATCTCTAGTGTTGCGTATACCGTTTTAATGCCAGGCCAAACAGCACGTCTGCTTTATTGTTATAGTTATCATACTTATATTTACCGATTGTTTCCATACTAGTTTCTTTAATACCATTAAAAAATCCGTCATTTATGATGGATATTCGAAGCTGCGGTTCAGACCTTCTACAAGATTTTCACTCGTCCGTCACAGCATGCTGATTTTAATATGCACAGTTATCATATGAATGAATAAGTTATATCCGGATGCACATTACATAGAGTCACAATAAACCTTCCCTGCTCTGTTTGTATTGTTTTCTTCGAGAGTTCGAGCTGTGAAGTGTGAAACACATCCTCTGAGTCTTGCTATCAATCTGCTGAGCTAGTGTGTCCGATCGTTGATCCTTTCATTAGCCTTGGCTTCGACTTCCTACCAACCAGGGGGGTGTCGGAACTTTGGTTCGTGAGTGTACGATTAAACTATATCGGTTGATGTAATCTAGTTCAGTTTCCAGAAAGCATTTGATAAAGTTCCCCATTAATAACTTTTTTGAGAAATCTAGTCTATGGTACTGGTGGCAACGTACAAAGATGGACTGAAATTTGGTTTACAGAATGTAAACAAACTTATAATTAATGGGGAATCAGGCTGGATGAATGTTACGAGCAGAGTATCACAGAGTTCAGTTCTGAGTCTAGTACCGTTTCTAATTTACATTGACGATATTGATGAAGGCTTGTATTCTAAAATCTTGACATTTACTGATGTTACAAGTCCGAGACAAAGCAGACACACCCGAAACTAGGCTAATGATTCAAAGAGATCGTGATATATGATTTAACTGGGCTCAAATGAAGCAAATGGATTTTCTGCAACTACTATCTACAACCAGACGCCACAGTTCCATAAGGGGTGGCCGTTTGTCTTTGAGTTAGCTGTTTTACGGGAAGGGGCACTAACCCTCCGCCAACCCACTTGCTGACACGTAGAGTACACGTATGGTTTGGTTATATGGTTACCATCCAGCTTCGTTAATGAATTCCTGGTTTACAGGAAACTATTACGTTTGTCACTCAATGTGCAGTAAAGCCAGCTGAAAAGGAAGAAGAAGAATAAAAACTGGCAGGAAAGATGGGAGAAACTGGAATGATAAGGATGAAGGAAGAAGTAGGAAGCATTACATAAGGAAGTGTAAATGGATAAAGGTTGCCACCACCTGCCACCTGTAAGTTTTTCATTCACTTCCAATATTAAGAAGTTTGGATTTGTCACTATTAAAATCCATTTGTTAGGTGGTGGCAAATTGATTTTAATATTGGCAAATGAACACTTCTTAATACTGGGAGTATAAATGAAAAATTTACTTACATTGTTAATGATAGCCAACTCAAGAATGTGAGCCAAGAAGAAAGATCCAGGAATAATAATAACAAACAATTTGAAACCAACTTCACTGTACACAGAAACAGTAAAGAAGCCCAATAAACTAGTTATATTTACGGGCAGAACATTTGAATTCAAATGAGAGAATATCATTCTTATCTCGTACACTTCCGAGGTATGCCTAGGTGGAGCGCTGTATTCTGTTTTAGTCACCTTATACTAAAGCTGTTTAATTTTTCAAAGCAGAGTGTACGAACGGGTCTGATTCAAGTATACAGAATTATTAAGGAGCATGGCAATATGGTATCCAAAAAGTGCTTCGCAGTACATCGGTTAAATTACACATGAGGAAATGGTTATAAAATCGTTGACAAACGTATCCAGCCTAGTAAAGCAAAACACTTTTTCTTTAACAGAGTTGCCAACATATGGAACAAATTTCTTACAGATGTGGTAGACTGCAGTTCTGTAATGGCTATAAAAAGTTGCTTGAATAAAGATCTGGCTTTTAACCCCCAATTAAGCGCATTCATGGCTGAATAATGCAAAATTCCAACTAATTTACTTATCTTTCAAATAATGGAGGACGCAACAGCGGTGCAATGTTGTTTGCAGATAATTTTACTTATCCCTTACACACTAAGTTGGTGTAGAATATATATATATATATATATATATATATATATATATATATATATATATATATATATATATATACATATATATATATATATATATACATATATATATATATATATATATATATATATATATATATATACATATATATATATATACATATATATATATATATATATATATATATATATATATATATATATATATATATATATATATATATATTTTGGGGGGGTCTTTCCTAGAAAATGCATGGTGGTCCTAATTTTTTCCTGCTGGTTTCGGCTGGAGTGTTTGATGGGCGACAAGGCGAGGGGGGGGGGGGTCTTCTTGCATTGCTAATCTTATCTTCATCTCATAAATTATATATCGTAGTCACAGCCTTCTATTTAACAAACAGCCCAGAAAAGGACCATTAGGTTTGTTGATGTTTACTGTCCTTTGTGCTCGTAAGATAGCCTCCTGGTAGTAAAGATATTATTGAAGAACATTACCTAACCCCGGCAGTTCCACGGCTTTCCCTAAGATAAATAAAACCTGCTGATATCAGTAAAAATTAAACATAAATGACTTGCTCGTGCTCAAAGGTTAAAAGAGAAAAGCTGCAAAAATGGCAGCTAAAGAAAACAATGAGTCTTTTTGTATCCATGTGCTGTAAACATTTATCTGCTGCATGCCCATAATGAATTGTTTTTAACCCATCAGTGCCAAGGGTTCCTGTGTCAGGAACGGTGCTAAGCGTACCGCACTCCGCCTGTCAGCTCATGGCTGCGAAGCACAGGGTGGGGGGGGGAAGAAACCCTGGGGTTTCTCCCCCTTCATTAGATTTTGAAAATGCCTACTTCTCTCCTCTATTTAGTTCATTAGGCATCCATTCTTCCATGACAAGATTCTCATCCACCTTCACTTCGGTCTCTATTGGTGCTTTGTCCATTTCCATTCCGTAGATTAACAACTGTACTACCTTAACTGTTTACATATGTAAATGGATATTCAAACTTTTTTCCTCATTACCTGATGTCCTTCCCTTCCCTTTCTAAGACTCTCGTTTACCTCGCTTTCTTCCTTGTTTTCTACGATCGCAACTTATACTGTCAATCCCCAGTCCCACCTTATACTGTCGATCCCCGATCCCACCTTATACTGTCGATCCCCGATCCCATCTTACGAATGAGTTTTACCCAATTCATTTGCATTTATATGTCTACAGGCTGGCCCATATATTGCACACCCCTTGCCACTAAGTAAAATATTCTCGTGTGCTGCAAGGATGGCTCTGTCAACGTTACCAGTGTCTGCCCTAAATAAGTTTCTATATCAAGTAACTCATATTCACGTTTTATAGTCTTTGTTTTTTACATCCATTCACTACATGGTTGATTACTAATATCACAGAGCATCAAAAATGTCTGCATTCCTCACAACTACAAAGTGACTCACTCCTGCAACAAAGAAATATTAATGACCCTTCTTATACATGCAGAGTTTGAGTCTATTGTTGATGTCTTCATACTCAGTTAAAGGTGCCAAGGGATAGGGTCAAACCTTAGATGAACTCATATCACGGTGTCTTTTGCAGCCAGTGAACAGGCAGCAACCAGGAAAGTTTCCAGTCTTGTAGGTCGTAGCTGAATAGGAGCAGTGATGAAATTCTGACAACCAGTGAACATACGAAGTCCCATCCCTTCTCCTTCACTCACTTTCAAACCCCATTATTTCACTTCCCTCTTTTATTTGCACGTTCCTTCTATGCGTCTGACACTGGGAAGAAAGTCATTTCTCCCCATCCCTATTTTTTCTCTCTCTTTCTACCCCCTCGTCGCCCATTCTCAATCTCTCCTTTATCTCACGTTCCTATTTCCTTTTCTATCAGACACATGAAATCTCTCTCTCTCTCTCTCTCTCTCTCTCTCTCTCTCTCTGTCTACTTAAACTCCTTCCCTCTTTTCCTCATTTTCTTTCCCTTACCACCTGACACCCCCGAAGAAGTCCCCTTCCTTCCCCCACTCTCATTCTCTCCACTTTCCTCTCTCTCCCACTTCCTCTCTCCGTCTCACTCACTTCCTTCTCCTTGTTGCCCCCTCGCCGCCCCCCATAAACCGTGATAACAGCCCCTGGAGTCTATTAGCGGGCCCGTTAGCATGAGGCTGCCCGGACCCCTTGTTGGTAACTCGGCACATTCTCGCCACCATTACCGGACATAACACCGACGCTAGCCTTGCCGCTGCTGTCGATGGGGTGGGCGGATCAAGACTAGCCCCCACCTTCACCCTCCACGCCTCACCTTACCTCTACTTCCCCTTCATCCCCCCTCCCCGCCTCTCCTTCGCTCTTTTTTCCCCTCCCTCCCGCCTCCCTTTACCTTTAATTTCTTCCTAACCTCCTCCCTGTTTTCTTCCTCCTCCTACCTTCCCTTTCCTCTGTTTCCTCGCTCTCGTTTCCACTTTATTTTTTTCTCTCTCTCTTCCCCTCCCTCTTTCTTTCCCTGCCTCCAGATTCGTCCTTGCCTCCTTATCCCTCTAGTCTCTCTCTTTCCCTGTACCTCCATTTTCTCTCCTCCCCACCTACACTTTCCAATTTTGTTTCCCTCTCCATCCTTCATTTTTTTTTTTCATACCTTCTCTCCTATTTCCTCCTCCTCATACTCCCTTCTATCCTCAGCAGCGACTATAGTGAAGTGGATGCTTGCTGTATGAACACACCCCATCATCCAGCTCTCCTTACCTTTACTCTATCATCATTTTCTTCCTTCCATCTATCTTCTCTCTCCCTTCAGTTCCTTCCCCCATCACGTCCTTCCAATATCCCCTCACGATTCCTCTTTTCCCTCCCTCTCCCTCTTATTTTTTTTATTTCATCTCGCATCTCTTCCCTCTTACTCATTCTCATTCCATTATATCCCGTAGCTCTCTCTCCCTTCTCTCCCTCTCCTTTCTCTCTATCCCTTCAATCCCCCTCTCCCTCATCCTCACACACCCATCACCTGCAACGAAGATATGGTGATGTGGATGTTAGGCGGATCAAGCCTTAACCACCCGAATCTCCATTTTCTCCTCACCATTTTTCTCCCTACCGTTCTTAGTTTTTCTCCTCTTTCTCACATCCTCATCCTCAGCTCCAACAGTGATGATGGAGGGTGCATATCAAGATTCCTCTCTCCTTCCCACCTCATCTTGATCCCTTTTTTTCTCCCCTCCCTCTCCCTCCAGTTTTTCTCCTCTCCTCTTCTTCAGTTTTTCTCCCCTTCTCTCCTTTCCCCTCGATTCCTCCCCTCTCCCAATCCCTCCAATTTTCCCTCCTTCCCAGTATCTCCAGTTTCCCCCATACTCTCCCTTCAAATACTCCCCGTCTCCCCTCCTCTGCAATTTTCCCCTATCCCATTTACACCTTAAATTCCCAATAATGGTGACAGTGATGTGTCTGGCTGGCGGATTCCCTCACTCTCCTCCCTGTCTATATTCCTACCTCCCGTTTCCTCCTATTCTCCCTTTCCATCCCTCTAACTTCCCCCTACCCCTCCCCATCCACACTTCCATTCCCAGCAAAGACGATGACGATGTAAATAATAAGTGGATCAAGACCTCTCTCCACTATTAGCCTCCGCAGTCCAGTTTCTCTTCCCTCATTTTCCCAGTAACTTTCCTCCCCTTTTCCCTTACTTCCCCCTCCCTTCAGTCTCATATCCTCCCCTCTCCCCCTATCCACACACACACACACACACACACACACACACACACACACACACACACACACACACACACACACACACACACACACACACACACCACAACTGCCCACCAACCTGCACTACTCATTTACGGTCTAATTCGATGGTAAGTGCTCGGAATATATGGATTAATGAAAGGATTTGCATATTCACACTTTCCCCTTTACCGAGTGTTCATACCCAGGTTTACATGGTCTGCTCTGGTTTGGGCGGTGCTGCTCCGAGAAATAATTGACTCTATCTTCTTTGTATTTATTTAGGCGCAAAGAAATTAAAAAAAAAAAAAAAAAGTAGACGGAGAATAATTTCCTTTCTTCCCCCTTACTGCGCCCTGGATTTTTTTTTTTTTTAAATATTATTCGTGGATGAGCTTACTTCAGTTGCATGACTGTATATGCAACTTATATGCTGAATTCTGAGAATTTGTGCATAAGTATGCATATCCGGAAGCTAAGAGTAAAGTTTGAGTGTATAGTTAGGGAGAATAGTTCACCTGCTAGTGAACTATCTTTCATCATAAGGGTATATCCTTCACATCCCTCTCTGAGCTATCGAAAAGAGAATCATCTGTAGGAACAGAAACATACTAACCCTCTCTCAGTTAAGGAATATTAACTTCCAGAAGGATGAAACAGAGGAGGTGACATATTAGGCGAACTCTTGGACATGACTGTACGTGGAGCGGCCAATCTCTGGGTTTGTGGTCTCTCTCTCTCTCTCTCTCTCTCTCTCTCTCTCTCTCTCTCTCTCTCTCCATAAATAATAAGTAAATAGTTAGAGAGAGAGAGAGAGAGAGAGAGAGAGAGAGAGAGAGAGGAGGGGGAGAGGGAGGGAGAATCAGAAATAATAATAGTTTATACCATTATACAGTGGTTTTTCTCTTACATTTGCAATTAACTTTGTTGTCATTTTGGAAATTCTTCCTAAAAATGTACAATAAAATATTTGAATATCACGAAATAAGCACATACATACATAGGCCTACATACATACAGTAAATAATGTTCTTAAAAACACATAGCTGTTAAGTTACAAGTAACATGTTAGGTATGAGGGGCACAATGATTTACAATATAGTATTTGAGTGCCTGTTTCAAACTCCTTGCAATTGCCTTTTCTTTAATGAAGCATGCTCTAGATCTACAGACAGTGAGCAAATACCACAATGTTAGTCCTATGAATATGAAGATCGTATTTTTGTCTTGTATATATTCCAGATACACTAAGAACACGTCGGAGGTGCAAAAAACGTTAAAACTCATTAGTAAGAATCTCAAAGGCCATTACAGAAATGTCATATACAAACTTTCATTCTTAATCATTCCACTTTTGTTTTAAGACTGGGGCAACTTTCTCATATTATTTTACTTCTACAATTACTTTTGCTGGAAAGTTTTGTTATCTTGAGCCTGACACTAATGTTAGTAATGCCCCATATTCTTAAGCAGAAGTTAAATATCCTAAGTACCGAAGACTGAACAATTATAATCCTTGAAGGTTAATCAAAAGTGTCTTAAGTCTCATAAGATACTGTACATCGGTTTACCAGATATATCTTTTTTGTTCCGTTCCAGTATATTAGTGTGAAAAAACATGTGACGGTATATGGGTGTGAAAAAGCATATGACGGTCAGAATACGCACCAAGGTTGTTTACATGTGTGCTGGAGAAAATATTGTTGCCATCAGAGTGAATAACCACATTTTCAGGTATTACCTCTGATTACTTGCCGTGTGCCTATATCAATTACACTATGTATCACGATTTTTGTTCCTGGGTAGTGGGTGTTATTTGCTGATAGTTTCGGTCTCAGAACCATGAAAAATGGCTGTTACTCTCGCCAGACTTCGTTTTTGTAACTAGGAGAGTGATTATTATGCCTTCAAACACGTGAAAAATGGCTACCTAGGCAGGGTGAGGTGAGTTCTCGGGTGAACGAAAAGCTTCACTTCATAAATGATTATACATGTGACTGCATGTGCCGATGTCAGCATTGCACGTCATTTTGCTGAGCTCGGTGACTGGCTGAAGCACATTATTCGAACACGAACCGTTTCTGGACGCGCCGTTTCTTTCCACGTGTGGAGGCTGTCAGTTGAAATGAAGTCAGTCTGAGCAGAGCTTAGTTGAAAGGACTGTAAATTTATATTATAATATATCAATTCTTTATTGAATTACGGATGAATTGTGGATTTTTATAGTAACGGTGCTAATTTTGTTGTACTCTAAATTTTAGCCTATACCATTGTTTTTGTTTTCTCGATCATTGCAAACATGAATGTATCTATGTTTTCGGGGATATCATCTAGAGATTGTAAGCATTCAGCTGATACGTTTTGCTCTATTTGTGGTCAATTTATTAAAACGAGAAAGAAGAAATATTCTGTTGAAGCATCTGTCAAGATGTGTGAAGCTTATAAGGCATATTTTGACAACGTGAAATGGGAGCCACTTGTGGACCCTAGAAAAGTACTGATGCCACCCTTACACATCAAACTGGGCCTCATGAAAATTTGTCACGGCTCTGGACAAGCGGTCGGCGGCATTTCCTTACCTACTAGACTTCTTCCCCCTGCTGTTGGAGGCGAAAATCAAAGCCGGTATTTTCGTCGGTCCACAGGTTAAGAAGATCCTAGAGTGCAAGGATTTTCCCAACACGCTTTCGAAAGTGGAAAAAGTGTCTTAGGACAGCCTGAAAGCAATGATTCGCGGTATTCTTGGATATCACAAGGATGAGGACCATGTGGAGCTGATGGACAACCTCATAAAGAACTACGGCGCCATGGGCTGTAGAATGTCACTCAAGATTCATGTCTCATTCCCAGTTTGATGAATTCAAGGACAACATGGGTGCATATTCTGAAGACCAAGGAGAACGCGCCTATCAAGAATCTACTTTGAGAGGAGATGCCAGGGACATTATAACGTGGGCATGATGGGGGACTACATTTGGGGCTGGTCCGTGAAAATTATCTACGATACAAGCGCAAGTTGCAAAAAATGTTCGATTGTAGACTTCCATAATTTCATTCACTATATTCAGTATTGTTACATATCACTTTTCATATTTATATGTTTTCTCCTGGCTCCTCACGAAGGAGAAGACAAACCCACTCATTCTTTCTACAGAAAATTAGTAAATATAAAAAAATCATTCTCCTGTTTACAAAAGCGAAGTTTTAGGATGATGATACATATTCTCTATAGTTTTAGTGCAAAACAAATAAGGAAATAGTACTTATTACATAAGGACAGTAATTTTTTATTTTTTTGTTACATAGTGTTATTAGCTCTTTTTTTTTTTTTTTTTTTTTTTTTTTTTTTTTTTTTGAGTTTAGCAGAACGCTATTTCTTTGAAAATATTCCCTGACATTCCTTAGGGTTTTTATGGCACCCATTAATGAGATAATTTGCAGTCAGTGGTATCCCTATGAACAAATTGTGCGTGGTTGGCATGTCGTACTAGCAAACAATCATTTATACTCTCAGCTATGGCATTAGCAAATAAAGAGAATCCTTGAGGAACTCGATAATGTACTACTGTTTAGTTAGTAAGGCATAAATGATGCGAACAGATTGGGTCCTATGTGATAAATATTTCATTATCTAAAATGAATCAACCTGGAACATTTGTAAAATAAGATTGAACGAGAGACGCCGTCAAATGTTTTTGACATATCACGTAAATCAATAGTGGTACTTTCTTATAAGCCATATTATTATATAAATGAAAGTGACAACAGTTCAAGCTAATTCTGTTTATAGTTGCGGTCTGAAGCCATATTCACTGATTGAAATCATATTATTAGTATCTACATTAGTTGCTATTGAACGGCAATTTTTTTTTCTAAGAATATATATAATCGGTGGGAGAGCAATAGGTTTGTAAATGCTGCTGCTGCTGGAATCTCCATTTTTATAGAAATGTACAACTACCTAACTGCATGTTTCCCAACTGTTGAAAATTTACCAGTGGCGATAGAAGTACTGATTACACAAGTTATCTCTAGAATGCATAAGCGAAATTATTGTAACAGTAATGCATATTTTCGGTGTGACACTCTCATTTTACGGAAGATAAAACACCCAAGTTAAAATCAAAACATAATAAAACTAAAAACGTTCTTACAAAATATAAGCCTTGTTCTTGCATTTCCACATAAAATAATTGACTTTGAAAGAAAACTTAAGGGCGAAAGGGTAACTTAGAAAGAAAAACACCAAAAAATGGGGAAAATGTGCAATGCACCTTAAAAAAAAAAAAAAAAATCTGAGGTAGGCTTATCGCTGTAGCTGCTGACTTCACTTGCACACACACCCCTGGGTCATGGGCGCTGCAGCTCATGGCACCAAAACCCTCAGTAACTCAAACTGGCTGTGATGGAGTTAGACAAAAAGGGATTTTTTTTTTTTTTTTTTTTTTTTAGAGTCAAAAGTGACGTACGAAAAACAGTGATTTTTCATGCAATCATTTTCTCCTGAAACTGAACACTACATGGTATTTGGACATCCCTGGGGCTAAACCCATTGATTCAGAACCCGCCCCCTTCCCATTTTTTTTTTTTTTTTTTTTGGGAGGGGGCAACGAAAATAAAACATACGTTCACCCGTAAATGGTCATTACTTGGTGCGTACAGTGTCATTATACTACTGATACTTCCCAATTGCTAAACACATTGATTTTTAACCCAAAATTGTTGTTATTTGTCACTTTTGTTATATTTTGGGACGTGAGAGAATTAGTTTCCTAAGAATTTTCTGTGACACTTTTCAGAATAACGATCACTTACTCGGAGTTACACAGTCACCACAGGCTGGGTAGTAGTGCCCTTGGCGGACAGGCTTGTGGCACTTGTTGCACCAGAAGTGCGTCTTCCTGTCTGACCTCATGGGGCACTCCCTGCAGCTATCAGTTGAATTCCTACTCTCAGCAGCCACTGGTCTTCCTGAGGCAGCCATACTTTCTGGTGAAGGGAGGTTATATATTGTTGTTATCAGGGTTTTGAGAGGTGGGGAGAGTTTAGCCTTTGCGCAGCCCAGGGCCTAATCAGCTCCCAGTGCCAACTCTTGGAGGAATTTCCTGTGGATCATCTGCCTGTCACCTGTCCTACTTTTAATGCAACTGTGTATTATCCACGAGTTGATGTGGCAGGCATTCATCATCCCGTAGAAAATACAGAGTGGCCATCTCCTTGTCTTTCGACCACATTAATAGGTAGCACACATCTGGTCGAAAGTGTCGACTCCACCCTTAGTTTGATTATAGAATTCTATAATATCAGATTTGCCTCTGACTTCAAGGGATGGTAGGGTATGCATGGAAGAGAGCAGCAGGACATTTTTCTTTGCTCTCTTTGTGCTGGTAGGCACATATGACACCAGGCTCAATTCCTTGGTGTACAGGAACGCACTAGATCCTCGCTCATGATCCTCTTTCTTCCTCATCTGGTGTGGCACCTCTTGTGTTTGCTTTCAGTGTGCCAACAAGGGTCATTCCACAGTTTGTGAGGAGATCGGAGACCAGGGGCATTGATGTGAACCAATTATCTGTAGTGACCTTCCTGTTTGTGTGATGTTATGGCCTTGTGAGGGTCTTGATGAAAAAATGGTCAAGGCTTGCCCCCTCGCGGGGCTTTGTACCATCCTTCTCCAGATACGGAATTGCACCCAGCATTGTCGTTGATTAGGACAAGCTTTATGCCATACTTTGTGGCTTGTTCGGGATGTACATACGAAATGGGCATCTTCCTCTGAACCCCAGTAGCTGTTCATCCGCAGTAAGGTTACCACGTGATATGAACATCCTGCCATAGTTCTTAACGAAACTATCCCAAATTTTCCTGATGGGTGCAAATCGATCCACCCTACGTCTCTCCTCCCAAGTGCCTGGGTCGTCAAAATGGAGGTAATTCAGGAGGAACTCATAACGTCCCTGGGCCATGGCAGCACGGTAGACAGGTGCACCAGTGGTGGGGACCCACATCTCCCTGGTAGAGAGATGACTGTCCCTTTGAACCCCACTGTAAATAATCAACCCCAGCAGAAAAAGAAACTCTGCACATGTGATGTGGATGTGCATGGCTGCCTGCCGTTCATACTTACCCAGCTCAATACCTATTCTTTCGTTAGTCCACTGGCACACCTCGTCTACCGTGTCCGAATTGAACAATAAATCGAAACACTACTTGGGTGTTTCAGCACTCTTGGCTTCCTGGCTGGGCCCTGGGGTGGCACAGACAATGTTCCGTGATGGTATGCGTGACACAAAGGAAGTCTGGGGCTGACAGAATCACCAATATCCAAACACACTTGCCAAGGTGCTTGTCTGGAATTCCACAATACATGGCAGTTCTTCCTCCTCCTTATCATCATCAGCAATACGTCGCCGCCCTCTTCAGCGCCAATGATCACCAGCAGGAATGGCAGTATAGGTCCCAGGGGTATTAGCAGAGGTACCAGAGGCGGCAGCAGAGGTCCCAAGGGCATCATCAGAGGTACCAGGGACATCAGCAGAGGTACCAGGGACATCAGCAGAGGTACTAGGGGCATCAGAGACATTAGCGAGGTACTAGGGGCATCAGAGTCATTAGCGAGGTACTAGGGGCATCAGGGGGCAGCAACATAGGTAGCAGGGACAATAGGGACCGAAGTAGGGTCACTAAGGGCATCATCATAGGTAACAGGAGCAGCAGGAGCATCACCAGATGTACCAAGGGCACCAGCAGAAGTTGCAGTGGCAGCAGCAGGGGCGGCAGGGGTGGGGCACACAGCACGGCTTGCCCCTGCCAGTCACCCCACGCTAGGTGCACGTGACTTGACTGGGGTGGACGTGTGCCTTTGTTTTGCCTTATTTGGACGCTCGTCACTGTCAGTGGAATTTTCCTCACTAGATGAGGGTGTGTAGTCTTTATCAGTGTCATTATCATCAACCCCCCATGTTCAACACTGTCACTTTTTTCATCATCACTAGCTTCCTGTTCGTGATCACTTTCACCACCACCAGTTTACCTACCAACAAAGCTCCAGTCCCAGATGGAATCCCGCCAATTGTTTTGAAAAAGTGTTCCCCAGAACTTGCCTCTGTTCTTGCAAAATTATTCAGACTATGCATACGTACTTCTTCATTCCCTAATTCGTTGAAAGAAGCCAATATCCACCCAATTCCAAAGAAAGGAAGTTCCTCTGACCCCTCTGATTACAGACCAATAGCTGTCACATCTTCTCTTGGTAAGGTTTTTGACACTGTAATCAATAAGCACATAGTTAAACATCTTGAATCCAACAACTTAATTAGTGATGGACAATATGGTTTTCGCCAAGAAAGAGCCACCATTGACATACTCAATCTCCTTACTCATACCATCCATCAATCAGTTGACCTACATGGTGAAACTCATGCAGTAGCCCTGGATATTTCTACAGCTTTCGACAGAGTGTGGCACCGTTCCATGTTGTCCAAACTCCCTTGCTATGGACTAAACTCTTTTGTTCCTTTAATTTCCTTATATCTCAGCAATAGAAAAATAAGAGTAAAAGTAGATGATGTATATTCCACTTTCCACTCAATTAACGTCGGCGTGCTGCAGGGATCAGTTCTGGCGCCAACCCTGTTCCTCATTCATATTAATGATCTCTTATCTGTCACCCACAATCCCATCCATTCATATGCAGATGACTCAACACTTCATAGTTCATTCACACTCAGACATCCATTTGCAAAGTCCGATATCTCTAACTCTCACCTCAGTACAGCCATCTCTTTAAATCAAGACTTATCCACGATCAGCGAATGGGGACAAAATAACCTTGTCTCATTTAATGCTAGTAAAACTAAATATATACAATTTTCTAATAGGTAGGTATTGCCAGAATCGTATATTACCTTCAATGCTACAAATATTCCCATTTCCAAAAGTACTGAAATTCTCGGCGTCTCGCTTAACAATGCACTCAGCTGGACCTCTCATGTCAGATCACTTGCTAAAACCGCCTCAGAGAAACTTGGATTATTGTACTGAGTCCGTAACTACTTCACTGACGAGCAGCTAGTTATAATTTATAAAAGTCATGTGCGCTCTCAGCTTGAATACTGTTCACCCTTGTAGAGCAGATGTGGAGAGGTTGTATTAAAACAAGTAGACAAAATTCAAAGCAAAGCTGTTAGAATTATTAATAACCCTGCTATTACTAATAAACTACCTCCCCTACAAGTAAGAAGGAATGTTGCCTCCCTTGCATTATTTTACAGATATTTCTACAGCAGATGCTCAAACAAAGTTGCGTCCATGGTGCCACCTCTCCATGCCTTCCCTCATGCTACACGGGCAGCTGGCAGCGCTCATGACTGGAATGTCACTCAGCCATACTGCAGAACTTCTGCCTATCAGAATTCTTTCATTCCCCGAACTGCATCTCTCTGGAACTCGCTTCCCCAGAGTTGTTTCCCTCCAGACTTCAACCTACTGCTGTTCAAGACCAACTGTTACAGATATTTTATGAACAGCGGACACCAGTAATCTGGTGCATGGATTTTTTTTTTTTTATTCATTTGTTTTTCCTTCCTCTGTTCTGTTATAACAAAAAAAAAAAACTACATCGGAAAGGCCTGTGGTATTTTCACCATACAGTCTAGTTCTTTGTCACTCACAAAATGGTGGGCCATTTTCATGGTTTGTGTCCGTGTTATAACAAATATTTACTTCCTGCAAGGAAAAACACCATAGGAAAAAAACTATAAATACTTATGGTGGGTGTGACAAACCCATTGTCAAAGATGTACGGCAGTGGTTACGTCGGGTGTGACACCCTGACGCATCACTGGAAATTTGCTATGAAGAGAGCGAACTGACAGTAGGCTACCTCTCCCCGCTGGAGCAACTCGTGAAACGAGGGTGTATGCATTGTAGAGTTATATGCAATGACAAAAAAGCATCTCTAATAATGCGCAGTGCAATGCCTTCTCCACCCACTGCATTAGCATCATCAATATGCTGGATAGTTAAGAGTGATGCTATTAAATCAATTGGCTTGAGTCTAGAAAGACCAACCTTTACATTTCTGCTCGGAGATGTATACAAGCGTATGTTTTCTACATTTTTCCGGCCTTTATCAAATGTATTTTTAGCGACATTGCCAAATAGTTTTTGAACTCCTAATTCTCTTCTGGTGTTTTCTTAAAGCCGTAAGAATTTGACAGCTTCTTATTATTAGGAATAATTTTCTGTATGACTCTTCATGGTGTTGCAGTGTTCATTGACAGCATTGAAACTGTTTATGAATGCATGAGATTTTAGCCTTATATAAAAGAGATTCCACTCGTGTCTTTTCTATCTTAACCTGTACCATGCTAACGAAGTAGCTCTACGTCCCCCTCTAAAGCGCCAGTGACATTGATGTACATCTTGCAGCACTGAAAAGTCACTGAAAGCACCTGAAGTAAAATGGAAGGTAACGTACCTCATTAACTTCAGACATTTCTCCGGTACTCTTACAACACTCATTTAGGAGCGCGGGAGGCAAGGGGCAGTCTTCACAGGCTCACAGGCGCTCTGCTCTGTCAGTAACCTTGAAGATTTCAGAGCTTGAGTGGCATCAACCTGGCTCGATTCAACCACCTTCCTGGCCTGGGTGATAACTTTGATCAGCACCAGGGACTTACAGTGATGCATTAAGCCCATTTAGTCATGAAAAAAAATCCAAAATCGGTTTTCAAGCTCACAGCCGCTCTGCTCTCTCTGTAAACTTGATGATTTCAGAGGTCGAGTGGCACCAATCTGAATCCATTCAACCAACTTTCTGGTTTTGGTGATTACTTTTATGTGTGTCAGGGATCTTATATTGATGTATTAAGCCCAATTAGCCAAGAAAAAAAAAATCCAAAATCGGTTCACAAGCACACAGCCGATCTTCTCTCTCAGTAATCTCGAAGATTCCAGAGGTAGGGTGGCACAAATCCATCTTGATTCAACTAACTTTATGGCCTTTGACTATTTTTATTGGTGGCATGGATCTTATATTGATGTATTAAGCCCATTTAGCCAGGGGAAAAAAATCCATAGAGGGGTATTAGTGTTTTTTCCCCCCAGCGTGGATTGGGTTAGATTGTGTTTTGTGATACTGCTTTTGTCAAATTTTAATGCTGAATATAAATTATTCATTTTCTTCACTACTTCACGTATTTCATCGTTTATCCAAAGTGCTGATGGTCTTATTATTGCCGTAGGTCTCATTGGGGCAGATTTACCAAGACAAGCATTAAAAATAGATTACATTCCCTGTGTGTCCTGACTTTCGCATCCCCTGTATAACAAAGTTTACTTCAGCAATATGTTGCTATATGATGTGGATAGGTTAACTCATATAATGTTAAAAGATGCAGCTGAATAACTCCCTATTTACATCTATCTCTAATCAATTACTTTTCTTTTCTTTACAGATAATTGAGCAATAAGATGTTGTCTCTGAAGGAGTGCACAGAAGTGATATTCCTAGCTGGCTTGAGAAGCTACAGAGAAGTCGCAGAAGAATTTAACCATAATTATCCTGAACGGAGACCAGTCACTTTTAATGCTGTCCAGAAGATTGTGGTAAAACTGAGACACCTAAGTCTACTAATACCAAGTCAGTTCACTTTCCATCAAGGCGCAGGGAGGCGTGGCTTGTGCGTGACGTCAGTTGGCTTAAGTAACAGAAAATGTATAAAAGGGTACACTCAAATTAAACATTTATAATATGGAAAAACGAAGAAAGGAAAGAAGTGAGGACTCGTTTAACCCTATAATATAGCAGTAGGTTCCCTGACACCCCTACACCTTCCCTCACACATTTCAGTCCCTTCCCTCACTTCTCCTGACTGAAAATGTGTCATGGTCTGATGAGTGGAGCAAACATCCACTCACCATCATTGTTAGTAGTCAACTGAACCTGGATTTCGTGCCAGAGCCAGTCGACATCACTCCGATGCTCCGTCCCCCACACGAACTTGGAGCCATTTTAGAAAGAAGTGATCCGACTTGGTATTAGTAGACCTAGGGAGACACGTCCGTCTGCAGCAGCGTTTTGATGTTCACGGTGAAAATTTCGAACATTTGAAGATGTAAAATAATCATTGTATGTACATAGTAAAAGTAAATGATTTTCACTAAGTGGCCTGACTTTTGAATCACTCTGTGTAGTATTTCGAAATTTTTTACGCTTAGGTTTCTAAACATCAACAGTCAGGTCAGGGTACCATGTCATTCTCTGCAACCATATTAGGTACAGTCAGGAAAAGTTCTGCATTACCCACTGTTGGAAGCACTGGTGGTCGACGAATAGTCACGAAACAGCAGCCAGACCCCACATGTCTGGTATTTGTGAGTGGGAGGGAAGGTGGCTGGGGGTGGGAGAGGTTGGGGAGTTGCTCGCGTCACAGTATCAATAACCAATGATAATGCGTCCGAGGTATTCTCAAAGTGCAAAAGCGGTATGTTGTTTGTATGGGCTCACACTGTTCTCAATTATATATTACGTGTTTTCTGTCAAATGTATGCTTGTTTGCCATCGTTTTGTAATGCTCGATAGGAATGACAGTTACAGGGACTGATCTTATAATCATGACTTCCCATGTCATTCTGTCTAAACGAAAACGAAAAGAAAACGAAAATTTAATCGCTCATATATATATATTATTTCATTATTATTATTACACACTACCCTATAGACTCTAAGTTCGAGATGAATAAAAACAGAAAAACACTGGAAATGTTTGCCGGCGGATATTTATAGTGAGATAACAGAGGATAAATAATTAAACAGATTTATACGAATTTACACACACAAACACACACACACACACACACACACACACACACACAAACACATCTATATATATATATATATATATATATATATATATATATATATATATATATATATATATAATAGAGGCTTTGTTTTCAACACAAATTATAAATATATGTTATATCATTACGAGTATCTCCTGGGGACACGTCTCATGTTAAAGTCGAGAGGGAATGAAAGCGTTCAAACCTCTGTCCGAACCAAGCAAACTTCCATAACTTTCCTGACAACACTAACTCTACAGACGTCTACATGATTTTTTAATATAATGCTAGCATCATATTATCATCTATCCTTACTGAATTAACTCAGACACACCGTCCAAGTCAAACATTGCAGAATTACACTTGATTCCCAACCAATCACCAAATCCTCATTTGACTCCAATCCCCTGCCTCCCCCACCTTCACACTCACAGTTACCAGACACATGAGGTGTAGCTGCCGCTTCACATTCACCTGTCTCACACTAGTGCTTCGAAAGGTGGGTAATGCGGAACTTTCCCTGACTGTACAATATCAGTGAGAGAGAGAGAGAGAGAGAGAGAGAGAATGGTGGGTAGGATTAGTTAGTTGCACCTGTGTGTGTGTGTGTGTGTGTGTGTGTGTGTGTGTGTGTGTGTGTGTGTGTGTGTGTGTGTGTGTGTGTGTGTGTAGCTTAAATTTCATGATGCCTGCAAAAGTTATAGCAGAGTAACCCAAGGTCTGACTGACAGAGCAGACCCATTAACCGCAGGCAAGCAATCGGCCTTGTCGGGCCATGCCGTGCTGTGAACCAATGTTCTCTTTCAGTAAACTGCGCCTCGCTAAAGCAAGACGCGGGGAAAATTGTAGAAATTTAGTTCTTTGATGGACACCGCCTTTGCGTCGCTCCACCCAGTTAACAGGGGCACCATAGTAGACTCCACATCATCTCTTTAGTTGGCTATATGGTTACAATCTAGAGTTGTAAATGGTTACCTGCGTTATAAGAACCCATTAGGTTTGTCACTCAATTTAGTCACCTTAGGAAGAAGTAGGCAACACTAAAACAAGTGAGTGCATGATTGTTGCCATTACCTACCACTATCATGGTGTGTGTGAATGTTGTATGTGGTTGTAAACACGCCTGTATGTGTGTGTGAATGTTGTATGTGGTTGTAAACACGCCTGTATGTGTGTGTGTGTGTGTGTGTGTGTGTGTGTGTGTGTGTGTGTGTGAGAGAGAGAGAGAGAGAGAGAGAGAGAGAGAGAGAGAGAGAGAATCTAGTGGTGTGAGAACATACAGGATCATTCCATGCCTCGTTTCGCCCCCCTCCCCCCCATATTGCCACCAGCATCACCTGGCCCACACTCACACTCATACACTTGCACAGTGTAACACTCGGGAAATGCCAGACACGGTTGAGGGGGGGAGTATCTAAAACAGACTTACGTAGAAAATACACAACCTTCTCAAACAACTGAGCTTATATTAGTTATCTACCTAAACCAAGCATTTTGTAGCAGAATTTTATAAATACTGGTTACGTCTACAAGTTATTTCTTTCATTTTTAAGTACATACAAAAATCGTCTTGCAGTACTGATTTCGATATTTCGTTGTTTGTATTTTTTGCCTGCATAGCAGTGGATACTGATGGGTATTGCCCAAAAATAACTTTATGGAGCCTAATGAAACTGGAAGCCACGTACCTCGGTCCTGACCATGACACCCTTCAGTCCTAATCTGCATACACGTCCATTTTACGCTCTTGCAGTCTCTGAGATTTAGCACACTTCTAAATTATAGCCTCGTGCTCGACCACAGTGTTTAACAAGAAGAGACTATCTTCACAGACTTGCGGTGAAACTATCCATCTATCTATCTATTGCCAGACGACTTATTCCCGTAAGAGGTGGCCGCAAACAAATCGCCTCCATGTCGCCCTGTTCCCCTCCATTTCACTGCCCTGCTCCCAGCTCACACTCCCCTCTCTCATATACCTTTCCACTCCATCCCTCCATCTCATCCTTGGCCTCCCCCTCCCTCTCCCCCCCTCCACCTCACTCGCATACATTCTCCTCGTTAGTCTCTTGCTCCCCATCCTCTCCACATGGCCAAACCACCTCAAGGTGTTTCTCCTAACGCTTTCCATCACATCCACATCCACGCCACAACGCTCTTTCACTTCCTTATTTGTCAGTTTGTATTTCCATATGACTCCACATGTTCCTCTCAAATAACTCATTTCCACTGCTCTCACTCTTGACTTGTGTCCCTCCAACAAGGTCCAAGCTTCACTTCCATACGTTTGAGTTAGTATCACAATACTGTCATACAGCAACTTTGTCATTTCCGTGCTCCTTTCCCTATTTCTTACAAACTATTTGGCGAATCTATTGCAGCCAATTTTTGAACATGCATCAGCTGATGCAACAGTTGATATGTCAAATCACCAAAAAATGTAAATCTCAGCCGTTCTGTATTTCACAAGTCGCTATAATGTCTCCTCATAGCCGAAATTGAAAATCGCCAAATAGTCAGCTGACGGATTGCTTTTAGAATGATATTAGTTCATTCTTGTATGAACTTTGGATCAAATCGGATTAAAACTGATTGAGTTGAGTCTGACTTTGTTCTATTGCTCTCAAAATCGAATTTCTTTCCACCAAACTTGGTCTAAATCAAATCAAAGCTCACTGAGTTATGGGGTGAAATATTTGACCTCGGTTTGCCACCTTGACCTCTGACGGAGTTTCCTCAAAACAGAATTCTTTCATCCTTGCTTAACCATGAACAGCCCCATAAATCCCAAGCATATCTTGTCATTTGCTCTCAAAAAGCGTAAGCCAGCCCTTTGGCTGACTCTCAGCCCTTCTACCAAGTTTGGAACAGATCAGATCAAAACCATATACAGTTATATTCTTGTCACGCTCACTAGGGTCTAACTTTGACCTTCCTATGAGAATCTGACCATAGAATGATTGTTTTCAAAATCGAATCCCATTGTTCTTGCCTCACCTTCATCATTTCCACCATGCCTGGTTTAAATCATATAAAAACTGGACAAGTTGACCTGTCACACGACCGTGACCTAGGCCTTTGTCTCAGTGTTTTCAAAATCAAGTCCTTTTATCTTGCCTTATCATGAGCCCTCCCAGAAAGTTCGGTCTAAATAAAAAGCTGTTTACGCTGAACTTGCCATGTGGATTTCAAGCCCCCCCCCTCACCCCCCAAAAGTCAAGCGTTTGGTTAATCCTGAACACTTCCTCCATGTTTGGGTCAAAACAAAATCAAAACTGTGTTTGTTACTTTGTTTACATGCAGATACAAGAGTCGAACTCTGTCCAAATATTGTGACCTTGACCTATGACTGTTCAAAGAATCGAATCACTTCATTCTTGCCTTACTTTCCAACTTTACACTAAGTTTGAGTCCAAATAAGATAAGAACTGTACATGCTGACCTTGAAAGATCAAACTATGACCTAGCATTGAGTAATTTGACCTTTGATCTGCTGTTCTCGAAAGCAATTTGATTAACATTTTGGCTACCCTCATCCCTTCCACCAAGTTTTATTAAACGAATCAAAACTGACAGTCAGTTAAATAGCGCGCGCGCGCGCACACACACACACACACACACACACACACACACACACACACACACACACACACACACACACCAAAACAATAGCTCCCTGTCGCAATCACGTACACGAGCATAGAAATCGTTTGGAAGCAATAAGAATAAACTAAAACGACATTCTCATTCATGGGGTTAATATCGAAAGCACACACACACACACACACACACACACACACACACACACACACACACACACACACACAGTACATTATAAACATTATAGATTCTACTAAGCATCTTCATGTGTTTCCATTATCATGGCTCTCCACTCAGTCCCCATCACACTTATTATCGCCCATCCATCTCCATTAATCACTCCATTTGCTCATTAAGCTTTGTAATGCTAATTGCAGTGAATAAGTAATGATTATGATGTCGTTTAGAGGGGTATTTTATCCGTCGAAATATAATTAGCGTGAGTGCACCTTCCTCTCTTTGTGTTCGTTTAGTTACAATATATCCCTGCCTTTGACGAAGATGGGGGTACACTGAAGTCGAGTTCTCTTATCTGCTTGTTTGTGCCACTGATTAAAACTTCCAAGAACAGTGATCAGAAAAAAATTGAGATTATTGTCCTGAGATCCGTACAGCGTAACAGCTTCTGAGTGAGTCAGCTCATCTCCCAATCTATGTCTCTTTTTTTTTTTCCTCCTTGGTGTTATTGCACAAAAGTGTGACAACTTATTTTTACGAGTAAACTTTAATGCTTTGGGGTAGGAAGAATTTTTGACCCCTAGGCTAGGAGACGTCTTCCACCGACATCCAAAAAAAAAAAAAAAGAAGAAAAAAAGAAGGGAACGATTAAAACTAGGCACAACTTAATTCATAAGTGTGATATACAGTATACTGGTGTAAATTTTAACTTCTCTGGTAATCCTTTGACTAACAGGATAATTATGTTGCTGAATGAAATCGCTTGGCATTTGCCAAAATAAAAAACACAATTCAAAAACAGGCGAAAGGTTAATAGACTGAGAAAACTTACCTATCACACAGACACAATTCTTGGACAAAATGTAAAAAGTAGCAGAACACACGTGAAAGTGTGCAGTGATCCACACGGGTGGTTTAGTAGCAGTTATTCGTAAAAACAGTATACAGAGGATACCTGAACCAAAATACAGTGATTACTGATACAACCCTCCGTCAAAAAATTCTTTGCCTGAGGGGAGTTTGCTTCATAGATTGTAGGTTAAATATTAGCTTCACAGAAATGCATTCCACCTGACCTACAGTAGCACAATAAACACAGATAAGAGACGACTGGATATTATACAAGCGAACGAGAAACTGTTACGTACTAAGCCGTAGGAGCATTATGTAGCATATGCTATTGCTCTTGCTGAACTCTTTGCACGAACCAGATTGCGCAAGTATTTATCAAAATGTGAAAGAAACTGCTCGTATTACCATTTCCACATTGTTTATTGCCTAGCAATTTATCTTTAGTGGAATATAAATATAAAAAAAAAATATTAGTTACATACTTTTGTAGAGTCTTTGAAACGCTATAATGAAAAAGGTGACTAAGGGTGCTAGATGCTGCTGAAAATTTAAGTAGCAATGCTTGTTTAAGGTATGATTGTAAAAAAAAAAAATAACTTTGATGAGAGAGAGAGAGAGAGAGAGAGAGACAGACAGACAGACAGACAGACAGACAGACAGACAGAGACAGACAGACAGACAGATAGACAGACAGACAGAGAATGCTAGTTTTAGGGAAAGATTGTAAAAATAATCCAATACCTAACAGAGAGAGAGAGAGAGAGAGTCCAATCACTATGTCCTGGGCTCATTACGGGTGGGTCTCGTCACCAGCTATCAGGCCGCCAGTAAGGGGCAGAGAGATAACTGTGCCGCTGCCATTATCGCTGCTCTCATCATTCCGGGGATAACGGATAGGCTGGGATTCCTTGCTCTGTATCCCGTGGACTTAGAAGACTCCGTGGCACATTTTCTTTTCTAGTTTATTTCTGCAGTTCATCTCTTGTTTAACACATTACTTCTGCAGTTCGTGTTTGATTTTTTTTGCATTTAATTTCTTGGTCTTTATTCTTGTGGGCTTACAGCAGTGATTCTCAACTGGTGGTCCATGGTGACTTTTTGGGTGGTCCACAGGACGTTCACTATATTTGGTAATAAACTGGAAATTGGTGCATATATTTTTCAATTTATTGAAAATTCAGTACGAAAACTTATATCAATAAATAATTGGCCATTCATTTAACTGTATAATTTCTATTGATTATTCCAGTATGATTGGTACTTACCCAAATCTGTCAACACATGCAGTCAGATGTCTTCTGCCATTTGCATCAACTTCCATGTGTGAGAGTAGATTTTCATGTTTGTTGCACATTAAGTCCAAACAGAGGCATCGGCTTGCAGTGGAAAGCGATATTCATTGTGCAATATCAAGTACCACTCCTAACATTGAGAAGCTTGTTAGTGAGAAGAGAATCCAAAAGTCTGGTTGCAAAGAAAAATGTTAGTTGTATACTCCTACATAATTTCAAAATTCTGTTTGTTAGAAATAAATTTCACAGCAAAATGTTAGAGAAGTATTCATGTATTTCCTGGAAATTATGTTAGGAAGAAATATATTTCAGACCAAAATGTCAGCTGTCTACTATTTTATATCATTTATCGAAATTCTGTTTGAAAGAATTATATTTCTAGCCAAAACGTTTGTTGTCTATGCTTTATTTATCATAACTCAAAAATGAAATGGTCCACGATATTTTTTTAAATTGGGCTGGTGGTCTATGGCATGAAACCAGTTGAGGACCACTGTCTTAGGGGATTCCATGGTACCTTTTCTATACGTTATAAGTTTCGTTAATGATTTAAAAAAAAATCTTTTCTTCTCCAGAGGTTTTCTAACACTTTTACCTGATCCGCTTATTTCTGCAATAAATATTTTATTTACCACGTAATGCGTACGAGCACTATGTCAAATTTTACCATGTAGGACCGGGAGCCATTTCTACGTAAAGTGAATAAAAATGTCTGATGATAGCAATGATACAATAATTGCGATTTCCCATGCACTGAAAGAGTTAAGCACATTAGAATTGTGAACGAAAAACCACCTCAGAGTTCATAAATTAGTCCACTTGTAACAAGGTTCATATACTTATTATTTCCCTTGTCCTGAAGTCGTTCGAAGAATGTAAATAAAATATTAGACAATGCCAAGCTGTTACACACATAAGTAGCTACACAGGAAGAGGTGCAAGGGAGCCTCATACGCCGGGGAGCTTACGTAACCTTTACTTCCATCCTACATTCTAGCGAGTCGCTCGTTGGCTGTCAGCGATTGAATGGATCCCCACGGCTGATTAGAGACTTCACGGCGGTAGGGGAGCAGCGGATTAATTATCATTCCCATCATTATCACGGGTCATTATAGAGTCGTTGTCAAATTCCCAACCATTATTATCAGTGTTAGAGTATTTATTATTATTAGTGGCTCTTTATTATCTCTTAAGAATTCTGGCACTGAAATACTGTACAGTGAATCCTGTTTCATCATCGATATATTCTATCATGTTGACTAAGAAACAAAAATACAGTGACAGCCTGAGTACTTGCTGAAATATTACCACCATGCATAGTGAATAACTCATGCGAAAATATCGCTCTGGTCAAATTCCATCTAACCCAATATATTTCTAACTATATGCACGTTCACCACTGTAAGAATTTCATCTCTGGGGACAAATTTCACTGTCTAGATATAGGCCCACTGGAAAAAATTATGCCCACATACTGATGTTATTACTTACTGTGAAGATTCAGTAGTTACGGCCCGACTTAGATCATATCGAAAAAGGATCCATGTCGAGCGCAAACTGTTGACTCTTCACAGTAACAAAGGTTATATATTTGGATGCACATATTGAACCTGAGTTTATTGATGGAAATACAGCATCGTTAGCCAAACGTAGACCCCTTCTGAATAGGGCTGTATATTCAGAGTATATATATATATATATATATATATATATATATATATATATATATATATATATATATTCTGATCAGCCGTTTGAGTGTCCACTGCAGGACCGGCCTATCCCGACCGAGGTGGGGACGATACAGCCACTGTACCTCTATCAAGTGGCTTAGGCTGTCTGGTAGAGACTGTACAGTATGTAGGGTCAGAAGTGCTTGTAAGTGTAACTGTTGTGTTGGTGTGGCTTAGAATGTGTGTGTAGTGTGTGAACCAAGTGTAATCGGCCGGCGTAAGCCGACTGGGTGCAAACATACTTTACAGTATGCGACACTGGTTCAACCACAGCACCCCTTGTGTCCGCCAATGAAGTACGTGGCCAGAAGAACGCTCCCAAAGTTTATTACCCTGGCGGGGCACGAACCCTTGTTCCTCAGTGTACGAAAACGCACACTTTACCACAAAGGCTCCGTATATATATATATATATATATATATATATATATATATATATATAAAACATGTGTGAATATAATTCTTACCGTATCCCCCCCAAAAAAAAAAAAAAAATCCACATTTTTCGAGTCGTAAGGAGAGCCGCTTAAACCTATAAAAATGCATGAAAAGCGGATTTTGAAGACGTTTTGATAAGACCTTGGGAGAAGCGACACACACACACACACACACACACACACACACACACACACTTCTTTCATCCTCTTCTGCTTGTGAAGTCTCACCTACCTCAGCATCATCAGTTTTCTCGCTGACCTCGCATCTTGCACTACGCTGCCTAATTGGCCATTAATTTTCTTCTAATGCGTCTTCTCATCTTCTGTGTAGTAAGATTTAAATAATGTTTTCGTCTTTGGTGTGAGATCAGTATTTTTGCGTCTTCTGTACATTTTCTTAATAACTTCACTACGACGACGTATTTTATTTTTCTATGTACCGAAAAAATTTCATGCAACGCAGGAAATACCTCAGTTTCAGTTATGTTAATGAATACTGTGTCTAACCCTTCTGGTTTCAAAGGTCTTCCCCAAGAAAAATAACACCGTCTGAAGGTAACAAGAGAAAACTAAATAAATGATGATGACGGTGAGGAAGTTAATACTTTCTTGGTGTTCGTGCGACTGCGAAGACGCGCTTGCCGTATTTTCACCAGCAGCCATTAACCAAACCACAGGATAAATTAACTACACTACAGGTAGTTTTGTTTTTCGCCTTTTCTTTAATATTCATTCTCACACGATTGTGAAAACATTATTAGGTGTATAAGTAAGGCATACGTGTATACATGGAATCTTATACACACCTTAATCTTATGAGTTCATACATGCAGCTCCATGTTCCGTGTTTATTTGGTGCTTTGTGCTGCTCTGTCAGAAAGTCTGACTGACCTGTTACCCTCTGAACTCTGATGACGTATAAATCATTTATTCATGCCACCTTCAGACGATTGTCTTCAGCTTAGGATAGCTCTTTCCTAACTGGAGGGGTTAGATACAAACTTCATTAAATAGTTAGGTACTAAAGATCTGTCCTACATTACAGAAAATCAATATGTGGGGCGTAAAGTGAACTGCAAAAGATGTCTTCGTAAAGTGATTAATATTCTTCCAATGTCCTTCTCAGTCTTGTGCGAACTTTATTTTTTTTCGTCGTCAGTGTAAGTACTATCTATCCATCTGTTCATCTATCTATCTATACAAGTATATATATATATATATATATATATATATATATATATATATATATATATATAGTTACGTCACGTCCCCACCCCACACTGCCACAGGCTCCAACAGCAGTAGTGCAGTACAGGAAGGACGTTGCCCAGTTAGTTTCTTCTTATGGTCAGCCTTTAGGTGTGCAGTACACAAGATCAGCTGAGGCGAAAATAAACTCTGGCTCCTTAAAGTTCACTGTCTTTATTTTCCAAGTAATTCCACTTAATTCTTTCCAACTTCACTGTTCTCACAAGCACTGGAGCTATACACACTTTACTAACTGTTATTACACTTAATGCTCAACACTTCACTGTTTTCTCAACTTCCAGTGATATGCAAACTTCAATAACCCCTCACTGTTTGCCATAGTTTTCACAAGTACCAAAAATATACAACCTTCACTGACACCGACACTTCACCAAAACCGACTGCACTTCACACAAACTGACCTGAAACCCGACTAAACTCCAAACTGACTGACTAACTAAGCTCTTCCCCATCCTTATATAAGCTTGCATTGTTCTAGAAACGTCCACTTCTCCAACATTCTAGGACATACTGTCTTGCATCAGCGCCTAGCAACAACAGTTACCAACTACGAGACATCAAAACATGCTAGAGTTTTCCTACATTACATAACACTCCAAATCATTTACCATACGATTTTAAACTGCATGATTTAACAAGCAATCACTTAAATAAAACATTATAAAGAAAAAGAGCACAAATAAATGAACGCTTAACTTACGAAATAACTATGTTCACAAACACCAGGCAAACTGGCAACTCTGAAGACTCGTACCGAAACTTACGGTACCAGAAACGTCTCGAATGTACGAGACTACCTAACTGGTAAATCACCCTTCATAACACTACCCCCTCCCTAGTTCTTTGTCGTCCCGACAAAACTACACAGTATACACAAACATAAACATAAACCCTAATTCTAATGAAACATCTAACTATACACAAAATAATCTTTCAACTTATCAGGTCTTCTTCTATGCCGCTTCCGACGATGTCCTTGTTCCTCCACACAGTCCACTCCTCCACGACGGTCTTGGTCGTCTTCTTGACAGAGCACACATCACAGGTCTGACACCACTCTTCAACATTCTGACACACGCCAATCCAGTAGAACTTGTGTCGCAGCCTGCTTAGATTTGTCGTCACTCCCATGTGCCCACTAGTGATCTTGTTGTGGGACTCATCCAATATATCAGACCCCATCTTCTTCAGAACCACCAGTTGCCAAAACTCGCTGAGGCCATTGGGCGTCTCCCACTGATGCTCCAGTAGTCCGTTGCAACGAAGAAGGTCCCACTGACTCCAGCAGCTTTTGGTCGCAGGGCCCAACCTGGAAACTTCTCCCCATGACGGTCGCACTGCACTCTGCTGCAGCCACTCCAGCACCTCCAGCACCGGTTGCAAATCTGCACCCTCCATCTGCATCCACCCCAGGTCTTCTTTGTCCGACGCCAGCCCCGTCACTACAGTACAGCTGCATTTCTTCCTATGATTCCCATTTCTACTACACTGCATGTCATCTGTCCTGTCTTCTCGTACACTATTCATCAAGTTTCTCCTGCATTTCTTCAGTGGTGGGTCTTCTGCAGCCTTCTTCTTATCGTCCCAACCATTCTGATCCGCAAGTAACTCAAACTGTGCACGGTAAGCTTCCCAAGATACACTACCATCAAATTCTTGAGGTTTCTCTTTAATTGGACCCCCATTATAGCCATGCACTTCACTGGTTTGGGGCCTAAAAACTGGGGCATCATAATTAAGTCCAGGACTCGACCCTCCAACATTCTGATTATTCAACCCTGCAATGCCATCTTCAGATGCCCGGGATCCGTCAAGATTCACCATACACTGTCCACTCCTTTCATATGCTCTCAGTACACTAACCTGAGGCTCAGCAGTGCAATATTTCTCTACAGCCTCCATTTTCTCACTAATTTTCACATGGTCGACTACATGCTTCAACTGGTTATCTACATGCTGTCTGCACTCCGCCACTACTTCCTCACTAATTGACTTCAACTGGTCGTCTACATGATGTCTGCACTCCGCCACTATTCCCTCACTAATCTTCAGCTGGTTTTCCACATGGAGTTTGCACTCCGTCACTATTTCCTCATTAACTGTCTTCAATTGTTCATCTACATGCTGTTTACACTGTCACATTATTGCTTACCTCATACTTCTGCTGCTCTAGCTTGGCATCTACTTCCTCCTTAAGCTGTTGCTCTTCTTCCTTGTTTTCCCCAATGAATGCATCTGCCTGTCCTTGCATGGTCAGTTGTAATTCCCCCTATTGCTCCTCTTATGCTTCTTGAAGTTGCTCATATCGTTCTTTTTGTTCTTCACGTTGTACCTCTAATAGTTCTTTGAGTTCTTTCTCTGCTTCATTCAGTGAATGTAGTTGTTCTTTAATTTAATTTCTGGGCTTTTTCTTTTCTTCACTTATGGTCTGTAACAGTTTTTCGTGTTGTCGAATTTGTACTTGTATTAGCTCCAAAATTGCCGCCAAAGGCACCTCGTCCTCCTGCCCAGCTGGAGATCTTGTTTTCACACCTTCCGCTTCCATGTCGAAGGTTAGACTCTCTGCAGCCCTAAATAATAATCATCACTCCTGACACCAGTGTTACGTCCCCATCCCACACTGCCACAGGCTCCAACAGCAGTAGTACAGTACAGGAAGGACGTTGCCCAGTGAGTTTCTTCTTATGGTCAGCCTTTAGGTGTGCAGTACACAAGATCAGCTGAGGCGAAAATAAACGCTGGCTCCTTAAAGTTCACTCTTTATTTTCCAAGTAATTCCACTTAATTCTTTCCAACTTCACTGTTCTCACAAGCACTGGAGCTATACACACTTTACTGACTGTTATTACACTTAATGCTCAACACTTCACTGTTTTCTCAACTTCCAATGATATACAAACTTCAATAACCCCTCACTGTTTGCCATAGTTTTCACAAGTACCAAAAATATACAACCTTCACTGACACCGACACTGCACCAAAACCGACTGCACTTCACACAAACTGACCTGAAACCCGACTAAACTCCAAACTGACTGACTAACTAAGCTCTTCCCCATCCTTATATAAGCTTGCATTGTTCAAGAAACGTCCACTTCTCCAACATTCTAGGACATACTGTCTTGCATCAGCCCGTAGCAACAACAGTTACCAACTACGAGACATCAAAACATGCTAGAGTTTTCCTACATTACATAACACTCCAAATCCTTTACCATACGAACCTAAACTGCATGATTTAACAAGCGATCACTTAAATAAAACATTATAAAGAAAAAGAGAACAAATATATGAATGTTTAACTTACGAAATAACTAGCTCACAAACACCAGGCAAACTGGCAACTCTGACGACTCGTACCGAAACTTAACTGTACCAGAAACGTCTCGAATGTAGGAGACTACCTAACTGGTAAATCACGCTTCATAACAATATATATATATATATATATATATATGTGTGTGTGTGTGTGTGTGTGTGTGTGTGTGTCTTCTCTATAAACTCATTATCTGTATCATCTTTTATGTGCTTTTTCGTCTTCTGATTGTTCAATTAATGCAGTTTTCGTCTTCATGTATGAATATATTTTTGTACTCTTTCGTTGTGTGTATAGGCTCTTAATACTATGTTCGTTATTTTTATAATTCTCGTCTTCTGTGTCAACTTAATACTTTTTTCTTCAAAGTCTCTTAATGCTTCCTTCGTCGTCTGTAGGTTCTCTTAATAGTTCAATTTCCGTATAAATGCCTATATATTTTTTGTGTATCTTTCGAGCAGACTCAGTACTGTTAAACCCAGTGACTTTTGCATGCCACAAGGATAATAACTCATGATAGTCAACATCAGTTTGCTCAATATTACCCAATAAATTTTTGTAACACAGGTTTGAAAAAACAGAAAATGGTAATGTTGGCAAATGTTCAAGGAGAATGTGCAAATCAGTGCAAGCATTTAAGGAAAATAAAAGAATCACTGGCATCATCATTAAACCTCCCGAGGCACACAATACTAACACAACACAGCGAAGATTCACAACATGACATTTTCTTGCTTTAACACTTATTATAGTTAACCAATGATGTCATTTCATCTGATGATATGAAAATCATAATATGGTTGCAGCAATTAATGCACTTCGTGTATCCAGACAGTAAGTTTTCCTGAGTCCTGCTCATAAACGGGAAGGTGTCAAGTTTGCTTAAAGTCTCAGTGGAACCATTAATATATTTACTCGCTCTATCAAGTATCTCACTTTAACGCTTCCAAGATTAAGCCCGAATAATATATGCATGGACAGAGAATAAATTATATTAATGCCATTATGAACTGATAACACAAACACAATGACCAACCAGTAAAACAAATACACCACCACCAGTACTTTTCTGTATTTATCCTTAGGCACCGTTATATCTATGCTTTACAGTTATGTGGCTCATCCAAGACACTGACCTAGAGCAGGAACACGACTGTAATAGTTATTGGAATTTCTGCCGAGTAGACCTGTGCAGTACTAGCAGTTTGGCTACGTTACGGGATCTCCTTTGTACTGGATAATAACACGAGGGCTCCAGCTCATTGTTACCTTAGCTCACCAGTACCTGTGTCCTGTCCATATTGTCCGACGCGACTCAATACAGGAACTCCTCTCTTGAGTTCGACTGTGATATTCACCTCTCTTTACTTATATGCCTGCCGTTATACACGCTCTACAGAGCACTATATGCCCCACCTAGCCACCTAGCAACAATAAGCTTGCTATTACATACATCAAACTCCAAACACAATATTCCACATACAGTACATATAATTTTTTTCTGGCCTCATGAAAGGTCTTGTGAACATTTCCTAGCTGGAGCCCTAATGGAACTTTTATAATCAGCCTCAGCCTGACGAAATAAAATCCATTAACACTGAGGTTATGCTTGGGTCCTCATCCGAGCCTATTGGGCATCCCTGTGAGCCCTTTTCTATATAGAATTGCGAATCAACTCCACCTTCTACGAATGTTCAACTCTCGTTTCCTTCCAGCAGCCTCCTATGTTTCCAGCATCCTTCATGGTTACGATATATGCAATATATAAATGGTCGTTTCAGTAATTTCGATGTTTCTCCTCGCTAACATCTGGTATTTCTCCTACTGTTCTCTCTTGTTCCCCTGTCCTTTCACTTAATCGAAAGTCAAGAGGCAGTGAGAGAGGGTGTGGAGAGTAGAGACCAGGGCCTGTATTCTGCATAGTGCTTATGGTCGACCCTAGCTAACCGTCATAGCTAAGCAAATTTATGACAGTCAGTCTTATGGCCGTCGGAAGTCGTCGGCCATACCTCACTAATCCAACAACACCGTCAGCTGCTAGAACGCACCGCTCACAATTTGTCAACTTTAAATTTATGGAATAAAATAGGTTCTTGGCATTATTTTCTTGGATTTAAATTGTTTTAACTTCATATTAAGACTTTTGGGGAAGTTAGACATAGTAAAATAGGAATTCGTTTGTGAGAAAATGCGCTGAAACGTATTCCCGTTGAAAAGTGTGTAACCAAAAACACGGTCTGACTAGTGTAAACTTAACCTACCTTATTAATTTCATCTAATTTCATATTAGTATTTTTTTGTTGGCTAGGCTAAACTTGGTTAGGTTAAATTTTATTATATATATATATATATATATATATATATATATATATATATATATATATATATATATATATATATATATATATATATATATATATATTATTTTTATTCATATTATTATTTATTATTATATACTTAACCTACATTACAAATATTTTCTTAAGTCCAAAGAAAGTTAAAGAAAATGTTCATTGCTATGGACAGCAATGGGACAATAACCAGTTCATCTGGGTTAGGTTGAGTTATATATTTCTATAATTTGTTTCGGGTTTATTTAATATTTTCATATTTTTTTACACTAACCTTAACCTAAAGTATTATTTTTTCGACCAGTCTAAACTTTACCTATCCCATTATTATTATTTTATTATATTTAATTATTTATTATTTAATATTTTTTAGACGTCCATAATTAACCTAACCTGCTGGGGCTAGCCCTACAAGTACTGTAAAGCCCAAACTCTGCACATTTGCATTTTTCCGGTAGCAAGATAACGTAGTGTTATGATGACCTTAAGCTCCGGGGTGAGTGGGTTTCTCCTCTTGGTGTCATTCGATAAGGCGTCTCTCACAAGATTGGTGACATACAAAATACCGTCCCTGTCTAGCCGGTATCTCTTGATAAGCTCAGCATCACTGAGCTCGTTAAGCACGTCCCTTCTTCGGAAAATATTCCTCGGCTGGGGATCTGCTTGCTGTGGTGCGGCCATGTTGACACACTTCTGACGGTCATAGGCGGCGTTAAGACAGGGTGAACCCGATCATACCATCGCGCGTCTTATTATGGTCGTCCATAGGAGTTTCTGACGGAGTTATGTCTAAAATGCGCCATTTTGTTTAGATATGTACGACGGACTTAGCTATGACGGTTTGTAGAATCTGGGCCCAGGATCTTAAATGGCTTAAAAATTATGGTGTTGGAGTTGTCTTGTTCAAGAACCAACCGGTCGGGATTTCTATTGCCAACCATACAAATTTGGCTGGCCCCGTCCACACAATACTCTTTCTTCTGCATATATCTTTAATACTGATCTCATCTTCTGTATAAACCTTTCAAATTTCTAAATCTACTTTATAAACTCTTCATACTTTCACTTAACTGAAATAATTTTCATCTTCATATTCTTCGTATTTATCCGTTTTCTGTATAGTCAGTATTTTAGCATCTGCTGTGTAAACTCTTTAACGGTTTCATCTTCTGCATAATACACTCTTAGTCTACAATGGATGTAGCTGAATGTACTGTACACCTAATGCATCTTTTCTTCCAAGTATTCTCTTGATGCATCTTTCCATCAACTGGACAATATAGATTCTTTTAATACAGGAGTCGGCAACCTATGGCCCGCGGGCCAGACCCGGCCAGTAAAGCTAACCTGACCGGCCCACCAGTATGCTCCGCAAATTCACAAAAATATTCCCGTTATTCACTTACTCAGTAAGTGAAAAAAAAAACGGTAAGTTTTAATGGCTGTTAATCACTATGGCAAACACTAGTTAGAGCTAGCTGATATCACACAGAAGGGGTCTCCTTACTGGAGTTTTATGAAAAGTATGTTATGGAAGCTGGAATTTATCCGAACATAATACAGCACGCCCAAAAGATGGCAAATATCTTTGGAAGTATTTACATATGTAAGCAGCACTTTTCGAAAATAAAATTTACAAAGAACAAGTTTAGCACACAACTCAGTGATTCACACTTGATTAGGATGCTCCATCTCGCCTCCTCCAGCCTGAAGCCTAATATTGAGAAGCTTTCGTGTGAGAAACAGCCTCAAATATCATGTTGACGCTCATTGCCTGAAGGTTGGAAGAATGATTACACTGATATATCAGAGTAATCAGTAAATACTGTGAATAAATATTTCTACTACACATTGTGGTAATTGTTTTAATGAGTTAATTTGTTTCTAATGCATTAATTTTATAAAAATTGTATTCTGTGTAATTTTAGAGTATAAACTTTAAATGTTATTCTTACTAATGAGTATTCTTATATATTTATATTCATATAAGACTTCCTATATCCTGATAATGGTCAATATCTCTGTCTTCAATGGGCTTCGAGTTATAGCCCCCTGAATATGCGTGACCTTGAGTCTGATCTTTCAAGATCACTTATAGTCATAGGTCATGGTAGCAGTTAAAAACCTATACGGGACTTCCTATATATGTTGATAATATCTCTCTATCTTTAACCAGTTTCGAATTATTGCCCCTTGAATATCCGTGATCTTGAGTATGACCTTTGAAGTTCACTCAAGGTCAAAGGTCTTGGTGCCAAATGAAAGCCCATATTACGATTTCTTGAATGTTCTTAATGATAAATATCTCTATTTTCAAATGGTTTCAAGTTACAGCCCTCTGAAAATCCGTGACCTTGATTTTGACCTTTCAAGGCGGCTCGATTCTCTCCAGAATTTAATCACTTTCTTTTGGGACCAGTACCCACATATACTGGAAAGTTTCATGCAATTTCATTCAGGCGTTTTTCTGTAATGTTGCTAACAAACAAAGAAAACAAGCTAACAAACTAGACCAAAAACAATACCTCCCTGGGTTCCATCCGGGTGAGGTAAACGTCTAGCCAGCCAGCTGAGTAACAGAGCAGTTCCGACCCCCAGTCTATCAAAGGTTGCCGACCCCTGTTCTAATACCTCCTCCCGTCTTTTATTTAAGATCTTAATATCTAACCCCATCTTCAGTATCATCTCCCTAACGCCTCCCCTCATTTCCGTATATCGTCCTAATACCCCCTGTCGTGTTTGTTACCCTATCACATTCTCTCATTTCATAATACCTTCTGTCATTCTTCTTATTACCTTACCATCTCATGAGGCATACAGTTCTATGCAGCAGCCTGTGCCAATACACAACACCCCTATCACTATATGGCACAAAGATAGACTACAACACACACATAGGCACATAATATAATCACCACACAAACATTATCAAGCCTTCTAATACAATATCCCACTGGCATACATTCCAGCACCAGCAGTAAAAACACACACACACACACACACACACACACACACACACACACACACACACCTGCATACCCACGTCACGTGAAGGGCAATACAACACCTCCATCACAACATTACTGCATGCACCCCCTGTTGATATCCACCCATCGGAGGTGTCCTTAGATAGAGATGATCAGGTTCACTTGGAGAGGCTTAGTGAGGACATCACCCAGTCCTCAGCGAAGGATGACAAAGATGATACCTAGATTGAGAAATAAACCGTATGAAGAACGTTTAGAAGCCCTGAATCTCTTTACCCTAACAAAACGGAGGATACGAGGAGATTTAATTCAAGTATTCAAGATACTCAAAGGACCTGATAACATGGCTGTCGATAAATACTTCACAGTTGATCACTTGAACTACACTAGAGGCAATGGGCATAAAATAATTGGCAAACGATTCTAGTCGCATGAAGCTAAGCATTTCTTCTTCAATAGAGTTGTAAATATATGGAATAAATTGCCCTCCAACGTAATAGATTGTAATGCAGTACAAACCTTTAAAGGTCGCCTGAATAAGTATTTGGCATCCAACCCCCAGCTTAATATGTTTACTCATGAATAAAACACTTGTGTATGTATATATATATATATATATTTTTTTTAATTTTTTAGAGCCTGGATCAATTTATTAAATGCAAATATAGTATATCCACAGATAGTCCTGAGTTAACGGTCACTACTCATACTTTTGACCTGTGATGGGCTGTGGATCACTGAGGTTCCCTGTTAGTTACGTGGCCACCATCGGGATTTTTTTAATGTATCAGGGGTCACTGCTTCAGGAGGTGACTTGTTTGCTTGTCCCGCATGGGAAAGTTCCTAGTCTCAGTGGAATGAATGGAACTGGGGCCTGACTGACTGCTGCCTTCCTTAATAGCACCAGGCAAGGCTGCCACACCACCCCTGAATATTCACACTGTGCACTGTGCAATTTCCACACTGTGTCCGCAGACGCCCCGTCAACTCAGAGTACCCATACAGTGACATGCATTAGTTATTTATTTATTAGATTACTCATTGTACTTTACTACTTTCTCTTTCAGGTTATTCATACTGGTAGCTTATAGATAATGTATTATAGAATGTAGCTTTTCCTTTTCAGTCTTTCCTATGAAATTTCCATGTCAGTTTTTCCATGCTGCGTGGTGGTTTTTCTCACTTTTTCTTGCCAGTTTTGGCTGGAGGGTTTGGAGGCGGGGGGAGCCTTCTTGCTTTACTATCCTTATCCTTCAGCATGTAGAGTTAGATCTTGTAGTCATAGTCTACTCTGTACCAAACAGCCTCGAAAGGACCATAAGGTCTGTTGCTGTTTGCTTTCCTTTGTATTCCTTTGTACTCCTTTGTACCGCCTTAGATTTGTGTTGTGTGGAATCACAGATGACACGTGGCCAACTAGAAGAAAACGGCCACACAACATAACACACATAATGGAGCACTGCACGGCACATGCCACACTACACAGAACACACCAGCCATGCAGGATATGTATTGGACAACTCCATAGGTGCGGTTGCTTTTTTACAGTCAACGGATCTGTTCGATCTGATGGACCAGGGTTGAGCAACCACAAAACCACTCTTGCTCCGATTTCTATACATTACCCTAATACCTCCTCTCAACCCTATATTATTACCTTTATACCTCCTCTCATCCTTGTATTGTTACCCTAATACCTCTTCATCTTCCTATACTTTTTTTTTTTTTTTTTATGTGTCCGACTCTGGGCATAGGCTTCACAGCCTGCTATCAAGGTCCAGCAGTCCTCCTACATACCATACACCTCTACATGTCACCACTTCAGCGCTAACACCCACCGTCCATATTGAATACATGCTAGGGCTGTCTCATATAGGACTGGTGTACTGGTATTAGCGGTGGCATTTTTACGACATGTCGGTGGGCCTTCTGGTAGATCAGTAAAGCCTGATTTCATGAAATTCAAATCCTTAAATTGTTCCCTGCCCCAGCCGGGATTTCGAACCTGGGTCCGTTAGGACTGCAGGCCACCTCTCTACCGATTGAGCCACCGCCTCCCCTAATGCCCTTTCCCGTTGCCTAAACAATCCATTTTCCTAATACGCCTCTCATATTCTGTAACTTTTTGCAATGTCTCTTCTCGTGTTCTGTAGCATTCTCCTAGTAAGGTTCTTTTCTCTTCATCTATACTCCCATGTAACCTCCACTTATCTTCTGTATATATATCTTCCTAATACCTCAGTCACCTTCCATATATCCTCAAAATACCTCCTATCATCTTTTGTATAACCTTTTGATAACTACTCTCGTCTTGTATGTGTTTTAATTATCTAGCCTTTCTCCATATCTCCCTTTACAATTTTTTCTTCTAAGCTTGTGAGGAGCTGTGTGTGTGTGTGTGTGTGTGTGTGTGTGTGTGTGTGTTAACAAATTAACTGAAACGGCTTTTATCTGATTATAACTAAACTTCATGGGTGTGGTAATGTTGGTAATGAAGGAATTTATTTTTATCTTAGAACAATAATGTTAAAAGTCAAGATCAGAAGGCTATGTTAAAGTATGACCCAGTAAAATAAGGGTTTTCATCTAGCTTAGGCAACATGTGGGGGAAGGGTTCAGATTGATGCAAAAATTAACCCCTTCATGCACGATGACTCAAAACAAGTCAAAATGGTGTTAGCCTGAAGAGGAACCCCTGATGCACTATGATGCACTTGTCAGTGTTGTTCTGAAGGGATGCCGGTTAGGCAATTCTGGACAAAATATTCACCAAAATTTATATTTTAGCACGACATGTGTCAATATTTAATGCACCATAGGGGAGGGTGTCTATTTTCAGGCCAACACTCTCAAATAGTCGGTATTCTCTCAGTTTTCGGTTGGGGGAGGGGGGGGTGCGATTTTTGGCGATTTACTCAAAAACTATTGGTCTTATCAATAATTCCAACAACACCATGTGAAAACTCGTGAAATTCTGCATCTAGACATAAGCTTAACTCTTGCATTATGCAGGCAAAATTTTGTGCTAGAGTGTAGGGCAGTTATCTTCACTGTTGAATAACAGCATTCTTACCTCATTTCGGTACTTTCAAAGTACTTTAACACACTAATTCTGTGTGTGTTTATTATGTTATCGTAGTGTATAAACATCAAGGAAGATGATGGTATACAATTTATACCATTATAACCAATTTCTGGGACAAATAAAATACACGGGAATGTTTTCCTTTGTGTGAGTCCAGCTTGCCGTCGTGGCATTTCCTCTGATTATGTCACACACTTACAGAATATTTTTGGCGCGCGAGGGGGTTATGTGACGAAACTTAGAGAACAGTCAGTCAGAGGATAAGGTCACAGGGCAAGGTCAATATTCGATCTGTGTATGTGATTGTTGACAAAATATCTCTAACAAATTTGATCCAATTTTACCCAAACTTGGTGGAAGTGTTGAGGGTCAGCCAAGGAGTATAGGCCTACCTATTGCTTTTAGAACAATAGGACAAAGGTCAGGGTCATTGAAGAAGGACAACTTAAACATTATTAATCCGATTTAGCTGAATCTTTGCGGAATGGTAAAGGATAAGGCAAGAATAAAAGGATTCGATTTTGAGGGTAGATGTCGAAGATCAAGGTCACAGGGAAGGGTCAAAAGCTGAAGTCACAGGATAAGATCAACTCAGCTTTATTATGATTTAAACCAATCTTCCTGGAAGGTTTAAGGATCAGACAAGAATGAAGGGATTCAGTTCTGAAAATAACCAGTCAAAGGTCAAGGTCACAGGAAAAAGTTAAAGTTGACCCGTGTGTCTGTGTACAAACAAAATAACCCAAACAGCTTTGATCTTATTTGATTCTAACTTAGTGGACGAGTTAAGGATCATCTGAAAGGCTGACCAAATGTTCTTGAAGAACAGATCAAAGGTCAAGGCCACATGACAAGGTCAGCTTAGAGGTTTTGTTTGATGAAAACTAACCTTTGTAGAAGGGTTCATTATAAGCAAAGATAAGGAAATTTAATACTGAGAACATGCAAATGTCAAGCTCAGAGAGAAAGGTCATCAAAGTTACTAGGCAAAGTCCTTTCAAACACCATTGTTCTGATTTGAACCACAGTTGTTGGATGCGTTAAGGATTTGGCAAGAATGAAGTATGTCTATTTTGAGAGCATTATGTCAAAGGTCAAGGTCATAGGGCAGCTTCAACTTTCAGCCATTTTCCCAGTGTGTAGGCATGGGTGTTGCTCCTTGTTTCCTAGTGTGTTTTCTCGGCATCTTTTCAACTTCTGTACATTTGTTTTATCTTGATGCTTTCTTACTCTGGGTATTGTTTTCACTCAGTCTGTTTGTTTGTTTGATTGTTTTTCTTTCTGTCAACAACTTTACGCGAAAACTACTGGTGCGACTTTGACTAAAAGCACAGGGATGATGGGCTATGACCTTGTGATCACCTGATTAAATTTTGGCCCAAACTGGGCCAAGGCCCAGGCTGTAGAGCCAAAAAATGTAAAAAGAAAAAACGGGGACAGGTCAAAATCATATTTTCGTCATAACTCCTTTGTTATTCGTCATATTGACATGAAACAAAAACCTAAAGGTGCATCTTTCAAATCTGCATCCTATAACATGTCCCATTACATCACGGGGGTCATACCCCAGTTAGCAGTAGGGGGGCCAGTGTCAGGTGGGTCGGGCCTAAACTTTCAAATGGGCATAAAATCATCAATTTGCATCCGATTTACTCCAAATTTCGTATGTGGCATCTTTGACTAGATATTCTGTTGTGCTTATACGTGAGCAGTAAACCCTAACCACCCCTTGGATATAAACCTTCACTGGCTCAATCCGTTTGGTGCGCCGTTATTACCCACTAAACCACCAGGCGCCATAATTTGGTTATATGGTTACCACCTAGGGCTGTAAATGGTTTCCTGGTGTACAGGAAACCATTTGGCTTGTCACTCAATGAAAAGTCACCCACAGGCAGAATGAAGAGGAAGGAATGAAGGAAAAAGAGACAGAAGAGGGCGTGTAAAGTCATCCATAGGCAGAAGGACGAAGAAAGAATGAAGGAAAGAACGACAGAAGAGAATGGAAGGAAAGAAGGATGGAGGAGATGAAAGGGCAGACACCTGAGAGCAGCACTAGAAGTGAGTGGATGGTGAGCGCCCCCACACACACACACACACACACATATATATATATATATATATATATATACATATATATATATATATATATATATATATATATATATATATATATATATATATATATATCCATCATCCAACCCTACGTTGCCCCATGAGATGCGTAGGAGCCCAGGGCTAAGCAAGTTGGTCCTGACATTTAAGATGAGAGTGACCATATTCACTCACCCCTGAGTGACATTACGCGAGTAATTAACCCCAATCACCCCTTGGATATAAACCTTCACCGGCTCAATCCGATTGGAGCGCCTTAATTACCCACTAAACCACCAGGCGCCATAATTTGGTTATATGGTTACCACCCAGCGTAGTAAATGGTTTCCTAGCGTACAGGAAACCATTTGGCTTGTCATTCAGTGTAGAGTCACCCCTAGGCAGAAGGAAGAGGAAAGAATGAAGGAAGGAAAGACAGAAGAGAGAGTGTAAAGTCACCCGTAGGCAGAAGGAAGAGGAAAGAAAGACAGAAAAGGAAGGAAGGAGGAGAGGAAAGGGCAGACACCCGTGAACAGCACTGCAGGACTGGCCTATCCCTACCAAAGCAGGGACGATACAGCCAATGTATCTCTATCCCGCGGCTTAAGCTGTCTGGTAGAGACTGTATGTAGGGCGAGAAATGCTTGTGAGTGTAATTGTAATGTTGGAGTGTCTTTGTATGTGTGTGTAGTCTGTGAACCAAGTGTAATCGGCCCGCCTTAAGCCGACTAGATGCAAACATACTAGTATGTGACACTGGTTCAATCACAGCACCCCTTATGTCCGCCAAAGCGGTCAGTGGCTCGGTGAACACTTCCCAAAGGTTTTACAACTCTAGCGGGAGGCGAACCTGCATCGACCAGCGTGCAAAACGCACACTCTACCACTGTACCACAGAGGCTCCACACATATATATATATATATATATGTGTGTGTGTGTGTGTGTGTGTGTGTGTGTGTGTGTGTGTGTGTGAACAGTTTCTAATCTGTTCTATTTGTTAATACCATGTTACGAACACTACAAATCAATTACCTAAAGACATTTCAAGATTTTGGTTCTGCTTCTTTATTAATTTAACTTTTGCTTAGCTTATTAGTTAGCTGGTAATTATATGCTGTAATTTTCATTATCTGTCATCAAACAACGTGGTTACATATGGTGATAGAGTTAGTGTATAATGATAATCGATTGTTTAGTTATGAATGGCGAAATGAATCCCACAGGCTGGAGTTCGGAAACATAATCCAGAAGACCGAGGTCTGCTCACAAGTACTCGTGTGCTTCATTCTAGGTTCAATTCGTCTGCTACCGAATAAGCACTGCTTACAGGTGCTACCTTCCATCGCTGCGATTATTTCTTGGTCCTGTTCTGGTGTTGTAACACTTGGGCGACCTGAACGATGACCCCTGTCCGTTGTGCCTTCCTCCCGAAAGCGCCTAATCCACCTTTCCACAGTTCTGCTTACACCGAATGTTTGAACCATCTGTTTGGAGATCTTTCCTCCAAAATAAAGGTATATCATGTCCTCTGTCATCTTCCCAGTAGTTGGACGCATGTTGTTTTCCCATTCCATACCATGGTATAAAGGTTACAACGTCTACCAGACGTTTTGCAATATGTATCCGCCAAGTAGTCATCGCCTTACCGAATATGGTTCACATATCGCGTCTCGGACGCAGCAATTCCCTAATTTTGTTTTCTTTTATGCAAGGAAGAAAGAACCAAAGGCCAGGAGCCCGCAAACCATTCCCTCCAAGAAAAAAACAAAAGCAATACAAGACAGCCAAATTCAAAATCTGTTCGTTTCGAGATGCCTGGACACACTGAGTTTGAAAGACTGGAAATCATAAGTAGGAAATACAGAATAAGGGAGATGGTTCCAGAGTTGACCTGTTGCATACATGAAGGAATGGGAGTAACGGTTAACTCTTGAATTAGAGAGTTGCACAGAAAAGGATGAAAGTTTGTTGCTAAACGGGTGCTGCGTCCCCGTCGCAGTGGTGGGGGGGTGCAAGCAGATAGTTCAGAGGAGCAGTGGCCACTGAAGTGGCGATAAAAAGGAGATAAAAATGCAACAGTGCGGCGAAGAGACAGAGGTTGAAGGGAGCCAGTAAAAGAAGAGCTAATGAGACGAAAAGCCCTTGACTCTACCCTATTGAGAAGAGCTGTATATGGGGAGCCTTCCCACACATGAGAGTTGCTCTCCACACAGGGGCGAACAAAACCTGTGTATAAAGTTAACAACTGTGCAGGAGTCAAGAAGGTACGAAGTCGGCCCTGCACACCCAACCTCTTGGAAGGAGATTTCACCAGAGATGCAACATGATCTTTCCAAGACAAATCCCAAGAGAATGAAACCCCAAATATATATAAAGATGATGCAGGACCGAGCTGGACATCACTAAACACCAGCGGGCACCCCTGCGGAAGACTTTGACAGGATGATAGGTGTAAGAACTGAGCTTTCGATGCACTAAAAACAAAAGGACCACTCCCATCCCAGTCAGAGATATGAGCCAAGTCAGACATTAGGTGTGCCATAGCCCCATCCCTCGTTTGTTGAAATAACTGCTAAGATGAACGCTGCGGGAAGTGAATGGGAAGGAGAAAGGTGGAATCATCAGTGTATGAGTGGATAGGGCCGGATATACAGCCCAGAGGGTCACTGATGTAAACAAGGAAGAGAGTCAGTGAAAGGACAGAGCCCTGAGGAACACCACCATTGATAGATCCAGGAGAAGAACGGTGGCCGTTCACAACAGCAGCTACAGAACGACCAGAAAGGATGCTAGAGATAAAGGCACCGACAAAAGGATAGCAACAGTAAGAAGGCAGTTTCGAAACCAAAGATATCCATGCCAGACTCGATCGAAAGCTCTTGAGATACTAAGTGCAATGACAAAGCCCTCGCCAAAGTCCCAAAAGGAGGAGGACCAGGAGCCTGAAAGGCAGGTGTGAAGATCGCCAATGAAGCGTCCTTAACGGAACCCATATTGATGATCAGAAAGAAGGTTGTGATGGGAAAGATGCTACAAAATCTTCCCAAGAACAGACTCAAAAACTTTTGAGACACAGAATGTTAAAGTAACTGGACGATAGTTAGACGGGTGAGAATGTCACCCTTCATTGGGACAGGTTGAATGATGTTAAGGCTTCGAAAATTCCTGGGTTCGTTTATAATGTCTTCCCATCAGCAGCAGATATGAAGCTTGAGGAAAGTCAGGCTAGCCAACCACGAATATGTAGCTGTGGTAGAACTTTCATAATGCTTTACATGTTACACTGAATCTTCGGGCAAAACCGGGACCCGGTTTTTGACTTTCACTGTACTTCTCCATATCAGTCTCCCTGAGCAGTCAAGAAAAGTATGTAACCGTATTTTCCCCTCTCTGATAACGTGACACATATTTTAGAAATCCTGTTTGCCGGCCGCCACAAAGGAAGAGTTTCCCCCGTCAGGTTGGGTTAAAAACATTTGTCTTTCTCTCCTTGATGTTGCCTTTCCTCCCTGCCCTTTTATCTCTCTCTCTCTCTCTCTCACACACACACACACACACACACACACACACACACACACACACACACACACACACACACACACACACACACACACACACACACACACACACACACACACACACACACACACACACACACACACACACACACACACACACACACACACACACACACACACACACACACACACACACACACACACACACACACACACACACACACACACACACACACACACACACACACACACACACACACACACACACACACACACACACACACACACACACACACACACACACACACACACACACACACACACACACACACACACACACACACACACACACACACACACACACACACACACACACACACACACACACACACACACACACACACACACACACACACACACACACACACACACACACACACACACACACACACACACACACACACACACACACACACACACACACACACACACACACACACACACACACACACACACACACACACACACACACACACACACACACACACACACACACACACACACACACACACACACACACACACACACACACACACACCATTCCAAGCATCATTTCCAACAACATACACACAATCGTGCTCTCTGCCTCTCGTATATAGTATCTCTCTCTGTCTCTGTCTGTCTGTCTGTCTCTCTCTCTCTCTCTCTCTCTCTCTCTCTCTCTCTCTCTCTCTCTCCCTTTGTGAGGAAGAAGTTCAGTTGTTGGCGGTGAGAGAAAAGATAAGCGGAGGTGGGGAAGGAAGAGAATGAGGGAAAATAATGTTCTGTTGGAAGTTTACCGAGAGTGATAGGTGTGTGTGTGTGTGTGTGTGTGTGTGTGTGTGTGTGTGTGTGTGTGTGTGTGTGTGTGTGTGTGTGTGTGTGTGTGTGTGTGTGTGTGTGTGTGTGTGTGTGTGTGTGTGTGTGTGTGAGAGAGAGAGAGAGAGAGGGAGAGAGATGGGAACAGTAAAAGTGGTAGTAATAGTGGCAATTCCCGTAACAAGAATGAATGCAATAGTGGATGTGATGATAACAGTGGTAAGAGTAATATCTATGGCAGATAAAGAGGGGGTGATTCAGCAGGCGATGGTATTAACGAGAATGACGACGGTGGAGACAGTCATGGATATGTTAGTAGTAAATGTAGAGTAACTCTGTCAATCAGAAGGTATCGTTTTTATTTCACTATTGATGTTTCTCAACGATTTTTTTTTTTTTTTGAACTTTGGATTGACTTCTAGAAATGGAATGGTTAGATGCAGTCTTCAATAACCCCTTCACTAATGACCATCTACCCTAACTCGAACAAAAGCTTATGACAATAAGCTGAATCAAACGTCAAAGTACATCGTCAGAGAGAAGGGCTTGATAATAAAATGACAATTACACATGCAAATGGTGACCTATGATAATTGCATGTGAAAGTAAATGTTTACGATGGTGTTGATGTAGTAGGTGTTTTGACTGGTGGTGGTAAATGTATGATGCTGCTGCAAAAGAAGATGACTCCGGCAGTGGCAGTAAGGTTGATGGCGATGTTGTGATACCTTTGGTAACGACTGATGAAATAATGTTGTTAGCTATGGTGGCAGTGTCGACTGTGAGTACGTGGATATGGTGGAGGCAGCAATTTAGATGTGACAGAAGTTGCAGTGGGGTTGGTATCTGTAATCGATGTAATGTCATTGTTGATGCTATAATAGTGCTGGTAGCAACAATGCACGCTGTTAGGAACTGTTGTAGTAGTGCTGGTAGTGACGGTGGTAGGGATTGAGATAGTAATGCTGGCAGTTACGGTATTTACGAATGTTGGTAAGAATGCTGGTAGGGATGGTGATGAGGATGGTGGTAAGAGGGCTCGCTCTTGCGGTTTACGAGCTGATAGTAGTAATGATGGTGTATTAACGTTGTTAGTGACGGTGGGAGCAATACACGTGTTACAGTGTTAAGCATGGTGGCATTAATATTGGTAGGGATGGTGGTGGTAATGTTGGTAAGGACGGTGTTAGGAATAATGGTAGTAATGTTGGTAGCGATGGTGACAGGGATGGTGGTAGTAATATTGGTGGCGATAGTGACAGTATATAATGGTGGTAGTAATGTTGATAATGATTGTATTCTGATGCTGGTATGATTGTGTTGGTCAAAGTGACAGAACTTGTGTAGCAATTACGGCAGCCGTGAATATAGTATTGCTGATAACGAGGTCAGGTCTAAAGGTGAAAGTAATATTTACAGCAGTAATAGTAGCAATGCTAATAGTAATACTGGTGGGAATGTTAGGAACGATAGTAGTAACCTTTTAATAAGGATAGTGTTATTTTGGTGATAAGATGAGAAGCGATGGTAGTAGAAATACTGCCATGGAGAAGTGATGGTAGTAGTGATAGCAATGGTGGTAATGTCGGCTGGGATGTTGATGGATATGGCAATAGTGAAGATGGTATATTACTTAGACTGTGATGGTATTATCTTGGCCACGGTGATGGTAAAGTTGTTATAAATGGTGGTAGGGATGGTGGCACTGTTATTTCACCCATGGCCATAGTAATATATGCAGAAACAATGGTGATAATGTAAACTGGTACAGTGTTAGAGATGATGATATTAACTTCAACAGCGATTGTAGCAGTAATGCTGAGAGCGATGTTGATAGCCATGGTGGTAGTAAAAATAATTTTAGCGACGTACCGGTATTGTTAGGAATTGTAATATTATTTTAGGTGTAAAACATCGGTAGCGATGACGGTAGGAGTGTTATAGCCAATGGTAAGTAATGTCAGTTGGTGGTAAGAATACATGTAGTGACGGCACTGGTACAGTTGGTGGCAGAGACAAAGGGGGTAATATTTGGTAAGAAATGTTATTGTATTATACTCACAATGGGTGTCGACGATGGTGGTATTGATGTGTCTAGCGGTGGTGGTGGCAAAGTTGTTGGGGATGGTTGTAGTATTATTCCAGCCTTCGTAGTAATATCTGTAACAATGGTGGTGGTAATGTTATAATACTGGTGGTTGCATTATTTCACAAATGGTCGTAGGAACACTACCTGTAGCAATGGTGGCTGTAATGTTGGTAAGGATGATGGCAGTCATGATGGTAGTAGAATTTTGGCAGTTAAAGAATTATTATCTGTAGCGATGGTGGTGATAGTCTTGGTAGTTATGGTGTCTTTATTCTAGTAATGATGGTGGTCATACATACATCCACTGTAGTGGTAGTTTTGAAAGTAATATAATCCAAAGTGATGGTGATAATAATGCTGGTAGAAGTGGTGGTGGGGCTAGTTAAATATGAGATGGAACTATACTGGAAGGAATGTTAATAAGAACTGTGGTAAGAGTAGTAGTAGATGGATCAAGAGGTGGAACAATATTGGTAGGAACAGCAATATGAATGGTGGTATTTGGAATAAGGGGTGAAACGATACTGTCAGGAATGCTAGTACAAGTAGGAATGGTGGGAGGTAAAACAAGAGGTGGCTCGATACTGGCTGGAATAATGGTAGGAATGTTGACAGGAATAATAGTAGGTGGAACAAAAGGCGAAACAGTATTGGTAGGAATGTTAGTTGGAATAGTGGTACAAAGATGCTGACAGAAAGTTAGGCAGGAATGGTGGTTAGTGGAACAAGAGATGGAGGAATATTAGCAGGAATGTTGGTAGGAATGGCATTAACGAATAGTGGAAGGTGGAACAAGACGTGAAACAATATTAGTAAGAATGCTGGTGGCAATGCTGGTAGGAATGATGGTAGGTGGAATAAGAAGTGGAGCAATATTAGCAGATTTTTTTGCAGGAATAGTGGTAAGAATGGTGGTAGGTGGAGCAAAAGGTAGAACAATGTTAGCAAGAATATTGGTAGGAATAGTTGTAGGAATGGTGGTAGATGGAAGCAGATGTGGAGAAATAAAAGTAGGAATGCTTTTAGGAACAGTATTAGGAATGGGTGGAAGGTGGAACAACACGTGATGCAATATTGGTGGGAATGTTGGTAGGAATGGTGATAGGTGGAAGAAGAGGCGGTGCGACGATGATGAGAATGTTCATGAAAAATGTGGCAGGAATAGTGGTAAGTGGAACAAGATATGAAAAAAAATTGGCAGGAATGCTGGTAGGAATAGTGTTAGGGATGGCAGTAGGTGGAACAAGACGTGAAGCAATATTGGTCAGAATGTTGGTAGGAATAGTGGTAGGTAGGATAGTTGGTGGGACAAGAGGTGGAGAAATATTAGCAGGAATGTTGGTAGGAATAATGGCAGATGGTGTAAGAGATTTCTTTTTAAATAACATGATAGAGGAAGGAAAAACAAATGAATAAAAAAGTAATCCATACACCAGTTTACTGGCGTCCTTCATTCATAAAATAATCTGTAACAGTTGGACTTGAACAGCTGTAGGTTGAAGTTTGGGGGAAAACAACTCAGGGGAAGCAAGGTCCAGAGAGAGGCAGTTAGGCCCTTAGGGGAATAAAAGAATTCTGATAGGCAGAAGTTCTGCAATATGGCTGTGTGACATTCCAGTCATGAGCGCTACCAGATGCCCGTGTAGTAAAAGGGAAGGCATGGAGGGGTGGCATAATGGACGCAACTTCGTCGGAGCATTTGTCATAAAGGTATCTGTAAAATAACGCAAGGGAGGCAACATATTCTCTTACTTGTGGGGGAGGTAGTTTATTTGACCTAGCAGGGTTATCAATGATTCCAACAGCTTTGTTCCGAATTTCGTCTACGTGTTTTAGTGCAACCTCTCCACATCCATTCCACAAGGGTGAGCAATATTCTAGCTGAGAGTGCACAAGTTTTATAAATTATGGTTAACTGCAATATTAGCAGGAATGTTGGTAGGAATAGTGGTAGGAATGGTAATGGGTGGAACAAGAGTTAGAGCAATATTAGTGGGAATGTTTGTAGGAATAGTGATAGGAATAGTAGTAGGTGGAACAAAGGTTAGAGCAATATTAGTAGGAATGTTGGTGGGAATAGTGGTAGGAATGGTGGTAGGTGGAACAAGAGGTGGAGCAATATTGGTCCGGTAATGCAGGCCGAGTTGAGGTAATGGAAGAGATTAATCAAACAATCCACATAATGTTTCCAGATCCATTCTCCGCTGAGTTTTATGTTTGCCCGATCTTTTTCTCTGCTCTCTGCTCTCTGCTCTCTCTCTCTCTCTCTCTCTCTCTCTCTCTCTCTCTCTCTCTCACACACACACACACACACACACACACACACACACACACACACATATATATATATATATATATATATATATATATATATATATATATATATGATTCCTTACGTCTTCACGAGCCTGGAGCCGTTCATCAGTCACCTCTCTCTTATCGTTCTTTTGTGTATAGAGTCCCTAGATTATACAGTACTGTATAACAGACTGCCATTGCCCAAGAGACAACTCTATTCTGTTGAATCCTTAAAGACAGTTGAAAGCCTTCCTTTATTTTTCAAAATGCCACGACCTGGAGAGAGGTAATATGATGGATGATTATAAGCTTTAATTATTGCCACTTTCACATTCTTTTACTGATGAAGTTTGTATTGCATATGAGAGATATCACAAGCCCCGTAATTGTAAAAATTATGTATAAGTGTCGAGCGCTAGTGAATTCCCCACCGAAGAACTGGCGCTTTTGAGAAACAAAAAAACAGATTATTGTTATTATTACACACACACACACACACAAATATATATATATATATATATATATATATCATCATCATCATCATCATCATCATCATCAGCCGTTTGAGTATCCGCTGCAGGACCGGCCTATCCCGACCGAAGTCGGGACGATACAACCAATGTATCTCTACCAAGTGGCTTAGACTGTCTGGCAGAGATGGTATGTAGGGTGAGAAGTGCTTGTAAGTGTAATTGTAGTGTTTTATATATATATATATATATATATATATATATATATATATATATATATATATATATATAATTCATCACCTAATCCTGTTGCCCCATGAGAAGCGTAGGAGCCCGGGGCTAGGGAAGTTGGTCCTGACATTTATGATGAAAGTGACCAGCCTCACTCATCCCTGAATGGCATTATGTGAGGAATAAACCCCAACCACCACTTGGATATAAACTTGCACTGACTCAATCCGACTGGAGACCCTAAATTACCCACTAAACCACCAGGCGCCATAATTTGGTTATATGGTTACCACTCAGCGTAGTAAATGGTTTCCTGGTGTACAGGAAACCATTTGGCTTGTCACTCAATGTAAAGTCACCCGTAGACATAGGGAAGAGGAAAGAATGAAGGAAAGAAAGTCAGATGAGAAAGGAAGGAAAGAAGGAAGAGAGGAAAGGGCAGTCACCCGATAGCAGCTCTACATTGAGTGAGTGGATAGTGAGCTCCCCCACCTACCACATATATATATATATATATATATATATATATATATATATATATATATATATATATATATATATATATATATATATATGTAGAGAGAGAGAGAGTGAAAGAGATGAGTGAATGGTTACCCATCGCTGACAGGAGCATACATGTTTCTGTAGCCAACATAAAAACAATTTTATATAAATTAATACCCAGATTTCTCGAAGTTTTCATTCCATCTAACCTTAAAAAAAGGGATTTTATATATTTCCTCAGATTATAACCGGCAAAAGACCTTTGTCGGCGAGATACGAGCATGGCCTTTTACATCCGAAAGCACTGAAATGTCGCCCTACACCTCGAGGATGCCTAGAGAATATTGATGGCTATCTACCTTCTAAGTTTCATGTCTTTACGACAAACTGTCTGGCATGTGGCCCTCTCTTGAAGATTTTCGACACGCTGTACTTGGCGCGTGTCACGTGCCACTTGCACTGCTGGGTGTGATGAAACCTGTCAATAACAATCTTAAAGAATTGGGCTATCATATGGTGCAAACCACGCAGTGATCGGCCCTGTGGCTGCTGAGATATTAGCTTCTCAAAAGAGTTACTGTTAGGCCGGGCCGGGTTGGGCCGCTCATAAGTGGGAAAATGCCACTACTTGACGAGAGACTACGAGGACTTCACCCTCGCTCGTAACCATACTCCGAAATCGAGGCAGAAGGTATGCTAACTTTTTGTAGGCAGATGAACCAACACGGTGGCGTGTTCAGATTATTATTTTTTTTTAAATCCCTCATTGCAGATACTTCGCCGTTAATCTGCAGCCGTGTAGCTCTACAGTAGAAATACGTACATGTGTATGGCAAAACTAATAAGAGGATAGCTCCTAGGTGGATAATGATTTAGAATGATTTTGTGCAACAACAGAGTTCAGGTAATTCACACAGTATTGTGCTGAAGTGTGGTCGTTTGAGTTGTTATAAATAATCAGTGCCATTACAGACCTCCCATTCTGTCCTGCATCAGATCTGACCCGGCTAACTTTAATACAGTGTGGATGTGTGCATAATGGTTGCTGAAGCCCCTTCACTCATGTAGCACTTTCTAAGTAGAATGTAATAATCACAGTGTTTCAAGAGTGTGAAAAAAATGAACTTTACAACAAGTGGTACTAGGCACAACAAACCTTGCCAGACAACAGTTGTTTTACTGTTGTTAACCTCCATCCGCCGAATACCATGAATATTCGTCACAATTGGGCTCTTACGGGGCCACTGGGCAGCGGCTATACACGCGAGTGTCTTCCCACCACCATTTAAACGAGCCACTATTTCATCTTGCCACCAAAGGGTAGGGAGGGAGTCCCTCTATACCACACAGACGAGAGTCAGTCTCTCCCTTGCCTTTGCCAGGTGTACAGTGCTTTCTTCAGGTTCCTCTTTGTCTGATTCCGTCCGTGCCGCCTGTAGACAATTCCATCATCCACCCCTGCCAAGCTTCTATACAAGGATAGTAAAAAAGGGCTCCGTGATAGTGCCATAAGGAATGCCTTGAATGCAACAGTGTCTAGTTTATCTAGTAGTGGAGTAAGTTATCACGTTGAGAACAAAGTGATAGTTGGCTCCTCGGGCAGACACATGAACACATCCTGCTCTCATGTCGCTCTCGCAGTGAAAATTAGTTATCTTCCCCACATCATTACTCATGAGTTCAACGACCTAGAGACCTGGGGATACTTTCATTCGCAAGCAAAGAGTTGATGAGTAAAACTGTTGTTAATTCATTTCTCTTAGTGCTATAGTTTCCGAGATATTAAGGTTTGAAAATGAGCAGTTTTCTACAGTTTCTGAAAAATTGCCAGTAGCAAGGTGACGACTTCGTTATGTATTGCCTGGCATGTAGGGGTTTAATAGTGAAACAGGACTGCCATTAAGTGTTAGCACGGTACACAAAATAAGTCTAAGGTAATAGTGGAAATGTTTTCAAGTTACACACTCTGAAAATCCGTGATCTTGTGTTTGACCATTCAAGGTCATTCAAGGTCAAATGTCATGGTGCCAAATAAAAGCCAACATGAGACTTCCTGTGTCGTGATAACAATATATATCTTTCTTCAACGATTTTCGAGTTATAGCCCCCTGACTATCCGTAACCTTGAATTTGACCTTTCAAGGTCACTTACGGTCAAAGATTACGGTACCAGTTAAAAACCTATATGGGATTTCTTGTATGTTGATAAGTGTATATATCACTCTATCTTCAACCAGTTTCAAGTTATAGCCCCTTGAATATCCGTGACCTTGAGTTTGACCCTTCAAGGTCATTGAACGTCAAAGGCCTTGGTGCCAAATGAAAGACCATATTACGAGTTCCTATATGTTCAAATAGTAAGTATCTCTATCTTCAACCGGTTTCAAGTCATTGCCATCTGAAATTCCATGACCTTGATTTTAACCTTCCATGGTCACTTGATTACCTCCAAAATTTAATCACTTTTTTTGGTGACCAGTGCCCACATATCCTGAAAGTTTCATGTAATTTCATTCAGCTGTTTTTCCGTAATGCTGCTAACAAAGAAATAAACAAACTCGACCAATACCAATACCTCACCGGACTCCGTTCGGTCGAGGTAATAATGAAAGGTTTGGTGAATTGTTTTCTAACCTTCTAGTATGAGAAAACTATGTGAACTGAATAAAATCATCTATAGGGATTAAAAAAATATATAGTTATAAAGGGTCATCGCCCTGAACATTTCTGATTAAATATAACCAATAGTTCCGATGAAATGTTGGATGGTTTTTACATAACTACAGTGTGCTGATATACTATGCAAATTGCCATTATCATTTACGATGATACAGGAGCATTGGCTCCCGAAATGTGTGTGTTTGTGTGGTGTGATTATTGACCCGATAAATCCTTTCAAAATGCCTAGATAGTATAAAAAAAAAAAAAAAAAAAAAAAAAAAAAAGCGCTACTTGCAACCCTCCACCTGACCAAGCACATACCCCCCCCACCTCCCTGCAAACCTAACCATGAGCTTAACAGCCCTCCTCCCCCCCCCCGTGTAACACAGTCATTAATACAAAAATTTCAGTAGTTTATCCATGGTAAGAATGAGGTTATGAGCAGATTTGATGAAATTATGACTTGTCTTTTTTAATTTAGGCAGCCATTTTTTATTATTACAAAACAGGTACAGTCATGAAAATTCATATATAATTAGATATTTATATAAACATTTATCACGTACAATTTCTGCCTCATAGGTGTAATAGTTGCAAAGTTTTAATCTATCTATCTATATACCTAGGCTGCTTCCCCCAAGGAAAGGGAGGTAGCCGAGACAGGACGACTCACTCTCCATTTACTCATCCATTCAAACACATTCATTCGCATCTTAGCCCCAAAGGGGAGAACGGACAGATCCTCACCGCACCACACCGCACAAGGGTCAACTGGGCAATGCAATCAGTGACATCCGCAGCAGGGCCCGACAGCAGAACTGGTTTACCCCTGCCACATCATAACAGACCCATCCCCTTACCCGCACCTGACCTGACTAGCTGATCAGACCAAATGCAGGAGAATATCCTCTCAGGGCTGCGTCATCACTTATTCATTCACAATTTCTCTCCATTTATTTCTGTCACGCACAGCCACTCTTCCCTTGCTCAACAGACATCCCTCTCGCATCCAGCGCTCTCTTCACACTGTCCATCCATCCTATTCGTGGTCTTCCTCTCAGCCTTACACCTCTCACATCAGATCTAGTTATCTTTTTCACCAATCGCTCATTATCCATTCTCTCCATATGTCCAAACCATTGCAACACCCTCTGCTCAACTCTACCAGCCATCTCCCGAACAACTCCAGTTCTCCTTCGCACTTCATCATTTCGCACCCGATCCATACGCGTCACTCCACACATACTCCTCAGACATCTCATCTCCATTACATTCAAACTTTTCCTCTCTGCTACACCCATATTCCATGTTTCAGCCCCATATAATGCAGTCGGTACCACAACACCCTCATACAGCCTTCTCTTTACATCCATTCTAAGCGAACGACATTTAAACACTTTTTTCATTCCTCCCAGCATAACCAATTTGATGTATTTTTGCAGTTTCATAACATTATATAATCTCATGGCATTCTACCAAAAGGCACCAGGAGGCATAGCAATACATATTCGTGAAGTGTTTGAAGTCTGTACCTGTATTTTTTATTTTATACTTTTTTATTTAAAAAACTACTTAAGACACAGCATTCTACCTATCAAAAGGCACCAGTTCACTGTAAGAAAAATAACTACCGGTATGTGAAATTTCATGAAACTATAGAGAATACTTTCTGAGTTCTGGCCCGGAAACGAAATCTCTTGGCCCGGCAAGCCACACTGCAGCCCTGCCGCCAGCTCTACTGACGGACACCTATTGATCTCAGTGATAACAACACCCTCCTCTGACTTTGTCAGGTGGAAGGTAAAAATGAAAATGGTGTGCTCAAGGAACAACCGTATAAAATGTGAAGCGAGTTGGTGGAGAAATCAGAGTATGGCACCAAGCTGAAGTGAAAGAAAGAAGGAAATAAATAGAGAGAGAGAGAGAGAGAGAGAGAGAGAGAGAGAGAGAGAGAGAGAGAGAGAGAGAGAGAGAGAGAGAGAGAGAGAGAGAGAGAGAGAGAGACGAAGAAAAAATAAACTACGCAAATCCAACAGGAATCCATGCTATGGCCCATTTTTTAGGAAACGTTCATTTAATCTGGAGAAGCAGACCATTCACAACGAAATGCCACTCCTAAGCTGGATACATACGTCTGGCAAATGGCTTGAATGAAATCTCAAAACTGATGTTATTGCACTGAAATAGCTAATTAGTGCTGACCGTCTCAAGAGCCTTCATAATGAGGTTTCTTTCCTTAGTAGACAACGTCTGACTGAAGCGCAAGCATTTATTTTGATTCACACACACACACACACACACACACACACACACACACACACACGTACCACCACCGCTCCGAAGAGGTTAAAGATTGATGTGCAATTACTGACTCCCGCTGAGCCCTCCAGAACGTACGACTAAACACATGCAAGTTGTCGATGTTGGGCTCTTTGCTGTAAATTTAATTACAAAAAGACTGCCAGCATTAAACTAACTGATGTGTTTAAATCTTTAATCGCGAAGAGAAAAGCAAGACCTTATTTTTTGTCAAAGGTTTCTGAAGCACTAGACGAAAAAGTAGACAGTGCAGTGTACAGCTGACAACAGAAATTCGTTTCAAGTTTCCCTGACTTATATTAGCATGTCATCTCCAAACACTATATGGCTAAGAGCTGACGGACGTGTTGTTAATAACCATATAAAATTTTTATGTACAGACTGACAATAAATTTGCTTGTAAAAGAATTATAACCTCATATTATACGCTGAAACTCAAATTTCTGCTGTCAGCTCTACATCATTGCTTGCTGTACTATGCAGATTGGTAACAATTAACAACAGTTGGCGTTCTCTAACCATCCATCAAAAATCGAGGGTTTGTTTTCCCACTATCGAGGTAAATTTTAATATCCTCAGTCAGACGACATCATGTTCATTTTTACTTTTGCTGTCTCCTGACCACCGTACTCATCTTAGGATTTACCTTCATAAATTTAGTAGTTAGGAACAACATTCATTAACACCAGTAGTATGACAGTCGTTTTTGGTGCTGAATTAAATCAGCAGGATGTGGCTTAACTCATTTAGTATTGTGACATTTCTCATTTGACTTTTGCTACCATCAAACGATGATAGTCTACGAAAGCTGGAAAGCCCTTTAATATTGATGGGGTTTGGACAGATAGAATGTAATTCCTCCATTTCAAAAAATCTCTATAAACACGTATCAAATTGTCACGAGTTACGGTAGTATGGATACAACGAATAATGTCACTGGATTGAATATATATATATATATATATATATATATATATATATATATATATATATATATATATATATATATTCTTTCTGAAGGGATCATGCACACGGCGGCCAGTCTAACAAGCGGTTTGCGGTCATAATCTTAACACATTTATTATTAACTCCAGTATGGTGACGTTTTATTCTGCTTCATCTTCTTACCCAGACGACTTTATTCATCTCATACAGGTAAGTGCCTTTTCGAACTGGAGACTTCAGATATAGCCATCATTAACCCGTTAACTATTATGTATCACTTGCAAGTTGAACAAAATGGTTTAATTAAAATGAACACTACTTCATCTGGCTGAAAGGGTTACAGCATCATAATAAAGAGGCTAATTAGAAAATGTTTCTATCCTTTTCACGACGAGAGGCAATTACTAAGCTGATTAAGGTCATCTATGTGCACTGACAATATCACGCTGAAGGAATTGCAGATGATTAAACGAAGGCACAGATAAGTCTCCAGTTTCTGACAGTGGTTTATGGAACGTCTTGTAATAGAAAAATGCACTTAGCCTGTGTGCCGTTGTTATAGATACGGAGCGCATGCATTCAGTGAGAGAGACTAACACGTTTTACTCAAATCCATTTATTCAAAGATGATCGTTAACCAATGATGGTTCCCCTTCCCTTCAAGACCTTGATTTTCTTAACGTAACCCTAAATCATACTCACACTATACCCAAGACTAAACCTGGATTTATTGGGCATCCACAAGATGGTGCAGACCTACTTAAGTTGTTCAGTTTCTATATTTCCTTCTTACTTCTTTTTTCATCTAAGCACAATGCAGTTTGGTACCATTCCTTCCATTACCTACAAATTCATTTCAAACTTGGCACAATTGTTCCTTCAACAAATACCCCAGGCGTATTTATTTCTTTACACTGTCTTTTTAAAACTTTTATGAGATCATCCGAACAAATTTAGCTAACCTATTTTCTTGTATGCTTATAAGTTTTCATGGAACTTCGCACAGGAATTTGTCATTGTACTGTGGTTGTATGAAGATTATCCTACATTTTCTTAGGTATGTTGACAATCTATATTTAATTATGCTACTACTCATGGAAAAACTTAATGATCTGTTGGTATGAGAGAAGTAGATTAATTGGATCCAAACAAACATTTAACACTGTCTTATGGAGAAGTATGCAGCAAAAACATTTTCTAATGTAGCCATCACTTATTAAAAAGGAGAGGAAAAATTAACTTTGCATAATTTGGGATGCCACGATGTAAATAATTCCAGGGGGTTGAGGTCATACTAACAGAACTGGATGGAATGAGGTAGTTTCGAAAGTTATAGTTAACATGACAGTTACAAAAAGTACATATAATTAAATCACATAGTGACTGCGGTCACGGTACACGAGTATCACAAAGAAGACGAAAATAAGTACTGGTAAAAATATTTCTACACCAAGCTCTGCTTTATAGAAGCTTTTTTTTTTTTTTTTTTTTTTTTTTTTTTTACCCGTGAGACGCGACCCAAAATTGGTGGCCAAGTAATTTTGGGTGGGTCGGCATGGGCCCCAGTAATTGTCCAAACCTTTTTAGAAGTAAAGCAGCTGCTTTGCCGAAGGGCCTATATTGCTGATATATACTGTATGCACTGATTTACCTGACGGATTATTTCTAGGTAAATTATTCCTGCAGTTTAAAGCTGCAGTTGGTTGTGATAATTTTCACAAAAGTACGGCTGTCAGCCAGTCGTACATCTGACTGCTGCCTAGGGGAGTGCAATGAGTTACATTATCGCATTTTTTCCTAATATGCAAAGCATCAACATCAACGAAACTGTAGTCTCGAAATAACGAAAAAGAATATGTGATGGATAATTCCTAATTCTTTTAAGGCAATAGAATCACTCGCAAGTTCCTATGAAGCAAATCAAATTGTCTGTCATTAAGAATAACAGAATACTTTACATACCCTGATCATGGACAGGTTGTTAATGATAGTGTCAGCTGTCTCAGACTTCTATGACTCACTCTCAGATGAATGAAATTACAGACAACCACTCTTGAAAGTATGGGATGTGTTCAAGTGGGCAACCCTGCTAAATGTTACTGTCTTAACTAAAAGAAGCAGAAGTGCGCCATCCCAATTGCTTGATATTACTGTACACTTTGAAATGATCCATCTTATTTCATTACGAACGGAATGCTTGTTTTGGAGCTTTGTACCTCGAGGATACACCATGGCGGACCACACACTGCACTCAGTTTTTGTGTTTAGCTTGGCTCTTTTTGGCTCTTTCCAGCAGCATATTGGCAAATATTGACAAAAAAGAAAAAAAAGATGCACTTAACACCTATTATTCTTACATAAGATTTCCATTTGTGTCCGAAGGTCCGCTGTGGTGTTAATGATTTCCCAGATGACAGTTTTGGTGCTCATTTTTGCGATTAATGTTATTTTTTCAACAATATGGCGAATTTTGAGAAAAGCCACTTATGTAATATATTTTACTTTTCCATAAGTTTCGAACAGCGTATGTAGGTTCGTAGGTTCGCAGTAGCTTTAACAGTTGCTGAGGTAGCACGGATTAACTCGCCGCATGCTGCATTTCGGCCTTTTTGAGCAATCTGGTTTTGAATTTTGACGAACGTCACTTAAGCAGCTTTTTTTTTTTTTTTTTTCATTTTCCTTCAACAATGTGCCAAGATCCGCTGTAACTAAACCTGTAGCTGTAATAGGACACACTTTTGGTGCTGCTTGTAGATCAGTTTGACCCTTTTTCTTTTCCTTTCTTTTTTTTTTTTTTTTTTTTTTTTAATATGGAAGCAAATTTTCAGGACAGTTTGGCAAACCAATTACTTTCTCATAAGCTTTCCAATAATGTGTATAGGTCAGCTGTAGCTTTATCTCCGAAACAACATACTTCTGGTGCTTTCTGATGACCATTTGTTTGTTTGTTTTCGTCATCGGTATTGCGGTGAATTTTGAGGAAAATCACTTAGGTAACAGCTATTACTTTTCATAAGCTTCCCATTGATGTGCGTAGATCCCCAGTAGCTTTGACTCCGAGACAACGCGGTTTTTATGCAGTGTGTGGAATAAGCCCGATCTGCCTAATACTGTTCCCATTTGCTTCGCTCGAGTGAACAACACAGCTGTATTACATTAGTTGGAATAAGGTACTAGAGTGGTCCCGACAATGGGAGGGCTAACAAGTCATGAAGTAAGGGTCGTCGAGGTTATTAACGAATAAAGTTCGAGTGACGGCCAGGGAAGGCCAAGAAACATGCCTTATAAGGTCTGTCTATGACATACTGTATGTGAATGTTTTACGTATTCCCGGTCAGATTCATGTCCCCCAGATTATCGCAGTTTTATCATGCTTTCATGTCATATCCTTCTGCACATCAAGGGTTTCTCGCAGCTAGCAAAAGTCATGTGAGGCTGTCAGAATGAATCATTACATTGGTCGATTTTTTTTTTCTCTGTATATATATATATATATATATATATATATATATATATATATATATATATATATATATATATATATATATATAGACTGTAAAGGGTAAAATACCTTTCAAAACGTTCAGCAATGCTTTTAGCAGAGAGAGAGAGAGAGAGAGAGAGAGATTCATCTTTTATAAAATCCGTAATGGTCCTCCTTATTCTGCCCCCGCCTCTCATCCATATATATCTCGGAATTAAAGCTGCCATTTTCCCTTCCCCCCACCCTTTATGTCAGGACTTCAGCCACATTTTTCTTAACCTCAGCATTTGTTCATTTGTTACGTCGCTCCCAAGACTCGTCGTGTTTTTTGTTTTTTTGTTTTTCATTATTTTACTCTGCTTCTTTCATTTTTTTATTGTTTGTTTTAATTCTTTCTAGCCATAAAGTCCTGTTTTCCCTTGATTTCTCTTTCTGTTCTCGTTTTATGTTTCCGGTTTCTTTAGTCTTAGTCACTGTATTGTGCTTAATCTCCTACTTCGTCTTTTGCACTTGCAGTTATTCTTTTCGTGTGTGTGTGTGTTTTTTTTTTTTCTACTTTGCGGATAAATTTTTACTTTCGTCTGTCCTTCAGTAATTATTCTCTTGTCGGTTTTGGCTCTGTTCCTACCCAGATTCGTTGTCCGGTTTCTCTCTTCCTGTTATGAGCCCTCCTCTTCGCCATAACTATCAATCTACGGTACCTCCCCTCTCCCCCTCCCCCGGCCCTATCCTTGCCTCAACATTTCATCAAATCCTTTGGTGCCCTCTCTCTCTCTCTCTCTCTCTCTCTCTCTCTCTCTCTCTCTCTCGTCCCTGATCTACCCAGATATAACTAACATCACCATTTTCTCGTTGCTTCTGATGCTGTCTTTCCTTTTCTTCCTTTGGTACACACACTCTCTCTCTCTCTCTCTCTCTCTCTCTCTCTCACACACACACACACACACACACGTTGTCATTGTATCCTTCCTTCCCTATGACACCTTCCCTTATTCCTTTCTTCCCCCATCTTTCCTCTCCTCTCCTCCTTCTACATTACAATCAAACTGCCGAAATATCTTGTATGCAAAGCACTGTAATATTTGGTGATTTTAATTTACCAGTTCCAAAATGGGGAGAAGCCCTATCCTAACACACAGGGTTAGACCTGTATACAAACTTGCAGGAAAGTTCTCTATCAATTTGTAAATTATCTGACATGTGGATCTAACATCCTAGATCTTGTCTTAGCTACATCAGAAAATGTAGAGAGTAACGTTACTGTAGAAGAATTTAGTACAAGCGATCATCGCATAGTTACATTTAACATTAAATTCGGTGAAGACAGTGTCAGGGCCAGTTGCGAGAAAGTGTCCGACTTTAAGAGAGCAGATTTTAAGAAATTAAAGGCAATTGTAGGAGCAGGTGACTGGCATCCCATTGTCGAAACTTTAGATATCAGTGATGCATGGAATGTTTTTGCAGAAACTCTCAACAGTACCGTCAGGTTCTGTATTCCAATGTGGAACAGAAGGCCTGCCAAAAATTCTAAACCCAAATGGTGGAACTCCGACATTAAACATTGTCTAGAAGCAAAAAATCTTGCATATAAGAATTATAACACCACAAAGAGTCAAAGTGACAAAAATGAATACGATGCTCTTCGATGAAAAGCCAAAAAATTAATTAAATGCAGTAAGAAAAACCTCGAGGCGCATACTGTAAGTATCAGTAAATCAAATCCCAAAGAATTTTTCAGTTACATAAGAAGTAAAAAGGTAATAACTCCATCAATCGGTCCCTTAATCACAGATAATGGAAAGCACACTGATGATGAAACTACGATGGCGAAAATTCTTAATACTTTCTTCGCGTCAATATTTACAACAGAAAATATACATACGATTCCCACTGTTTTCCCCATTCTCATAGAAGAGGACAACATAATCACTGACATTACAGTTAGCAATCGTGACGTACTGCTTGCAATTAGCAAATTAAAAGAGAATAAAACACCATAGTCGGACAAAATATCTCCACGTGTATTGAAGGAACTACAGAATGAAATATCAAAGCCTTTATCTGAATTTTTTAAATTATCACTTAAGAGTAGTAAGGTGCCACATGAATGGGAGCTAGCTAACGTAACCCCAATATTAAAAAGGGCAACAGAGCCCAACCAGAAAATTACCTCCCAGTTAGTAAAACATCGGTCGTTTGCAAATTGCTTGAAACTATTATCAGAGAAAAGTTTGTGAAACACTTAGAAACAAACAATCTCAAAAGATTCGCAACATGGTTTTCGTAATGCTCTTGCCTTACGAATCTGCTTGACTTTTTCAATGATATACTGAACATGTACAATGAGACTAAATCTGTTGATGTGGTCTATCTCGATTTTCAAAAGGCTTTTGACAAAGTTCCACACAAAAGACTCCTTCAGAAGCTAAAGGCACATGGTTTCAGCGGCAGTGTTCTTGGGTGGGTAGAAGATTGCCTAGACGAAAACAAAGAGTTTTAATAAATGGAAAAGAGTCAGACTGGATAAATGCTACAAGTGGAGTGCTGCAGGGTTCAGTGTTAGGTCCTATTCTTTTCTTAATATATGTAAATGATACTGACGAAGGATTGTGTTGTAAAATTTCAAAATTTGCTGATGATACGAAAATAGGTAACAGAGCAGATATAGCACTGCAAAGGCAGGCAATTCAGAGAGATCTTGATCAGCTGTTAAACTGGGCTCAAGTCTGGCAAATGGATTTCAATATTAATAAATGCAAAGTGCTAAACATTGGCAGTAAAAATGTAAGAGCTAGTTATAGCATGAATAATGTTCAAATTAATAGGGTAAACCATGAAAAAGACTTAGAAGGTATAATAACAAACGATTTGAAACCAAGCAAACAATGTGCAAAGCTGTGAAAAAAAAAAAAAAAAACAATAAATTGATTGGATTCATAGACAGAGCATTTGAATATAAGTCAGATAATATTGTCCTCATTTCGTATAATTCCTTAGTGCGCCCGCACTTGGAGTATTGCATTCAGTTTTGGTCACCGTATTATAAAAAGGATATGGAAAAGCTTGAAAGAGTGTAGCGAAGGATGATGAAGATGATACCTAGATTGAGATATAAACCATACGAGGAACGTTTAGAAGCCCTGAATCTTTTTACCTAACTAAACGGAGGATACGAGGAGATTTAATTCAAGTATTCAAAATATTCAAAGGACATGATAACAGTTGATTACTCGAATTATACTACAGGCAATGGGCATAATATAATTGGCAAACGATTCCAGTCGCATGAAGGTAAGCATTTCTTCTTCAGTAGAGTCGTTAATATATGGAATAAATTGCCCTCCAACGTAGTAAATTGTACTACAATACAAACCTTTAAAGGTCGCCTGGATAAGTATTTGTCGTCCAACCCCCATCTAAATATGTTTACTTCTGAGTAAAACACTTGTGTACAGTATGTATAATTTTCTATTTTATTTTATTTAGTTTTTTAGAGCCTGGATCAATTTATTAAACGTAAATATAGTATATGCACAGACTAAGATATGCACAGATAGCCCTGAGTTAAGGGTCACTACTCATACTTTCGACCTGTGATGGGCTGTGGATCACTGAGGGGTCCTTGTTCGTTAAATGGCCACCATCGAGATTTTTTTAATATACCAGTGGTCATTGCTTCAGCAGGTGACTTGTGTGCTTGTCCCGCATGGGAAAGTGCCTAGTCTCAGTGGAATGAACGGAGCTGGGGCCTGATTGACTGCTGCCTACCTTAATAGAGTCAGGCAAGGCTGCCGCACCACCCCTGAACATCCACACTGTGCACTGCGCAAATTCCACGCTGTGTCTACAGACGCCCCGTTAACTCAACGTACCGGTATATAGTGTCATGCATTAGTTATTTATTCGATTATTCATTTTACTTTACTACTTTCTCTTTCAGGTTATTCATACTGGTAGCTTATAGATAATGTATTATAGAATGTAGCTTTTCCTCTTAAGTCTTTCCTATGAAATTTCCATGTCAAATTTTCCATGTTGCGTGGTGGTTTTTGTCGCTTTTTCTTGCCAGTTTTAACTGGAGGGTTTGGAGGCGGGGGGAGCCTTCTTGCTTTACTATCCTTATCCTTCAGCATGTCTAGTTAGATCTAGTAGTCATAGTCTACTCTGTAACAAACAGCCTCGAAAGGACCATAAGGTCTGTTGCAGTTTACTCTCCTTTGTACTCCATGGTACTCCTTTGGACACACATTTAATTTTCTTCCTACTCTGTAACACCCTTCCTCCCTCCCTCCCACTGACAATCTCTTTCCCTCCTTCCTTCCCATCCTCTCTCACGCCAAAAACCCCTATCTGAACTTCAGTATTTTCTCTTTTCTTCTGTCCCCTTTCATTTCTTCCCTCCCTTTGTCCTTCCCTTCCCCTTTCTCCGTCCTCCTAACGCTACCATCTCTCTCATTCCCTACGCCTTCTTCCTCTCCCCTTTTTCTTGTTTTTCTCCAATGACACACCTCCTGTCTCCTTCCCTCTGGCACGCACCATTCCCCTTCCCCTCATTTTTCCTTTCCTCCCTCTTCCTCTTCTTCCCTCTTCCCTTTCATCCCTCACTGCCTCCCTTCCCGGGTACATTTTTTCCCTCCTCTCCTTGACTGCAGCTGCCTCCTTCTTGCTTCCCCCTCCTCCCTTCCCTCCCTCCTTCACTTTCTCTCTCTTCATTCCATTACATCTCCCCTGTACTTCAATCTCACCTCCACGTTTTTCTCTCTTACGTCTGACACCCTTTCTCTTTGCACTCCTCACTCATCCCCCGCTGGATTCCTTCTCTCTCTCTCTCATATATATATATATATATATATATATATATATATATATATATATATACGCTCCTGACTTGGAATCGAAAAGAGCAGTTTTAATCTATCCCAGACACAGCACGAGCATCTTTATATGTGGAAAGACACACATTACTCGCGTCTGTACAAATATATTTTTACGCTCCTTTCATATAAAGTCGCTCGTGTTGTGTGTGGGATAGATTAAAACTGCTCTGTTCGATTCCCAGTCAGGGAGCGTATGTATATATATATATATATATATATATATATATATATATATATATATATATATATATATATATATATATATATATATATGTATAGAGAGAGAGAGAGAGAGAGAGAAGCCTCAGTGGTAGAGTGTGCGTTTCGTACACGGGTGAACCAGGGATCGCATCCCGCCAGGGTAATAAACTTTGGTAGTGTTCACCCGGCCACGTATTGCATTGACGGACACAAGGGGTGCTGTGGTTGGACCAGTGTCGCTTACTATAAATTATGCTTGCACCCAGTCGGCTTCCGCGGGCAAATTACACTTGGTTCACAGACTACACACACATCCAAAGCCACTCCAACACTACAGTTACACTTACAAGCACGTCTCACCCTACATACAATCTCTACCAGACAGCCTAAGCCACTTGGTAGAGATACTTTGGCTGTATCGTCCCGACTTCGGTCGGGATAGTTCGGTCCTGCAATGGATACTCAAACGGCTGAAGTTGATGATTTTATATATATATATATATATATATATATATATATATATAGCAGGAGTACCCTGCGTTGCCGGGCCAAAAAAGCGACCCCTCTAATCCTATTTGTTTTAGCTCAGTCTTTCTACTCCAGAAAGACCTTGTATGAAGAGGGATTATATGAGGTCCAGGAACTTTCTATTTTAGCTTTCGCAGATTAAAGCACAGTATTTGTGCGAACTTGTTTACGCTTACTGGTGACCTCAAATGACCTCCGACCGGTGACCCCAAATAACCTCGGAGGTCACCCTCACATAGCCTATGTCCGAAATGGAGGTCATGTGAGTCTGCATGCTAAAAATTGGGGTGCTGGGCCCAGTAGCTCGTGCGCGTATTACCGGTAACCTTAAATTAAAGGCTGGAAATTTGCATGTTCTTTCTAGGAGAAAGAAAAATATATATAAATAAAACAGAGCCAGATTATAATCCAGTCACTTCGAGTTGGTTGGACACACTACGTTTCAAAGATTGGAAGTCATAAACAGAGTGAAATACTGGCTGAGGAAATCAGTTCCAGGGTTGGCCGGATGCATAAATGTCGAGCTGAGAGCATTGGTTAATTCCTTCATTTGAGAGTTGGACAGAAAAAGGTAAGAATGTGTTGCCAGACGGGTGCTATACGCCCGCTGAAAAGGAGGGATTCAAATAGATAGTTCAGAAGTGCACTGACTATTGAAACTGCCCTAGCAGATGGATGAACATGCAACACTATGGCGAAGTGGCAGAGATTGAAAAACTCTTTAAGGAGAGGGGAGCTGATGAACTGAAAACTTTTGACTCCATTCTGTTTAGAAGAGCTGTATGTAGTAAGCCACCTCCTGCACATGAGATTTATAGTCCACATATGGAGCGAATAAAACCTGAGTAAAGTCAACAGCTGTGCAGAAGGAAGGAAAATATAGTCAGTTTAGCACACCAAATCTCGTGGAAGTGGATTTAGTAAGGTATGTAATGTAATCTTCCCTTGATAGATCTTGAGAGATAGAAATCCCGACAGTACTTAGAGATGACGAAGAACTTAACTGTGTATTGTTCGATATTAAGGGACATTCCTTTTGGATGATTTTAGTTGGTCGATTGAGGGGATATTCTCCCGCATTTGGTCTAATCAGCTAGTCAGGTCAGGTGCGGGTAAGGGGATGGGTATGTTATGATATGGCAGGGGTAAACCAGCTCCGCTGTCGGGCCCTGCTGCGGATGTCACTGATTGCATTGCGCAGTTGACCCTTGTGCGGTGTGGTGCGGTGAGGATCTGTCTGTTCTCCCCTTTGGGGCTAAGATGCGAATGAATGTGTTTGAATGGATGAGCAAATGGGGAGTGTGTCGTCCTGTCTCGGCTACCTCCCTTTCCTTGGGGGAAGCAGCCTAGGTATATAGATAGATAGATGTAATTAAAAAAAAAAAAAAGTTTATATTGTCCCAGTTAGACTTATTGGCCAGGTCAGATACTGGATGTGACCTACCTGTGTCATGTGACTACTGAAGTAACTGCTGTGATGGACACAGTGAAAAGAATGTGGAAATGAAAAGGACCGAGTCATCGCTGTATGAAGGGAAAAGACTAGATGTGCAGCTCAGAAGGCCACTGATGAATAGAAAGAAGATAGTTAATGGCAGGACGTAATCCAAAGGAAAACCACCATTGACAGCTATATAAGGACATTAGTGGTCATGCACAACAGCGGCTAAAAAACGACCAAAAAGGATGTCAGAGATGAAGTAACAGACAGAAGGAAAGAAATATAATGAAGTTGTTTGGAAACCAAAAGCTAGAGCCAAACTCTGTCGAATGCCTTTGAGATGTCACGTGCATTGGTAAAGGTTACAACAATGCCCCGAAAGGAGAATGGCCGAAAATAAAAAAGGAATATGAGATGATCGTCAGTGGACCGACTTTGGATTCTATACTGGTGGTCATAAAGCAGATTATAGGAAGAAAGGTAATTCAGAATCTTCCTGTTAAGGACTGAATCAAAGACTTTAGAAACACTATATATTAAAGCAATAGGACTATAATCAGAGGCCTGGGAGCGGTCATTCTTCCTCAGGACAGACTAAATAAAATAAATTTCCAGCAAGAGGGAATGGTTAAAGTTGAAAAAGGCGAAAGTGTTCACCTATGCACGGTATCAGCACGGATGAACAGTTCTTGAGAAAAACTTAATCCATTTGCATCCAGTGTCCTCAATATAAGACGGAACTCGGCATTTTCAAAAGCTAATGAAGAAGGGAACCCCGAGGTAGGGACCTATGAGCTTCGTTACTATGAGCCGATGAGCACAATCCCTCACACAGGAACCCTGGGAACTAATGGGTTAAGGGACCCCATCAAGTCCATGCACCTTATTAGCACTGAAATCAATGAAGGCAGAAAGTACTTATTTTAAGGGGAAAGTTTAATGACAGTCATGAAAAAGTATGAATGGGGAGAAGATGGAAGAATAGAATCGGAATCATCTAAAGTGTAATTAGAGTAGATAGTATGGACAAGAGTTCTGCCTTATCAGTAGAATAAAGAGCTACAGAAACACCAGCACGGAAAAGAAGAGGAATGGAGGAAGAAGTAAAGTTATTAGAAAGGTTTCTGGCAAGGTACCAGTTGGTGCGAGAGTAATCTGAATCCAAGAGTACTGAGTATTTAAAACTCTCTCTCTCTCTCTCTCTCTCTCTCTCTCTTAGTACAGCTAAGAACAGACTTACGACAATTACTGCCGGGGAAGGGTTTGCTGTGCCACGGGTTTACTGTGCCAAGGCACAGCAAACCCGTCCCCGGCAGTGTTTATAGTGCTGTCGTATAAATACAACAGGATATCTAGCCAAAGATGTCACATATCAACTTTTGGAGTTGATCGGGAGAAAACTGACTATTTTATGCCCATTTGAAATTTTAGGCCTGACCCACCTGGCATTGACGCCCCCACCGCGTACTGGGGGGTGACCCCCGTGATGTAATGAGGCATGTTATAGGAAGTAGATCTGAAAGATACACCTTTAGGTTTTGGCTTCATGTCGGTATGAATTTGAAAGGGGTTATGGCGAAAAAAAAAATCAATTTTTTTGTGCCTACAGCCTGGGCCTTGGCCCAATTTGGCCCAAAATTTAATCAGGTGATCAGAAGGTCATAGCCCATCGTCCCTCTAATTTCAGTCAAAACCGCACCTGCAGTTCTCGCGCGGAGTTGTTAACAGACAGACAGACAAAGAAACAAACAGACAAACCGAGTGAAACAAATACCCTTCCCCTGGCCCCTCCGGGGAGAGGACGGATAATTAGAAAGTGCTCAGAGAACGCATATCATCGCCAATGCCATTGACATTAAAAAGGATCCGGGTCAGGATCCCCGGATATCGGATTCGGGTCAGGATCCGCCCCAAAACTTATTCATTTTTTTCTTGGTCCATGGTCCACCTTTCCATAAAATTTCACTGAAAATTGTTGAGAACTTTTGGAGATATTGTGCGGGATACTCCGGATCCGGATCCGTGGATATAGGATCCGGAGCCATATCCGACCCAAAATTTAATAAATTCTTTCTTGGTCCACGGTGCACCTTTCCACAAAATTAATTGAAAAGCACTGAGAACTTTTGGAGATATAGTGCGGGATACTCCGGATCCGGATCCGGATCCAGACCCAAATTTAAAAATTTCTTCCTCGGCCCATGGTCCACTCTTCCACAAAATTTCATCAAAATCCGTTCATAAGTTTTTAAGTACGGTAATCCTGCTAACAGACAGACAAACAGACAGACAAACAAACCAACGCTGGGTAAAGCATAACCTCCTTGGCGGTGGTAATGAAATTCAGGGGGAAGGAAGAACATTTAAAAAGAACTGACTGCAAATATCAGCATAATAAATCAATGAAGCCTCCACTACTGGAGAAGAAGTGGACTCATGTAAATTTTCCTGGATTAGAAAGGAAAAGAAAAAAAAATGTAATAGCAGATGAACTGATATCAAGAATCGGAGCTAAAATAGACTTTTATAAAAATGTAGCTCAAGTTCACTGTTATGGCTTGGTTATGCAAAAATGAGGACGAGTTTAGAATCATATTTTTGGACTATTCACGTGATGGGTATAGCCTACAGAGAGTGACTATAGTTTCCGATGAAACGGTTATTACTTTGTTCCTGCCAAGGAAAGCTGTGTGCAATTGTTAATGGGATAAAGGAAGTAAAACATGGCAAAGTCATGTGTGTTTCTTCACTGATAGTCGCTGCACGTTAGAATATTATTAAATCAGCATGTAATATAAGGAAATCGGCATGCAGGTACACAATAATTATTGAAGAACTTAAAAAGTGTAGGGAAAAAATAACATTCTCCTGGATACTATCCGACGTGTGAATAACATTATAATGGTTGTGACAATCAACTGGCAAAAATAAAATGACAGAGTACGAGTAAATACTTTCCACGAATACCTCAAAACGCTGAAGAAATAAAATCTGCTGTAAGGAAAAAACAGCGTGAAGAAAAAAAAATCCAAATTGGGCAAAAAAATAAAGAAACTGTGCAGTGATGCACCAGTATTCGTGTGTGTTACAATGAATTAATTTCACATATTTAAAGCGAAGGAGTAAGAGAAGGGACGCTCGTTGTGCACAACTTGATTACAAATATATCTCGTGTTCAGTAAGAGTGGAAAAAGCAGATCAAGAAATATGTTGTAAACTGTGTGAAGAAACAACTGACCGCATTCTGCAACAGTATGTTCATTAGTGTTGAAGTCGTTAAATGTAGAAATAAACTGTTCGATAGTGTTACTGAACTCGTTTTCGAATGCTCTGTAGGCTAATAACGAAGTAGAGGAAACAAATGTAAAATGAAAAATTTCTAGAAACACCTTCACACATAAAAAGTACGGTACGAACCCACAAAATACCAGTTCCACACATTGTGTTACTCTGGTTGACGTCAGCCGATATTATGCAGCTGTGGGTATCTGCCAATAGCGCTTAAGAGGTTAATCACTCATGTTGTTACCGCCAGCGTACTAGAAAATTTTATAACTGTTGTTCGCTCTAAACAGTTGATTTATTGTAGCTCATACACTAAAAACCATTACCTTCTGAGTTCCACATTTGTTCATATTAGAAAGAATTGGTTATACTTGATAAATTGCCAGGGCGTGTATATGAGACGATGGTAAAAAGAATATCCATTTACAGTACGTTGCCTAAGAACCCACATCCT
>NC_137051.1:23467406-23504141 GCF_032717465.1 Coenobita brevimanus
GAGCAAGAGAAGGGCAAGGAGTATGTAGGGGAGGGCAGGAAATGGGGAGAAGGTTAAGAAAAGGGAAAGAAAGAGGAGGGGAGGAGTAGGGCAAGGAAGGAAAGCAGGAGAAGGGCAAAGGGAAGGACAAGGGGAGAAGTAAGAAGAGGGCAAGGACAGGGCAAGGGAAGAGCAAGAGAAGGGTCAAGGTAATGCAAAGAAAAAGCAAGAGGAGGAGAGGGAGAAGGCACGAGGAAGGCAAACGGACGGCAAGAAAAGGGCAAGGGGAGAACCAGCGGAGAGAGGGAACATGGGCAGGGCAAAGGGGAAGACAAGAGGAGTGTAAGGGCAATGGCAAGAGTAGGGCAATGAGAAACGGGTGAAGGGCAATTGGATTAGTGGTACCAGTTTAAGGAATACCTTGTTTATGTATTGCATTGGTTATTACAACAGTTTTTATAGGCATATCTTGTACCTGCATATTTTGAACTCTAATATTATTGATCTAGCACGTTTTATCCAGAGTCGCAAGAACAAGCGAATGAACGCTACGTGAGTTTATGACTGCAGAGAAAACTTTGAAATAAATATTCACTGCACCCTAACTACTAATCCTACACAGACCCATTTTCACCGGATATACTCTCTCGTGGCCCCTTACCACCTGCCTTAATAATTTCATCTCATCCAACCAATATTTTTTGTTCCCCAAACCCGTTTCCTTACCCCCTCTGACATTCCCTTCAGGTATCATCAGTCTCTCTGTTGGCCAATCTCTCTCTCTCTCTCTCTCTCTCTCTCTCTCTCTCTCTTTCTCTCTCTCTCTCTCTCTCTCTCTCTCTCTCTCTCTCTCTCTCTCTCTCTCTCTCTCTCTCTCTCTCTCTCTCACCAATCAGTCTTTCTATTTATCTGTCAGTCTGTCTATAACTATCTCTATCTATCAATCTATAGCCCAGACACCCTAATCCCAGTAAGGGGCGGCCACAAGCAAATCTTTTCTGTTTCGTCATAATCAATCACTTTACCGTCTCTTTTTCGCTATTGTGCTTTTCTGTCTGCCGGATGATGCATAATCCTAGTAACTGAAGCATTCTTTAAAGTTATTTCTATATCCTTCAGCATAACAAGGATCGCATTTCCCTCTCCATTCACTTCTATCTTAATGCAGACGTTACCTTCTTTCACTTCTCCTACATTCCTTTTCAGCATTCAGCCACAACAAGGAAGTCGGAGAGAGAGTAAATCCAAATAAAAAAATAACACACACGCAAAAACCACACCAGAGCACAGCGCTAATAATTCTAGCCACAATTATATGAGATCAGAGGGGAGGGGATTAACAGAAAGGAAAGTGTTGGAGAGGAGGAAATGGAAATGAGAGGAGGGATGGTGTGGTAATGTGAAGGAGGAGGAGGATTGGAAAGGAAAGGGGGGAGGGGAATGGAAGAAAATGAAAAGAAGGGAGAAAAGAGTAGTTAAAGGAAAAGGAGAGGAGGGAGTAAGAAGACAAGGGAAGAAGAAGAAAAAAGGAAGGAGAGGAAGAAGGAGAAGAAACGAAAGAGGAAAAGAAGGAGGAAAATGAAGAGGAGGAGAAAGGAGAGAAACGAAGAGGGAAAAATGAAAGGAGGAGAGGAGACATAAAAAGTAAAAAGAGAAGGGAAGGGGAAGTGGAGTACAAAGGAGGGCAAAGGAAAGCAAACAGAACAAGGTCTAATTACCTTTTCGAGACTGTTTGTTACAGAGGATTAGAACTATGACATCTGCTTCTGTGAGCTGAAGATCTGTCCATATCTATCTATATAGATAGATAAGGATCATAAAGCAAGAGAGCCCCACCCCCCCACCCTACATAGACACGAACCACACTTAGCCGAAGCCGACAGGAAAAGGTGAGAAGGACCACCAGGCAGTATGAAACTTCTGCCTTGGAAATTTCATGGCAAATTTAAAAAAAAAAAAAAAGATAAATTGTACACTAACTTAATCCCTAAGGGACCGGTAACATTACACTGATAACAACTTATTGGCACTACCACAGCATTCTCCACGGTATGAGAGGGAAAGTCAGTTAGTCAGATTTTTTGCATTAGTCAGCCATGAAAGCGTTTAACTGCGTTGGGGAAGGCAAGGATGTGAAGAGGAAAGGATGGGAGAGCATGAATGCAATGGAAAGAAGAAAGAATCAAGAAAAAGATTACAGTATCCAAACAGAGAAGGGGAAGAAGGTGACGGAAAAGGAGAGGAGAGAATAAGGGTGATGGAAAAGAAACTGGAAAGGGGATGGTTTGGAAAGGAAGTAGGGGGAAGGTAAGAGAAAAGAATGAAAACGGGAAAAAAGAGAGAAATTGGAGAGGGAAAAGGGACGATGGGGACTGAAAAAAGAGTGCAAGAAGAATGAGAGAGAGAGAAAAAAAAAGTGTAGGGCTGGGTTGAGTGGAATGAGAGATACGTGGGTGGTGCTTTCACATATATTACCTCCTTTATATATTTTTATTTTTTTCGTCTTTTTCGATACCCTCCTTCATTAATTCCTTAGTCTGATTGCATATACTGCAGTATTTGCATCTTGCTGTCGCTACACGATTTTATTTAGCCTAGGAGAGTTCTGTTGTTGCGATCATGACAGGAATACTACAGTAACGTCTTGTTCTTGCATCTGCCACACAATTTAATGTAGCTGAGGAGATTGACTCCTCGTAAAGACATGGAAAATCTGTTCCCCACCTTTCACACTTTCCATCTTCATTGAGTACTTCAGCCTTGGACGCCATATGTAGTTTATTTTTCTAATACCCAGACGATTATAGTCAGATTGAGGGACTCCTGGAACGGGGGGAGGAGATACAGCGTTCATTAATCCCTGCAACAAGAGAGGGCTTTCCCAGGCAATTAAAATGGTTCACGGGTAACAAGATTTAAATACATTAATGACATCATCGTAGTGTGGATGTAAAAAAATCGCTGTCCAGCTTTATTCTTCCTGTCAATATCATCATCATCATCATCACTACAACCATTATATTCGTTCCCCTCTTCTACCAGTTATTATTGTTCGTTTACTTTACTTCCTCTCTCTCCACCACCGTACCAACACACTACGTCCACCTTAAACAACACTTATTGTCTACTTTTTCTCGTCTTCTTCCATTTTGTCTTTTTTGTCCTTAATTTTACCTCAACTTTTTTGTCTCCTTTCAATGTCTCTTTCTCCTTGTTTTCTCCTTCTCGGTGTCCTCCTAATCATCATCATCACAGCAATAATTCTCTTAGTGCACAGTGGAGAAAGGCATTATCAGGAATAAGATTAAACAAAAATGAAGCTTTAGAATGATGAAGCACAAAAAGTAATGCGGCACAAGACAGCAAACACCACTAACCACTCAGCACCCCGACACACATCTATTATAACCATCACTGTAAAAAAAAAAAAAAAAAAAAAAAAAAAAAAAGTGGATTCATAAATGTACTTGTTAGCACATTAACCAAAACCATGAAGGGTAAAAAAAAAGAAAATGAAAGAAAAAATCCAAATGCAGTATAATACAATCATCATAAAGAAAGTATTATAATCATAAAAGAAAGCGAGGATTCATATCCAGTATATATATATATATATATAATGGTAAATTTGCTCCCACATCTGCCATAACCATCATGCAGTATGTAGAAGAAAACAAAAATATACCAACACACATCTACTACAATCGTTAGAGAGAGAGAGAGAGAGAGAGAGAGAAATGCCCAGATCTCGCTTCACGAAGGCGGGTGTAATAAGAAACTCACATCATGCGACATCTATTACAACCATCATGTGTTGGAAAAAATAAGTAAAATAGTAAAAGATATTATTCATTATTCTAGGCTTAACATCCACTAAAACCATTAAAAACATTACAAATAAAAATAAAGGCATTCAAACATACTAGCTCATTTATATTAGAACAGACGGAGAAACAAATTTATAGTCACGTATATTGATCCTCAAGACAGTCAAAACCATCTAGTGCAGAAAATATTTAAAAAAAAAAGGAGAAAACTACATGCAGTAACTCAGATCTGTTACGTTTACCACAGGAGGAAATATAATAGTGGAATAGAGGAATCACATATGCTCATACTTGCCCTCACAGTGTTCTGAACTGTCAGAATAAAAGAAGTGATGAAGAAAGACAGCGTTCAAGTGTAATATAGAAGCCTACAACTATCAGGTGTCAAAAAATATATCAAATGTAGAAGGGAAAATACTAAAATTTACTGTACCTCACATCTGCCACTACCATCAGGAGTAAAAAAAAAAAAATAGGAGAGGAAAATGAAAAAAGGATGATTCATATGGCCACATCTATTAAAAAATCAAGTATCAAAGAAAAAACAAAAAAAGGATTCACAAAACCTGCTGACCCTTAATCCCACTAATACCATCCAGGGGGAGAGAGAGAGAGAGAGAGAGAGAGAGAGAGAGAGAGAGATTCATAATATACTGATCCCAAAGACTCTTTAGGGAAAAGAAGGAAAGAACAAGACAAAATATGATTCACACACACTTTCAAACGCTCCCACACCATCTCATAAATAATGCAATCCAGACGTAAAAATAAATAAACTCATACATAACGAACTCATTTGTGATCTCTGTCTCACGTCATCTCCCATTAATTAAAATCAGCTGCTATCACTGTAAAGAAAAAAGTAGAGGAGCTTTATGGCCAGTCAGCCGGACTTCTTTCTGTGATATCTCAAGCATTACTTCTGCCATTACAAATACTTAGGCCTATATACAGACAGAGAGCAACAAGGATATCGAGATCAATTTTTAAAATTCTTGTGATATATTAGACTCTTTCACACCATTTCCCATCTGTCATTAACAACATGTCTTAATGAAACACAAGGATCATTAGTAATATTCACTGACCTCGTCATTTGCGCTCTCTCTACCACATTATTTCACATTTTATCATCTTCGCCATAACATTATAAAGCAAGTATAGAATATTAAGTAAAGAATATGTAAAAGATATCGATTTCATGATTTCCATCTATTATACCCACTGTTTAAAACTTCTCTTTACTCATTCCCTTCTTTTCACCATTTAAAACTTCTCTTTACTCATCCCCTTCATTTCCTTCGTCGGCACACATTCATGCACTCGATCATGCAAAATTCTCATTCCAACACACACATCTTCTTCCGGTAAAATTCCATCCCTCTATTTTTCGTCAGTTTTCAGAATCTTCCAGTTATTCAGAGCCCGAAATTCGCAACACAAATCTACGCTGATTTTCCTGTCTTAAGCAGTTCAGTTCGATGCACTTTAAGCCTGTCTTGTAGTAAGATGTTTTTCCCTTTAACGTGGGGACATAGTCCAATATATTACCACTATGCTGGGAATCGAACGCACCATACTGGTAATCCACTACGCCACGACCAGATTAAAGTCATCTCATATTGTCACAATCATATAACCAGTGTCACTCCGCCCCAACTGTGGGCCTGAAGTACAGGTTTCTCTCTTCGTGGGAACATTGTATTTTGTATTATGCGTCCAGTCTTCCACCTCCAGATGATTTATTGAGCATAGGAAAATTTATCGAACTGGAAGGGTTAGATACATCATTTGGGGCGTTCATCATCCACTCACTCGATGTAGTGCTGCTCTCGGGTGTCTGCCCTTCCCTCTCCATCCTTCTTTCCTTTCATTCTCTTCTGTCTTTCATTCCTTCATTCTTTCCTTGTCCTTCTGCCTACGGGTGACTTTACACTACCTCTTCTGTCTTTCTTTCCTTCATTCTTTCCTCTTCCTTCAGCCTGTGGGTGACTACACTGAATGGCAAGCCAAATGGTTTCCTGTACACCAGGAAACCATTTACTATGCTGGGTGGTAACCATATAACCAAATTTTGGCGCCTGGTAGTTTAGTGGGTAACTATTGCGCTCCAATCGGATTGAGCTGGTGAAGGTTTATATCCAAGGGATGGTTGGGGTTGACTGCTCATGTAATGCCACTCAGGGATGAGTGAGGCTGGTCACTCATCTTAAATGTCGGGACCAACTGCCTAGCCCCGGGCTCCTACGCTCCTCATGGGGCAATGTAGGATTGGATGATGGATGGATGGATGGATTTCCAAAGTTAAACCAAATCATCTGCCGGTGGCAACAGTAAACTGAAACCAAGATAAGTTAAATCCGCGAGTCAGTCATGACCTATAATCAACAATTACAGTTCAGTCCTTCTCAGGGTTTTCATTTTTCTCACAACTTGTCATGGAAAGATCACATTACCTTCCTTGGAAAATCTGCTTTCAAGAGACTGGGTGTGCTAATCCGACTCTGTGCCTCCTTCATCCCTGCAAAGCTGTTGTCTTTGTACAGTGGTTTTATTTGTACCTGCGTGGAATACAACTCTCACGTGCGGAAGAACTCCCTACACACAGGTTTTTAAAACAGGGAAGAGTCAAGAGTTTTTCGTTTCATCACATCCCCGTCTCTGATTTCCTTCAACCGCTTTCTCTCTCGTCGCTGCACTGTTACATATTTATCACTTTAGTATTGCTGCTTCAATGGCCACTGCTCTTACGAACTATCTGTTTGTGTCCCTCCTCCATTAAGGCGGGGGAATAGCACCCGTCTGGCAGTACTTTCGAACCCCTTTTCTCTCCAACTCTCTACTGCAAGAGCTAACCGATACTCTTAGTCACATACATGCAAAAGGTCAACACGGGAATTATCTTCCTCCATTCTTTTAAACACAATGTGTTCAGGCATTTCGAAATGAACGGGTATTAAAGTTGGACTTTTTTTTTTTTTTTTTTTTTTTTTTTAGGGAACAACTCTGGGGTTTCTAGCCTTAGGTGCCTTGTCTGCATAAAAAAAAAAAAAAAATCCGAACTTAGCGTGATGTATATATAAATGTATACATTTAACTGTATACATAACTCATGAAACGAATTAAACATACAGAGCAAACATGCTTGATGGGACGTTCGAACTGAACTCGCTCTGAACGATCGCCGAGTTCGAATCCGAAGAGAGCATGTACACCCACGAGAAGTTCGCCGACAGTCTGTGCCAGGCATATGTTTCCAAACATAGCCCATAGAGGGCGCAGCGCTCGCCCACCAGAGTAAAGGAGAAGGAAGGAGACGGAGAGGGGGAGGGAGAGAGAGGCATCTGTTATACACAGGGGAGGGAGAGAGCCTGTGGCGATGGTAAATGTCACATAGTGGGTGTTTTATTATTTTTATTATTATTATTATTATTATTATTATTGTTATTATTATTATTGTTATTATTATTATTATTATTGTTATTATTATTATTATTATTATTATTATTATTATTATTATTGTTATTATTATTATTATTATTATTATTTTTATTATTATTATTATTATTATTATTATTATTATTATTATGTATGAGATAAGAATAAGAAGAACGTAATCTAGCGTTAGCCCTTAGAAACAGACCGACGTCTTACGTATTTTTTCTGAATAATTTTAGGCGATTGTTCTTGTGTGACGGAAGCACTAGTGTTGTTCAAAGGCTAAAGGTTTGATAAAGTTTAGCAACCCATAAACAATGGTTTAAATTTCATCCAGACGATCAAAGACGCCACAAGAAAATACTCATCGTCTAATGATTAAGGATGTAAGATATTAATTTAATCGCGTCAGGTAATATGAAGGTAGACTGCGAGATAGGACCTAACTAGGAGGCAAGGAGAGAGAGGGATTCTACAATCATTTTAAAGCGAATAATCAAATATTTGCGGAAGGTTTTCGATGTATCAGGCCCCGGTACATGCACTCATCATACAAGCCCCCGGAATCCTGGCTCTATCTGATACGCCAAAAACTTCCACCACATTCTGGAGCTTCACAAAACGTATCCGATAGATATAAATCTGAATAAATATCGAATATTCTGCAGTGGGAGTAGTGGAAATAATAACCGCAGTAAATGTAGTGGAAATAATAGCGCCGAAGAATATGGACTAAAATGGACGGCACAACTCCTGCAAAGATAAGAGATTGGATGATAAATGAGTGTGTGTGTGTGTGTGTGTGTGTGTGTGTGTGTGTGTGTGTGTGTGTGTGAGAGAGAGAGAGAGAGAGAGAGAGAGAGAGAGAGAGAGAGAGAGGAGTTGATTCGATCCCGGATGAGAAAAGAAAATATCCATGGATTTGTATTTCATAAGCGTTCTCTGTCTTACAGTTATGATGCACTTGGCTGAATAAAATAATCTGGTGTTCGCTGAACTACTGTACAGTACGGAAGTTGTTCCGACCATGACTCTTAACAGGTCTTCCACAACAATTAATGGCGTCATAAACATACTTCCGTCATAAACATTCTTATTTGTAATGGTTTCATAGTAGCGTCAAAGTGGTGACAAGTGTGGGAGAGTGGGGAGATCGCCAGGTTACAGGGATCAAGCTTTCTGTAGTCGTGGCGTGCGTCTGAAGGTGTCATTATCGTGCCCTGGCAACCTACTCGTCAACAGTGCTTCTGATTTCGTGTATAATATGATACGCGTGTGATTCGTGTATAATATGTTCGTGTATAATATTCGTGTATAATATTCGTGTATAATATATTCACGTATAATAATATGATTCGTGTATAATGATACGTAATCGGACGCACTGTTGGCAGGTAGGTTGCCAGGGTATGACAATGACAACTTCAGAGTCGTGCGCAGCGACTGTAGTCTGTGCTTACAGTCGGGTGCACGAGACATAATATTAACCACAAGGCCATTAAAGTATTGCAGAAAAGTCTGATGATATTCAGTTGCACAAAATAGCTCATGATGATTCAAGATTATTTTTTTAACGTCGGAATGTGGATAAGAACACTTACTAGGAAATGCTGCGAGCAAACGGTATAGGGTATCCTAATAAAGGCAGGGCTACCAAAGAGGGGTAGAAGAATTAGATACATTGCAATAATTATCGTTTTTGATGCACTCGCAGAGTGGCCATGTACAGTCATTAACTTTAAGAGTCATTAGCCCCATCCCGTACTCACTGAGTTACTGTACTTTCTTGAATAATGGAATCCAGGCCTTATGGAAGAAGTGTTAGAATAACGAATTTTTGCACAGTGGTAGATCTCCCAACGGGCCAGGATTCAGACAGGATGGGACCCCGGATGTCCCACTCAAAACCGTCAGACACGGCAAGTGTTTTACTTAGAAACACAACTTTTTGCATAATGGCAGAATTTCACTCTCGTCAGGTTATGTGCATTGAGACCTCAAAGGGCCATCCCCCAGATGGGCGGCGGTCTCCAGTGGTCTCATGGATAGTCAGTGTTTAATAGAAGAAAGCGAAATTATGCATATTAATAGGTATTCATTCCGACCACATGCTGAAAATGGCGGAACCACCGAACATCGCCCCTCACGAGAGTGGGAGTGGCCCCTGGGGATCGCTGTAAATCTTGGCTATCGTTTTTAATCCAGGTGCATGAAATTTTGCATATTGGTAGGCTTTTGCCCAGGCTGCGGATTAGACAGGCTGGGACACCTAGTGACTATAACCTGAGGGGCCGGGGGACAGTGCAACGAATATCTTTTGGTCTCTTCATCACGATTATGTCTATACTCATAATATTGTATTCATACATGTAGATAACTTGATACAGTTTATGAACGACTTATCATATTCAAAGAATTAATGAAAATTACATTTAACACCTCCAGTTCGAAAAATCTCTCACAAGTTGAACAAAATTGTTTAGTGATAGCAAGATTAAACCGAATAGTATGATGTCGCAATGAATGAGTTAAAAATTTGACGGTAATTACCCTCTTGTCAAAAAGTCACGTCTGGGATACTGTAATTTTTCATAGTGCAGTAAGGAGGTTGCGGTAGACAAGATAACAAGGAGATATGTGACGATTATAGAAATTCACAACAAAAACTCTCACAAGCAAATCTGAGTGTAAGAAAAACAAGAGGGTGGGGAATATTCGGGTTCACAATACCATAACGCCGTCTCCCACTGCTCGACAAATATTGCCGTGGGTCGCAGGTGCTGGAGTTGGGTGTAAATATCTGGACTTGGGTTCCCTTCCTGTTGTCCTACCCCATTCGCTACACCACTTCCTTCTTGTTGTCCTTCTTTCCCTCACAGCGTTGTATTTTCGCTACTAAATTTCCTTCCTGCTTTCCTACGCTTTTTTCTTTTGCTACACCATTTCCTTCTCGTTGTTTTGCCCCTTTTCCTCTCACACCGAGTATACCATTTCCTGCCGTTCCTAGTGTCATACTCCTTACTTTCACACGTCGCCCTCTCTATCCTCTATCTTCATTACTGTTGTCCATATCCTTTCGTTTCTCAGCATCGAACTTACGTTACACCATTTCCCTTTTATTGTCCTATTGCTTTCCCTTTTCACTGTACCATAGCCTTCCTCATTCAGTCTCCTCTCGCTTTTAAAACACTCCCAGTCAATTGGCATATTGCTTCATTCAAACTTCTCCTTTCTGAGATTAGCTCTCAATCATCACCTCTCCTCACCTTACTCAGTCCACGTTTCCATTGCACACACTGTTATTCACTCATCCTTCCACTATTTCCCTCCAGTGAGTATCTTTACACCCGTGCTCACGATGCGAGTGCAGGTGTAATTTTTTATTGGTAAGTGCGCGCGCGAGCGTGTGTGTGTATATGTGTGTGTGTGTGTGTGTGTGTGTGTGTGTGTGTGTGTGTGTGTGTGTGTGAACAAAATAACTCACACTTTTATCTGATTAAAAAAAAAAAAAAAACTCAGTGGAAGTGCTAGGGAGCAGCTAAGGTTTTTGAAAACATGTTTAAAGAACAAAATCTCTGAGCTATTCAAAATGGTTCCAAGTCACCTTCAACAGTTTTATCCAATTCCGACCAAACCTGATGGAAGGGCTGAGGGTGCGGCAAGAACGAAGGGATTTGATTTTGAGAACATTCGGTTGAAGGTCAAGGTCACAGGACAAAGTTCGACGCGTGTCTGAATAAACAAAACAACAAAAACAGTTTTGATCTGATTTTAATCAGACTTAGTGAAAATGTTGAGCTTCAGACATAGGGTTGATCTATTGTTTTGGGGAACAAAAGGTCCTAGGGCAAACACACAGGCATGGTCAACTTAACTAGGTCTTATCCGTTTTGCACCGCCCTTTAAGGAAGAGTTCTGGGTAAGGCATAGATAATGGGATTCGATTTTGATAACAGTCAAATACCAAGGTCACAGGGAAAGGTCAAAGATCATGAGCACAGGTAAATTCAAACTACAGAATTCTGATTCAATCTGGACTAGACTCGTTAGAAGCGTTGGGAGACAGCCACGAATAGAGTAATTAAGTTTTGAAAGCCTTAGCCTAATTGGTGGACGGGAGTATTACACCCTGAGTGCGTACACCAGTCATACACTAATGCTTGCCATTCTCCTTTCCTCATTTCATAACCTTGCATACACTAGTCATCTAGTCATACACTTATACTTTCCATTCTCCCTCCCTCATTTCATAACCTCACCCGTCTACTTTCAGTATTTCCAATTATGTTCTTTCACACTTAAGCCCTGCACTTATCGAAGAAATTATTTCCACATGGATTTCTCTGAAGATTCGCTGATTTCTGCCGTTTTACATTACTATTTTAATGAGAAAAAGAAGTAGGTGTGCCGTAAAATATTTAATATTTTAGTGTGCCCTATTGCCAAAAAGACGAAGACCACTGCTCTAGATTATTTATTCAGCTTAGGGGAGATGTGTGGTTTTGAAGGTGTTAATTCACTCACCTCTCAGCAAAATGTCTCTTCTAAAGCTGGATTAAATTATCATGAGAAAGCAAGAACTCAGAAGAAAATACGTCACCAGACTGAAGGGGTTTATGAGACTATAAATACAGCCCCTGACACTGAAATGTTTCCCGGTGACGTGACGACAGGGAAAGATTTTATTCCCGACTTTCCTTTCGTCTTTCTTTTTTCTTGTGTTGACTCCAAGCAGATTCCACCTCCCGATATTCCTGTCGCCGGGAAGGAATACAAATAGAAAACTGTCCTTGGGCGGATTATGGCTGGTTGTGTGTGTGTGTGTGTGTGTGTGTGTGTGTGTGTGTGTGTGTGTGTGTGTGTGTGTGTGTGTGTGTGTGTGTGTGTGTGTGTGTTGTCCCCACGCTCGGCTGAGCCAGGATGATGCATTGTTTTGGCCATCCAACTGCGAGGGTAGCAAACATGCAGGGGTAAACACTACCTGCATGCTGACTCATCCTCGCTGACTTAACACTCTTTTAGCAGATGACTAAACTGGGACTGCGGGAGGACTGATTGTTGAGTGAACCCCGCTGACTGAATTTACAGAAGATTGTATTAAGTGCTGACTGATTCTTGCTGACTAAGCGTAGGAGATAGTATTAGCAGTTGACTGAATCTAAAAAAAACAAGAAGCGGTACCAAGACACAGCAACCCGTTCCCGGCAGTCATTTTAAGTCTGACGTATAAACACAACAGGATATCTAGTTAAAGATGTCACATATCAAATTAGGGGTAAATCGGGTGAAAATTGACTATTTTAGGCCCATTTGAAATATTAGGTCCGACCCACCTGACACTGACTCCTCTACCTCTAACTGGGGGGTGACCCCCCTGATGTAATGAGGTATGTTATAGGATGCAGATTTGAAAGATGCACCTTAAGGTTTTGGTTTCATGTCGAGATGACGAATTTGAAAGGAGTCATGGCGAAAGAACTATTTTTACCCGTCCCCGTTTTTTTTTTTTTTTTTTTTTTTTTTGGCCTACAGCCTGGGCCTTGGCCCAATTTGGCCTAAAATTTACTCAAGTGATCAGAGGGTCATAACCCATCATCCCTGTAATTTTAGTCAACATCGCAACAGTAATTTTCACGTAAAATTGTTAACAGACAGACAGACAAATAGACAAACAGGCAAACCGTTTTTTTTTTTTTTTTTTTTTGTGCTCGACTCTGGGCATAGGCTCCACAGCCTGCTCCCAAGGCCCAGTAATCCTCCTACGTATCATACACCTCTGCATGTCACCACTTCGGCGCTAACACCCACCGTCCATATTGAATACATGCTAGGCTGTCTCATACAGGACTGGTGTATTAGTATTAGCGGGGGTGTTTTTACGACATGTTGGCGGGTCTTCTGGTAGATTGGTAAATTCTGCTTTACATGAAATTCAAATCCTTAAACTGTTCCCTGCCCCAGCGAGGATTTGAACTTAGGTCCGGTAGGACCGTAGGCCACTTCTCTACCGACTGAGCCACCGCCTCCCCGAGCCCCGGGTAATAAAACTGGCAGCTGACGAAACTGCAAGGCATATTACTAGTGACTGACTTGACCACGCTGCCTAAACTTGCAGAAAATAATATTAGCAACTCACTAAAATTCGCTAATTAAACACATAAGAGATAATAATGGCAGATGACTAAATCTTCGTGACTAAACCTACAGAAAGTAATACCAGCAGCTTACTGCCTGGGTGGCCAGCATGTGGAGGTAGCTGGGGTCAAGCAGGTTCATAAGGGCAAACATGTGGAGGTCAAAACACTTCGTTTTAACACCTTGAATTTGATGACGTACTCTTCGTTTCATCTTCTCCACTGCCAGACCTAGGTGAGCCACCTAGTAAGAACAGAATTTATTGAAAGTTGTACCTAATATTTCCAGTTCGAAAAGTTTTTTTAAGTAAATAAAATCGTGTGGTGGTAACATACGTAAAAGAGAAAGTACTAATATGTCATCGGATTCAAAGGGATATGTTTCCTGGCGAACATGCTCCACCTACTGGTACATACTGCAGGAATTTACGGTTCTCCTTAGTTTCATTTCATTATTCTTAACGTATAGTATCTTTGTCAATCACACATCGTTCAATGATGGCTCATTATTTAGACTGACTATGGCTCAGTTTTGCCAGCTGTAGTAAGTGAACTATAGCTGCTGACTGAACAAAGCTAATTATAGCTACAGGATATACTACAAGCAACTGCGTAACCCCCTTTGACTAATTTTAGAGGAGGTACTACCAGCAGCTGACTAAACCAACAGGAGATAATACTAAAAGGTGACTAAGCAAAGAGGACGTAAGTACTAGAAGTTGACTATGCTTGGGGGAAATACCAAGAGCTGACTAAACCTGGGAGAATTATTGCCAGCTGAGTAAGCCTTCAGGAGATAATACCATCAGCTGACTAAATTTAGGAGAGAAAATTTTAGCAGCTGGCTCAACCTACACGAAACAATATTGGCAGCTTACTATACTTACTGAAGGGGAGGGAGAAGATAATCATAAATAGATGACTAAGGAAAAGACAATTAGCTTGAGCCTAATGAGAAGATGAAATGCGAGTGGTCGCTGGTTTGGGAAAAACCGGAAAAGTTATCGACTAGACTAGATGAATGTGATAACGCGTAAACACAGCCTGGGACAAAAGTTTACCTGATTTCATTACTAATGTTTTTCGTTTCCCTTAGCTGGCTCATATTCCCAAGCTGATAGACTTGGCAGTTTTTTTTGTCCTTAAATGATCCCCTTTGATATGACGCATCAGCGAGGAAAGTGGCAGAAATGCCCTAAATGTGAAGTAGTCGCAGTGACACAGTATATGAACTTTTTTCCTTGATTGTGCCACAGGCATTGCGACTGGTCAAACTTTGATATGAAATTCTCACTTCTTTCAAGTTTATTTAACCGACAGGACCCCTACTCTGTCAAAGGACGAAAAGACATCTCCATCACTCTGTCGCAGCGATGGAGGACCTTGCGTATTTTGTTCTAGTTAACTCATAATGATTTTATTCAGACAAGGGACTAAATGTAATCTGTACCTCCCTTTCGCTACAATGGTTCAACGTGACTTATTTTTAGTTCCATTCTGTTTTGCTTATTAAAACTTAATTCTTCGCAGACAAAGAGTAAGGCCATTGAGATGTAAACCAACTGAAGGGGTTCATGGGGAGTGTGCCTACTGCATTCACTACGAGAAGACCCCCTTGAATTACATAAAATCGTCTGGCATTAGCAAGAGAAGAACTAGACATAACCGTAATGAAGAGGTTTATGGAGACAGTGTCTAATCCCTTCACTAAGAGAAATAATATCAAAGCCATTCGTCTCATCAACTTCCCACCCCTTTCTGACTCCCTTCAACTTTTTTTTTTTTCATGGTGTTGCATTCCTTTTCCTCTACTATCGCTAATTCAATGGTCATTTGTCTCCACTTTTTGGTTGCATCTCTCCTCCATTACAGATGACGCGCAGCACTCGTCGAGCAACTCATTCCCACTCTTTTTGTGTCCAACTTAACGGTACTCTCAGTCTTTAATGGAAGCAACTGACCAGCTTTGAAACTGTCTTCCTCAATCCTTATATTTCGTTGCCGATGACCTTCTGTCTTATAAAATATGTAATCGGGCTTGTCGAAAGGAACAGCTCTTTATTATGTCTCTGTTGTGCCTAACATTTTCTCTGGAACAGACAATTTTGATGGCCTGCAGCCTTGACTTCATTGTCCTAAAAAAAGCTCGCTTAGCTGTAGCCAGAGGGAGATAAAAGAGGCAGTCGTGTTGAAAGGGTTAATGAGAATTGTTTCTATGAGACAGGTTTCCATAAGCTGAAGCAAAATTATCCGGTGGCTGCAAAAATGTGGTAAAATACACGCCATGGTAAACAAAGAGTTAATACTGAGCTAAGCCCACAACCTCAGGGACACAAATTAAATGGAAACGGTACATATCTCTTAAATCTTCTTAGTGGTTATGATATATTTATGTAGTACACTCTTACGCTATCTGACAATTTTATTCACTTTAAGAGAGCTCATTGGTCGTGAAGGAGTTAACAGGGGTTGTAAATTATTGTTCTAAAAGTCTCTCCAAAGTTGTATGAAATCGTCCGAGGGTGGCCAGAACAACAGAGTTAATATTCAGTTTCCGAAAAAAGTTACTAGAGACTTACTAGCACTTGGAGGACATTACGTCACTCTTGAGCTGAGGAGAATGCTGGAGGGGTACGGTAGCTGAAATAAAATAATTAAGACTTCTCATTGTATGAAACTTCATTCAAGACTGTCACTTAACCCCAAATCAATTAAGATTGATGATGTGATATATCAATCTGTTTATGTTATCTTCATACTATTTGATTCTGCTATGGATAAATTGCTGTAGTGTCGGCGTAAGTGAAGACCATAATTTATCTAACCTCTCCCTGTCGAAAAACCTCTCTAAAGCTCAGAATAATCGTCTAGCGACAGAAAAACGAGATTAAAATATGCGATCGGAATAAAGGAATTAAAGGAGAACAAAACTTCTAATATATAAAATGAAACCCCTAGAACTCTGGTACCGAGCAGTCGATGCATAGCGTAGTTCGGTATGTCGACGCTAAGCCTTGCGCACGGGCTCACCATTCAAACTCCATGACAGGGTTCATTGTGGGTTGAAATGAGATTAAACATAAACTAAGTCGACCCCATATGATCTTCATCATTGACCCCTTGACCTTGCTGACTTAATCAGTTTATCACCCCATCATGCTGTATCATTGACACAATGTTTGGTTGAAAACTGTTAAGGGATTCAGGGGCTATCGCGCCCACAAGGAGAAACTAAGTCAACCTCATATGACCCCTAGATCTAGCTGACCTAATCAGTTCATCATCTCCTCATACTGCAATGCTGACAAAAGTTTTGTGGAAATCCGTCGGTGGGTTTCGGAAACATCGCTCCCACGTATTATAGAAGCATGGACCCACTCACGTACACACGAACGGACGTACAGATCAATTACTTATTGCCTCCTCCACCACAGGTGGGTGGAGGCATGAAAATGTTGTTTGGAGGTACTAAGAATGAAAGAATATTAATTTTTCAAGCCGTGAAAAAGCTATTGCGTAATTTTTAAGGCTCGGATAATTACGGGTCACTTCTCCTATGATGAATGAAATTGTAAATAAGAATTAACTAGCTATTATTTTTAACATTTTGAAAGTCTCATGATTAGTGAACAGAAAGTAGTGGTGCAGTTCGAAGACAACAACATATTCAAATTCATGTTTCCTTTATGTGTGTGTGTGTGTGTGTGTGTGTGTGTGTGTGTGTGTGTGTGTGTGTGTGTGTGTGTGTGTGTGTGTGTGCTTGTTATTAACTCTTTCAGCTTCAATGAAGATTTATTATGCCTCAGCCCACCTATGGTGGAGGAGGTATTAAGTGAATGGTCTATCCCTGTGTGTTTGCGTGGGTCTGTGGGTCCGTGCCACTACTTTGAGCACGACATCTCCTGAACCCATCAACGGATTTCCACAAAACTTTTGTAAGTGATGCAGTATGAGGAGATGATGAAATGATTAGGACAGCTGGATCAAGGGGTCAAAGGTCAAGGTCATATGGGGTCAACTTAGTTTATCCTTGTGGTTGCGACATCTCCTGACCCCCTCAATGGATTTCAGCTAAATTTTTGTCAATGTTACAGCATGAAGGGACGATGAACTGTTAGGTCAGCAAGGTCTAAGGGTCAAAGGGCAAGATCAATCAACTTAGTTTATCACTGTGGGCACAAAATCTCCTCAATCCCTAGACGGATTTTAACCAAACTTTTGTCAGTGATACAGTATGAAGGGACGATGAACTATTAGATCAATAGGGTCAAAGGGTCAAAGGTCAAGGGCTTCTGACTTAGTTTACCCTTGTGGACACGATATCTCCTGAACCTCATAATGGATTTCGAATAAACTTTTTCAGTCATACAGTAAGAATGGATATTGACCTGATTAGGCCAGAAAGGCCAAGGGGTCAAAGGTCAAGGTCATGGGTGTGGGTGCAATATTTCCTTAACCTATCGACGGATTTCGTCCAAATTTTTATCACTGATACAGTATGAATGGACAATGAACAGATTCGGTCAGCAAAATCAAGGAGTCAAAGGTAAAGGTCATATGGGTGTGGGCGTGATGTTTCCTGAACCTTGAGACGGGTTTCGACCAAACTTTTGTCAGTAATACAGTATGAAGGGATGATGAATTGTGTAGGTCAGCTAGGTCAAGGGGTCAAAGATCAAGGTCAAATGGGTGTGGGCGCTATACCTTGAATTTCTCGACAGATTTCGTTCAACCTTTGGTCAGTGATACACTATAAAGGGGTGATGAACTGATTACGTCAGCAAGGTCAAGGGATCAAAGGTCAAGGTCATATGGTTGTGCACGCGATATCTCCTCTACTGGTTTTGACCAAACTTTTGTCGGTGGTACAGTATAAAGGAACGATGACCTGAATAGGCCAGGAAGGCAAATGGATCAAAGTTCAAGGTTACATGAGTATGCACACGATACCTCCTGAACCCACTGACGGATTTTTGCCAGACTTTTGTCAGTGGTACAGTATGAAGGGATGATGAACTGATTAGGCCCACAATGAAAACAGGTCAAAGTTCTAGGTCATATTGGTGAGGGCGCAACATCTCTTGAACCCTTCTACGGATTTCAACCAAACTACTGTGATTAGGTCAGCAAGGTCAAGAGGTCAGACGTCATGGCCATATGAGATTGACTCAGTTTGTCTTTCGTCTCATTTCAACCCACAGTGAACTCTGTCAAGGAGGTTGTTTTGCGAGTCCGTGCACAAGGCACGGCGGAGGCATCCCAAGCAACGATTTGCGTCGACTGCTCGGGGCCCTAGTTTTTGGCTTAGTTCATATTACAGTCAGACGATTTTTTAACGACTCAGGCAAGATCTGTTGTAGGGAATGTGTTATAAATGAACTTCAGCAACCCCATCAGCACAATGACGACTTTCTTACTGGATTCATGTAACCACCAGCAGACTATATTCAACTTAGGAAGCAGAGTTCGTGATGAAAGAGTGATAAAGAACACTATTAACAGAAACAACACCACACATCATCATTTAACGCTATAAATCAGTTGACGAACAGTATTTTACTGGTTGTAGTTTTGCTTCCACCAACTTAATTTGTTTATAATACGGAAGATATTCTGTAGTGATGTGGTTTATCATGACTCTATCCAACCTCTACAGTTAGAAAAAGTCTCTCCTAAAGAATAAAATCGCTTAGATGTAGGAAGAGTGAAATATACAGTAGAATACGTTATCGAACTATCTGTTTGTACAAACTCAGCAAAACTTTGATTCCCCAGTAGTTAGATATACCTGCCATATAGCCTCACCAAAAGTTTATTGAACAATAGTTTTCATGAATCCATTTTTTTCTTCCATATAGCCTCAGCAAAATCATACTTCCCCAATACCTGTCGTACATATACATCGATTTTTTAAAAATCCAGCGCTCAGTAGTTGATCTGCCCTTCTATATAGCCACAGCAAATCACTAATCTCTTAAGAACTGTCATATATTTACCCATATAGGTTGAGCAGAATGTCAACCATTCCCAGACTCCCGACAGTTGTCATATAAGTATTCAGAAAAGTTTTCTGGATGAGTCCAAGTCAATGCTCGCGCCTTTGCTCTATTGGGAAAATAATTTGAGAGGCACTTACACCCGAGGAGCTGTTAAAGTGTGGCTGTGGGATGGTAATGATGGGTGGCGGGAATGGTTGCGGTAGGGGGAGAAGGAGATGAAGATGAGGAAGCGGGGAGAAGAAAATAGAAGCATAAGGAACGGAGAAGGGGGGATGAGAGAGTAATGATGTATTAAGCAGAAGAGAGAACAGAGGGGAAAGAGGATGAGATTGGACTGAAGAGAACGATGATGATGAGAGGAGAAGAAGGCACAGAGAGGAAGATGAGGATGGTAAGAAAAGGAGGAGGAAGTAATAGCACAGAATTTAAGAAACAAGGACAAAGACAGGAGGCAGCAGGAGAATGAGACAAAGCGCAGCGCTTCTGTACAATCCCACCCCATGACAAGAAACTATACTAGAAGCTCACAGCTAACGGAGATAAGACTAAAGTTTTCCCGTACAAGACAAAAGACACCTTTCATAGCCGCAACCACTCCTGCAGTATTTTTAGGGGAAAGAATTATTTTCATGGGGAGAGCGACTCCCCGGGGCATTCCCTGGTTGAAATCTGGTCCAGATGGAGGTCTACCACTATCTACGATTTGGTGTTCCATGGTAAAATAAAAAAATAAAAAAATGAAAGAAAAAAGAAAAACAGTACATGCCAACGATATTCTTCCCCCCCTTTCGAGGGTTCCTCCAACCTTGGCAATAAGATAGTCCCACTCTCCTAATCCTGTCTTGCTAAAGATCTATCAAAAAGCAAAATTTTGCTTTTTCAGGTAAAAAACAAGTGGCCGAGCATTTCGGCGATGTCCGGGACCATGGAAATCTCTCCCCCTCCCCCCCCAAGTAAGGGATGGCCTTCCGTAATCCCACCCTAAAACCAGGTGCAGGTGAAGGTCTACCGCTGTGCAGGATATCGTGATCCTAGGTAATAAACTAGCGTTGTCCTTCCCAAGGGCCTATCACTGTGGGGAGCAGGGGAGTTCCACCTATCCCAACATCTGGTTCAGGTAGAGATCTACAACTGTGCAAGATACAGTTTTCCTAGGTTTCTCAGGTTGAAAAAAATTACTGCCCTGCTTATTGGCGTTGCCCAGATCCCCAGGGCCGCCTCTTCCGTAAAAGGCAGCCTCGGGGGCCCCATCGTGCCTACAACCTTATCCGGATGGAGGTCTACCACTGTGTATAATATCTTATTCCTAGGCAAAATCTATGGCCATGCATACTGACATTGAGCCTCTGGAGGCCGCCCTCCTCTTTGAAGGGTGGCCCTTGATGGCTCCACCACTCCGAAAACCTCGGCTGGGTGAAGATTTATTACTGTGCAAAATTTCGCATTCCTACACGGTCCTGGACGCTCTCGGTTCCCAGGCAACACTTTCTAGTAAAAGCGCCCCCTCTCCTCCTCTTCCTTCATCATTATCATCACCATCATCATCATCATCATCATGGAGAAATGCCATGACTCGTCCACTGTATCAGATGAGAGATAGAGAGAAGAAAGGGGAGGGGGCAAACTGAGAATGAGGAGGAATAGAATGCGAAAAAATGAACATGAAAAGGGAAATGAGACGAGAAGTGGAACCCAAAGATGGTTAAAGGAGGATGAGTGGGAAGAGGAAAGGGAGGAATAGGACGAAGAAAAGGGAGGAAAAAGTGCAAATGAAGAGGAAGAGAGGGATAAAAAAAAAGGGGGGGGGGAGTGAGGGAAGAGAGGGGATGGGAAGGAACATGAGAAGCAAGAGGTGTAGAAGGCAGAGAGACAGAGTAGTAGTAATATCAGTAGAAGGTAGAACTCCACATTCTGTTGAGTTGTTATTGATTTCGTTGAAACTATTCCTTGTTTTTATTTATTTATTTTTTTTTTTTGGGGGGGAGATCTAGAAGGCTGGCTCTCTAAGACAATTCGAGATAGAGACTTGAATTTTTCAGGAGTTGTGTATCTTGTTTGCAGGTTTCTTTTGACACTCCTTTTTTTCCTAGCACTAGTGCTACACTAGCCCCCTCTATGATATTTTTTTTTTTAATTTTTGCTCCTGCGCAGCAGAAACTACTGAATCGATTGCTTTGCAAACGTTCCAGTATGTAGTCGTCAACATATACTAGTGCACCTGGGTATTGATAGAGATCTAAATACTTTTCGAGATATTAAGGAAAATCGAAATGGCCACCTCATGCCTGAAAGTGCTAAATCGGAAAGTATTTGGCCGATTTTGTCCAAACTCGGTGGAAATGAAGTGGATCATGAGTGAACACGATTCGCATAGTATGAATGACTTTGACCTTTATCTCAGGGTCACAGGTCAAAATCCATAAAAAATTTTGAGTCATACCAAAAGTCCCTAAACCCCTCTGTGGCTGCTGGTGTCGAACGACGTTTTTTTGTAGCATGGCGACCGGCGTCAATGCAGCGCAACTTGTAAAAAACTTCCAGAATTTCGGGGAAATGAATGAACGTCTTGGACCTCTTGAGACTGATCTACACTACACTCCCATGCACCCAGTCTGTCAGTTGAGCTCCTGCTGCTGCGATAAGCGGACATCCCAATTTCGCTCGTGGCCATGCTTAAAAACAAGAAGCTACACTCATTATCTTGACCTAGACAGAAAATAGTATCTTTCTTCTCCCTTGCAACACACAACCACCCTGTTTACGATTAGAAATAAAGACAAGCATGAACAAAAAAGACATGGAAATATGAGAAAAATGCATTATTTTGGAATCTTTACCTATCTTCCCAGGTTTGTTGTACTGGTTTGGATCATTTTACATATTTTTTGCCTTGCACTAGCATTACAGCAACGTTTGCCATGTTCACGTGATGTTTTCGCGGGTGGACAGGCCTCCCTTCCCTTCCTGCTAATCAGCTCGTGTGAGGCGCGAATCACAGGTCGCCTCGCATTTCAACCCTAACTGAGTTTGTACACTCAAGGCATGACGTTTATCTCATTTAGGACTAAAATATATATTTTCTCACCCCCCTTATCCAGCAAACTTCACCACCCAGACTACAAAAATAAGTCTATCTATCTATCTATAGCCCGACGCCCTAATCCCGCAAAGGGTGGCCGCAGACAAAACGCCTCCAAGTCACTCTGTCACCACCATTTGACTCCCCTCCCCAACTCACCCCCTCCCTCATATACCTCTCAACTCCATCCCTTCACCTCATCCTCGGTCTACCCCTCCCTCTCCCTCCCTCCACCTCACCTACATACACCCTCTTAGTCAGTCTTTCATAAGTCGATAGTACCAAAAATACAATAAACAACGAAAAATGAAAAAAAAAAAAGTAAAAACTTGTATTATGCACTGAAATACTTTACTTTGAAATACACACACTTAGTCATTTCACACCATTTCCACACGACTGACATTGTTTTCTGGTCAAAAAAAAAAAAAAAAACACTGTGATGTTGCGTCACGGCAATACCAAGGTATGTCCATATCGTCGGCATAAATTTGCGCAACTGTCGCGTTCCATTGCACAACTTAGGATGGCTCTAGGAAGCTCAATATTGCACTGCCAGATGCGTCTGACGTTCCTCTTCAATTTAGCATGGGAAAAATCGATTTTCGAAACCCGAAAAATCGGCCCCTTGGTGGGCTAGTAGGTCCCGATATATTCCAGAGGCACAGCGGCAGAGGGACTAATATTAGGTCAACAGTGATGAAAGTAGTTTCATCTGGGATGTGGATTTCTTTTAATATTGCTTCAGCAGTTTCAGAATTCTAGTTATCAGTACTAAGTTTCGCCATATATATGGCAAAGCTTATTATTTTCGTATAATTATTTTTCTGATTTTTTTTTTTTTTTTTAAGATCTTGATGATATTATACAGGACGTTACCCTAGGGCAACCCAAGCACTTCTGTCAAATATAAATGATCTTGACCTATTTTTGAAGGTTATATACTCATTTTTGGTGGAAAAATTGCATATTTGAAGCTGAAATATCTCAGAAACTGAGATACAGCTATACCTCATACCAATTAATCTGGCCAGGCATGTATGGCAACAGTGTTCCTGCCGAGATTCTGACTGGCTGAAGGGGGTTGTTCGATTTCGTTGTTGCTTAAAGCGGTACTCTCTTTATTATCGGATATGATACTGAATTTGTCGAAAGTACAGTCGTCAAAAGTAATAAGATATCCATTATATACTTAACAACAATGAAATTTTCGTAGGAAGGTAGAGATATGAGTCAACAAAGTATTATAACAGTCCAAGCCCAGGTCAACATTCGAACAATTCCTTTAAATCTCCGACACTCCTTAATATAACAGAAAATTAAGGAAACCTGCTAAATCTAAGCATTGGTATAATACACATTTAAATTATAAGATCAGTCCTCATCTTTAAAACGTACCAGAACTCTGAATAATTAAAAATTCCAATGAAAAGAGAAGGTCTGCGGGGAGGGAGGTTTGAAACAATCGTTAAATTCAAAGTTGGCTAAAGGAAAACTATTTCATTGTATCTCCTCTATTATCACAGTAAGGACTGATCTCAAATTTTAAATGTGTTATACCAACGCCTAGATTTAGCAGGTGTCCTTAATTTTCTGTTATATTAAGGAGTGTCGGAGATTTAAAGGAGTTGTTCGAATGCTAACCTTGGCTTGGACTGTTATAATACTTTGTTGACTCATATCTCTACCTTCCTACGAAAATTTCATTGTTGTTAAGTATATAACGGATATCTTATTGCTTTTGACGACTGTACTTTCGACAAATTCATATCACATCCGATAATAAAGAGAGTACCGGTTTATGCAACAACGAAATCGAACAAACACCTCCAGCCAATCAGAATCTCGGCAGGAACACTGTTGCCATACATGCCTGGCCAGATTAATTGGTATGAGGTATAGTTGGTTGAAAGTCCTATGATAAAAAAGTTTGCTGAGAATTTTGGCTGAATATGTTGCCATTTAGTCTTGTGGAAATTAAAGAATTCAAGTCTGCTCAGTGTTTTTTTTTTTTTTTTTTTTTTTTCCACGTTTTAGAGAAATCCACCAAAACTGTACAGCTGTAACTTTACAGAAACATAGCTGATGTCCCTCTTATTATATGAAAAGAATTTGGTTACAGTTAAGCATACAGTTAGCCAGTTATTGAGACAAATGTAAAATGTACCAATGCGTTCTTCCACACCTGTGTCTTCAGATCTTGTTGCCATTACACAAGAAACTACCTTAGGGTAATCTTAGTCCATGTTCCTAATATGAATGACACCACTACTTTTAAAGGTCACAGACTTGTTTATGATGCCAACATTTCATACCTTATACACCATAAATAGTTATACTGACGCTTCATTATTGTGGCTACCCAATAAGTAAATAGGTAACTAATTATTATTACTATTATTATTTATTATTATTATTATTATTATTATTATTATTATTATTACTACTACTACTACTACTACTACTACTACTACTACTACTATTATCATTATATTATTATTATTATTATTATTATTATTATTAATTGTATTTTTTTCTTCGATCTTGATGATATTACACATACAGGCACCCTAGGTAAACCCAAGTCCTTGTGCCAAAAAAATGACCTTGACCTATTTCTGAAGGCGATACTCACTTTTATTCTAAAAACCGCATATTTGAAATTGAAATATCACAGAAACTAATTGAGATACAACACTGTTTGGTTGAAAGTCCATTAACAAAAATTTTTGCTGAATTGTTTTAATATTTGCCATTTAGCATAGTGGAAAGTACTAATTTCAGATCTGCTCAGATTTTTCTTTGCAACACGTTTTAGAGAAAACCACTAAAGCTTTGAATTTGTAACTTCCCAGATGTATAGCTGTGGTCCCCGTTATGGTCTGACAGGAATATGGTTACAGTTAAGCATACAGTTAGCCTTTTATTGAGACAAACGTACAAATTACACATTAGTTATTCGACACCTATGTTTTCAAATCCCTTGTTGATGTTACAGAAATTACCTTAGAGTCTTCAGATCTTATTATTACACTTACCTTATATATTTTATGGCTAAGTTTCCTTATTGTGACTACACAGTAAGAACAGGTAACTAGTTAATATTATAATTATTATTATTATTATTATTATTATTATTATTATTATTAAACTAAATGCAGCAAGTGGACCACGAAGAGAGTGAGAACTATAAGCTGCTGGGGACAGCCCCTACCCAGTTGAAGCATCGAAAGGGAAGAAACGAAGAGAGGATGTGGAAAGAGAAAGAAAAAAACGTCGTAACTGTTTCCCTATGAGCTGCGACTGTGTATGACGATCTTATGTGCTTTAAAGCTTCGTCATATAATTATCTGATACAATGTTAAAAACATATTAAACAGATAAACACTTAGATGAATCATAACATATTACAAGCTATAGAAGTAATTAATGTCATGATAGCTCAAAAACAAACTGGCCTTCGACTTGAACAGCTGAACACTGTCTGCAGCACAAACCTCTCTGTCCAGGGAATTACAAATGCGTACTGTATGAGGAGGGAAGCACCACTGAAACTGGCTGGTACGACATCTAACCCGCTGGAAAGATAGATGCATTGATGATGTCGGATGTATGGTACTCGAAGGCTCAAACAGCTGAGGTGTGCAGCAGTGCATAGGCTGAGCAGCACTGTACCAGATCTTATACAGCATACGCAAAATACTTACAGCACGATGTTCAAGAGTACACAACACTTCACCGCTGCACAGAAGCTTTGAAGTGTGAAAGACCTTTTCGATAAAATGAAGATGCGACTCTGCAGAAGAGCCCACACCAGTGCACAGTACTCAAGGATCGAAAGGATGAAACATGAAAAGCAAGTAGCAAAAGCAGAAGCACCAGCGAAGACCTTACGAGTACATGCTTTCCTCAGTATTTCGAGCTTACATGACACAGTGGATACCAAACAATGGATAAGGCTTTCAAAGGTCACTTTCGAGTTGAATTTAACCCCCTAAATATCAAGTTCTAGGCAGTCTGCTAGAACTGACCCATCAAGGTTAAGGAGATCGTGGGGCAGGAATCAAGTTTGAGAACGAGAAACAGTTAACAGTTGTGTCTTCAGTGGGTTGATATTCATGTCTCAATTTTTGCACCACAGCGATATAATATCTCTACCTCTCAACTCAGTACAGCCATCTCCATATATCAAGACCTATCTACGATCAGTGAATGGGGACAAAACAACCTTGTCTCTTTTAATGCTAGTAAAACTAAATATACACAATTTACTAATAGACAGATATTGCCAGATTCGTACATTACCTTCAGTGCTACTAATATTCCCATCTCCAAAAGTATTGAAATTCTTGGCGTCTCACTTAACAATGCGCTCAGCTGGACCTCTCATGTCAGATCACTTGCTAAAAACGCCTCAAAGAAACGGATTATTGTACAGAGTCCGTAACTTCTTCGCTGATGAGCAGTTAGCTATAATTTATAAGAGTCATGTGCGCTCTCAGCTTGAATATTGCTCACCCTTGTGGAATGGACGTGGAGAGGTTGCATTAAAACAACTAGACAAAATTCAGAACAAAGCTGTTAGAATTATTAACCACCCTGCCATTACAAATAAACTACCTCCCCTGCAAGTATGAAGGAATGTTGCCTCCCTTGCATTATTTTACATATATTTTTTTTAGCAAATGCTCAGACGAAGTTGCGTCCATGGTGTCAACTCTCCATGCCTTCCCTCGTGCTACACGGGCATCTGGTAGCGCTCATGACTGGAATGTACGCAGCCATATTGCAGAACTTCTGCCTATCAGAATTCTTTCTTTCCCCGAACTGCATCTCTCTGGAACTCGCTTCCCCAGAGTTGTTTCCCTCCAAAATTCAAGCCACAGCTGTTCAAGTCTAACTGTTACAGAAATTTTATGAACGGAGGACACCAGTAATCTGGTGTATGGATTATTTTTATTTTTATTCATTTGTTTTTCCTTCCTCCGTTCTGTTATTAAAAAAAAAAAAAAATAAGAGCAGAATCTTCACCGGTGGACTTGCAGACTGATGGACATGACTAAGTGGATGGGAAGGTAGCAACCAATGTGCCATCGTCAGCCTAACAATGCAGCTCATTTTAGAGCAGTCTGAAAGCAAATCGGTGGTGTGTAAATGATAAAGAGTAATGGTCCAAGGATGCTACTTTGAGGTATGCATGACTGAAGATCATGCTAGCTGCTGCAACACCCATCCACGGAAACACGATGCTTATGACCCCTCAAAAACTGTGTCGGTATGGACATAAATGGTCGACCAAAGCTATGCAGTTTCCATAGCAGAACTTCGTGGTTCACACAATCAAAGGAGATGCGGAGTCCAATTGTACAATTTTGGCCTCAGATCCCCTGTCAAAGACAGATTGCATGACGTAAGAAATCGTGAGCAATGCATCTGTAATGCTCAGATTTTTCCGATACGCAGTCTGCTTAGAAAAAAAGGAAACCAGAACATTACAGAAACTTCGATAGACAGTAAGAAATGAGACGCCCGAAAACCTTTGACAGAATGACCGTAAAAGAGGCAGATCGATTATTCGCGACATCTCAGAATACGAATCCCTCGGAATAGCAGTGCTGTTAGCAACTAGCCAACAAAAAGGAAACTATCCAGAGCACACGAGAATACTGAACATTTTTAAAGCCAAATCTTTGGCCACTTCCTTGATGAAGGGAGAGAATATGACTGACAGGTCAGTAGATAATGACGGTCCAGCTGATTCAGCATCCTCTCAGCCCCATAAAATAGGAAAGCAAGTCACACAGAGCAATGGATCAGCTTTCGGGCACAGTAGAACGACTGAGTTTGGGGTCAAAACGAAACATCAATAAATCCACCTTACTTTCTGGTCACCTACAAGTAGCCCTCCAGAGTTAGGCAAAGGAGGCAGGGATGAAGACATCTCGAAAATGGCCGACTTCAGAGTGGACCACCATTTGTGTGGTTCAAAAGCGTTTGACAGATGATGATGATAAGGTGGAGGAGAAAGAAAAAGGAGAGGAGTAAAAGAAGAAGGAGGAGAAGAAGGAAAGCAGATAGCGACAAGAGAGGGACTAGGAAAGGAGTTAAAGGTTAAGTAGGTAGTTCGAAGGGACGCAGGGAGGACAGACATTTTTAAAAAATGAAAAATGAAAGATGATTAGGAAGCCAAAAAATAAACGCAAGGAAAACAAGGGGAGAGAACGACGGAAGAGATAAGGCATGATTTATACGACAGATAAATTGTTCGATATATATATCAGATAACAGATTTAATAAGAAAGAATGACGAAAACTGGAGAAATTTAAACAAGGGTAAGGAAAAAAAATAATTTTCGATTTAAACACAAAATTAGTAATCAGTACTCATATGAAAACGCACGACAAATTCTGAAGACAGAGGAGGACAAGAAGCAAAAGACTATAAAAGTAGAAGGCAAGTAATCAAAGAAGAAGTGCCTTAAAGAAATGGAACAAAAGAAGAAAATAAAAAGGAAAGTGAAATATTATTCATCCCAATTAAAACAAGTAAATACAAACTTCAGCCTTTTTATAATTACTTAACGAGTGCTAGGACACTAAGAAATTATACTTTGCTACCGAAAAACGACTGAATTCGGCCTATGAAAGGGCTTCATTGGAAGAGGGTGTTTCAGAAAGAAATGTAGTGATTAGGTAGATTAACTGGCGCTCGCGGACGCACGCAAGCACACGTACACACACACACACACACACACACACACACACACACACACACACACACACACACACACACACACACACACACACACACATAGAGAGAGAGAGAGAGAGAGAGAGAGAGAGAGAGAGAGAGAGAGAGAGAGAGAGAGAGAGAGAGAGCGAAGTTACATGGAGAGACAGGCTGGCAAATGAGGAAGTGAAGGAGCCTTGTGGTGCGGATGTGGTTGTGACAGAATACCTTAGGAGAAATACACTGAGGTGGAGAGGATGGAGAGCGAGAGACTAACGAGGAGAGTGTATGTGAGTGAGGTGGAGGGGGAGAGAAGGAGGGAGAGGCTGAAGATGAGATGTAGGACTGGAGAGGTATATGAGGGAGAGGGTTGTGAGCTGGGGGTAGGGCAGCGAAAAGGGGAGGAACAGGGCGACATGAAGACGATTTGTTTGTGGCCACCCCTACTACTACCAGTAGTACTATACGAGTAATGAGAAAATACTACCTTAATAATTCTTTAATATTACCACTATTCTAGGATTGTATTTTATCTTTAACTTTGGTTTTGCTTTGGTTGTGGCTGTAAAATAGCATAGGTTAATGACTACTTTTATTTATAATGTCTTCCTCAAACTGTCTTTGAGCCCCCCTTCCTATCTTTGTCTAATCATTTCTTGCCTGTTTATACTTGTGATGTGCCCTCTCACTATTGTGTCTTCTGTATCTATTCCACAGCAAATATCTTTTTCATTTTGATTTTTTACATTCTGTATTAAACCATTTCTTTAGTTTCATTTCTGTATCTTTATGCTGAGGGATGTAATTTTGGACTCCTGTTTCATAAAAATCACAGAATTTTCTAAATATAACATTCAGATCTTGTCTTGTGGTAGGTGGTGGCGACCATCATCCACTCACTTGATGTAGTGCTGCCTACTTCTTCCGTAGCCTGTATCATTCTTTTTCTGTGCCTGTCCTCCTCTCTTCCTATTTCTCCCATCTTTCCTGTCACTTCTTATTGCTTTTCTTTCCTTTACAGGTGGCTTTACATTGAGTGACAAGCCTAATGGTTTCCTGTAAGCCAAGAAACCATTTACAACGCTGGGTGGTAACCATATAACCAAACCATACGTGCTCCCTACGTGTCAACAAGTGGGTTGGTGGAGGGTTAGTGTCCCTCCTCGTAAAACAACTAACTCAAAGTCAAATGGCCACCCCTTACGGGATTATGGCGTCTGGCAATAGATAGTAGTAGAATAGATAGTACCACTATAATACTATACTACTGTTGTATACATAATACAATAATTATCCCACAATACACGGTAATGTTTCAGGAGTTGAAGGTACTGCTGAGTTTACCGTGTTTACTGGTATAATAACAGCGTATCTGTACAACCCAGAGTAACAGTCAGTCTGATGTTAACATTATAACACAGTACACTGCTTGATACGATGACAGTGAATTGTTCAGTGATATCGTGAATGTCCAATATACCTAACATCCTCAGTACCATCCTCAGTACCCTCAAGTGACCCTGACCAGGTCGGTCAGGGTCACTTGATGGTCGTGATCGTCAGCTTTTACCCTCCCGGAAGGGAGTTGAGAGCTCATATAGTCCGATCTAAGGGCAAGGCTGTGACCTTCACACACGCACACATCCATCCCCTTGCTCAAGGGGCACAGTAACCACCCACTTCGTCAGTGAAACTTTTCGCAACCTGAGCGAGGCGCGAACTCCAGTCTACAAGATGGCAAGCGAGAACGTTACCACTAAGCCAGCGAGCGGTGTGTGTGTGTGTGTGTGTGTGTGTGTGTGTGTGTGTGTGTGTGTGTGTGTGAACGGAAGTCATATTATGCCTAAAGATGTACTCGGATATTTTATTCCAATTAATTTTAGATTATATGACTAGGTTAGGGGAAATTTAACTATTACAAAGCTTAATCTAAACAATTTTCACCTTTTGACTACTAAAATTTCGCTTACCTAATAAAAAAAAAAAATCCAACGGAAACTAGAGTGGAATATCTTGGTGCTCACAAAGAAAACGAAAAAGTCAAAATCAGTGCAGGAAGGGAAGGACGGAGAATTAACGTGCTGCTACTGTCCCCTAGTCTCAGCTAAAGACACAGTGGTTCTTTCACCTACACTCCGTCTGGATGGAAAGTAACGATATCATAAAAACTTTTGCCATATTGTGCGACATAAACCGAAAGAAAAAAAATGTTCTTATCCCTGTCTGGCAACAGTAAATATTACACTTAGTCCGGTTTTACTTGACGGAACTCTCACCCACCCACAGCTTGAATGCTATGACGTATTAATTATTTGGGCTAAGAGATATATACCCATATATTTTTTATTGTGGGAAGAACCTCGAATAGATAAAAATGTTAATAATGGTGTGTCTAACACCTCACTTTCGAAAGTCTACTAAGAAGGATAAACTGTATGACGGCAGTAAGTAGTAAATAAATAAATAAATGCATGCTTGGCCTGAAGGGTATAATCTGAAACGCGAGAGGAAAGGCACGTCCAACGTTTTACGGACAAATGTGGAATGCACCTGGAATCTCTCTCTCTCTCTCTCTCTCTCTCTCTCTCTCTCTCGTTAAATATAAGTTACCGGCAAAATGGAGCGCCCATCATTTAACTGAATGCCTAGGTATTCTATAGAGTGGCTAAAACTTAAAGAGAACGTATAAAATAAAATCATCTGTACACATTTCCTAGGTACTCCGTAGATTACCGAGTTTTTATTTGGCAACCTGAGAAACGACTAAATTATAGCAAACAGGCAAACTGAGAAATATGTCATTTCATTTACGTTAGGTTTATTTAGGCTGCGGTTAGGTTAGGCTGGGATGATCTAGGTTAAGTCTAGGTTAAATTAGGCTAGGTTAGTAAGGTTATGTTAATCCAGACAAACGCTTAACATAACTTTGCGTTCTTCTAAATTAACCTAACCTGACCTAGTCTAATTTAACCTAACCTAACCTGAACTAGTCTAACCTAACTTAAACTTAACCTGGATTATTCCAGCCTAACCTGAACGCAGTCCCCCTGTTGCCTATTAATTATGCTTTGCCAAACAATGCTAGACATTCTATAGAATACCTAGGCATTCTACTAAAATAATTAGGTAAAGTATATAAGGTCAGAGTGAACTAAGCTTATTTCATACTTTGCCAAAGAATGCTGCATTTTCTATAGGATGCCTAGGCATTCTATACAATACCTTAGTTTCACACAATGTCGGCAACACATACATATATTCACGTGTGTGTGTGTGTGTGTGTAGACAGACGTAGATAAATAGATAGGTAGGTAGAGAGAGACACCATAATCCCGTAAGGAGTGATAATTTGATATTTGAGTTAGTTGTTTGACGAGGAGGGCACTAACTCTCTGCCAACCCACTTCCTGACACGCAGGAAGCGCGTATAGGTTGGTTATATGGTTACCACCCTCCGTTGTAAATGGTTGAATCGATGCAGATATACAAGCAGCCAGCATCCCGCATAGTACACTGCAGTCAGCAACCATATACAATAGAGTGGCTGGCACGTTCTAGTTTCATCATTTTCTCCAGAGATTGGAGTACAAAACTGCGTGCTTGTCTTTATCTCATCGATACGTTCTGAGCGTACAACCGTATCTTTAAGTATCAACTCTCTGTTATTGTTGGCATATTTATAGTAATTTTGAACTATACTACTTTTACGATAACTTGGCCTATACTGTCATCTCTCCGCCTTGAAATCTGAGCTATATCAATGGATTAACACTAGAATATGGTGCTAGTCGCAAAAAAATGCCTTGGAAAACATGCAGAGTCGTGTTATTATTTAATTATTCCACAGAGCTACAAGAAAAAATTTACAAAAAGACAAAAAGCTGAGCCAAATTAAAGTAAAAAACGTACCGTATGTGTTTACAGGTGTTCTGGAATGCTTTAGTATTATCGATGGGCAATGTGAATTTCAACATGTATTGCTTTACATGAAATTTCTCTTATAGTAGTCCACAGAACAACAAATGTTTGAACTCTCCCCCCCCCCTCTCTCTCTCTCTCTCTCTCTCTCTCTGTCTCTCTCTCTCTCTCTCTCTCTCACACACACACACACACACACACACACACACACACACAAGGTGTATGTACTCCACTGCTTTAGCCATGCAACCAATGAATGAACACTGGACCACCACCACATTTAGACTGCTAGGTGTCTTCCTTCAACTAAGCAAGCCTTCCTGCGCAAACTACCGTGGAGTACCTTTGCGTCAGCCACAGAAATCAACACACAAAATCCTGTGTAGCCAAATAGGGTTCACTGAGGGATAATGAGACGCTTGCTCGATGTTCATCATGAGGTTGTATGGAGACAGGGGATGTCAGTTATTAGCAGCATCAACTCAGACGAGAACTTATTGTGGTGGACATTGTCAGCTCTTGAAGAACCTGCCTCTATTACTGAAAAACTGATGTACAGTGAAAAGAGAGAAGGGGCAGGGGAAGTAGACCCTTATAGACTGAGGAAGGGATTCAATCAGGCTCACACATTTTTGCTCTTCCAAAGTTGTATCCATAAGAGAATCTTAGCAGAGAATTTATGATAAACAAATCTCATTAGGGCAATGACTAATATTGCTTTGTTAAATTTTTCACGTTATCGTTCATTCCATTTGGTTGTGACGCATTTGGCAACTGAGAGGAGATAAAAATATGCACCAAGAATCTTCTGACTCAAAACGGTTTACGAATACGACCCCAGCAACTCTTCAGGTTGTCAGGGGTACGTCACGAATCCTCTCTCCCTCCACCCCACCCCCACTCCCAGGCCCCCGTCTGCCTTAATGAGCGCTAAATCTGATGGAGCATTTTTACGGAATCCTACCAGAGACTTGCTTAGAAATGCCAGTCACTGAATTTTTGCTGACTTACTGAAGGATCAATTTGAATTGAGCCTTTTTGTAGCCCCTCTACGGATTCTGGAACAATTGACAGTATATATATATATATATATATATATATATATATATATATATATATATATATATATATATATATATATATATATATATATATATATATATATATATATATATATATATATGCCCAGTAAAAGTAAGCGAAAACAAAGCAGTCTTTCAGTTAGAAATAATGAACAGACTTCAGGCTCTATGTTATGCTGAGTGTGACAGATGATCTGAATGACAGACTAACAAATGTGCTAAGAGAATCAGATGAAGTAATACAAACAAGGCAAACAAGTATTCAAAAATGTCCCTCGGACTTATGAAGAGACGAAAGATGATAGTAATAACAAAGGAAGACAAAGTACAAAGAGAGGAATTAAACAAGTTTATCGAGAGAAGGCAGAATGAAGAAAATAGACAGAGAAACATGGATCAAATAAAAGAAACCATCAAAAAAGGAAACGGTCATAAACAGGTCCCAGGTAAAATGACACTAGGAAAGCAACAAATTATATCACTGAAAGACAAATATTGTGAAGTTATTAAATGCAAAGATAGGATGGTGAAGAGAGTTGACGAATTATACAAAGAACTATATGCATCAAAGACAATGGTATCAACAGTTAGCTTTTCTGCTGACACAAGTGAAATAGCCTACCTGAGGTAACACCAGAGAAAGTATACATTTCTATTAAAAGTATGAAAAAACGGAAGGCCAACAGAGAAGATGGAATAGTAGTAGATATACTATCGTTGGATGCAGGAGTAGAAGTACAAAACAGGCTCTTTTCTTGCCCCAATTATTTGCTGAATGTATATAAGACAGAAGAAAAATTCCCGCATTTATGAGTGTAATTCAGTTATTATTTTGCTTTGCCAAAAACGTTTACTCAAAAAACTTAGTAATTATCAACCCACTGGCTTACTACCAGTTGTTTTCAAGCATCATTAAATCCTTATGAACGGAATAACAATTAGCTGTCTATTCTAACTGTGTAGCCACAATAAGAAACTTCGCCAGTTAGTATTTAAGGTAATTTTACTGTGAACAAGATATAAAGACCCTAAGGTAACTTCTTGTGAAATATCGGCAAGATCTGAAGAGAAAGGTATCGAAGAACACGTGTAAATATTACGTTTGATTCAATAACTGGCTAACTGTAAAATTAACTGTATCCATATTCCTTTCAGATCATAAAAGGGACGGCAAGTTTATATATGGAAAGTTACAGCTTTAAAACTTTTGTGATTTTCTCTTAGCTTTTGATATATATATATATATATATATATATATATATATATATATATATATATATATATATATATATATATATGGAGTAGATGGGAAGTTGTTGAATGCTGTGAAGAGTATGTACGATGGTGCAGAGAAGCTGCAGTGCGTGTGGATGGTGAACTAAGTGAATTTTTCTCTTTGAAGTTTGGGTTGAAACAGGGATGTGTCATGTCTCCATGGTTGTTCAATCTGTACATGGATGGGGTAATAAAAGAGGTACAAGGTAAGGGTAGTGGATGTTGGAGTGGCCCTGGTGAGAGAGGATAATGTTTGGAAACTCCCTGTACTATTTGTTTGTAGATGATACTGTGTTGTTGAGTGAAAGACGAAGGGGAGCTGCAAGGCTTGGTGGATGTGAGTTTGGGAGAGTGTAAAGAAACGGAATCTAAAGGTGAATGTAGGGAAGAGTAAAGTGATGGTCTTTGAGAGAGGTGAAGTCAGTGAATGTACAGCGAGGTTGGATGGTGAGGAATTGGAAAATGTGAGTACGTTTCCAAGCACTTGGGTAGTGTGATGAGTAAGGATGGAGGTTTGGAGGGTGAAGTGCACGAAAGGTACAGCAGGGAAGAAAGGTTGCTGGTTCTTTGAAGTGGTGGCCGCACACTAGTTAATCCTGTTTGTTCAAACGTCCGACTGCTAAACATCAACGTACCGGTGCTTGCTGAGGAGGTGGACTATGGCATTCCACCTTGGCAGACCCCTGTGCCTGCTATCTCATACAGTCCAGCCTCCAAGACTGACCTGCCTCAGCTTCAGAAACAGCTAGCTTTGGAGACCATCGCCAGGCTGTCATCTTCCCTCCCTTTGGCCCACCATATTTACACTGATGGCTCCCTGCAGGAGGATGGCAGGCTGGCTGTGCCATATTTTCCCCAAGTCTGGACCCACCTCAATGGGGCTGGTTGGGCCGCCGACTGCCAACCTCGTCGAGCTCTACGTATTGTGAACTACATAAACTCCTGGATGCAGTTACTTTATTAATATGGATGAACAACAGCGGCTTGATCATCTGTGACTCACAGCCGGCCCTCCATGCCCTCTCCTCTCCCAGGCCTGCATATCAACACCTCGTTACACAGATACTCCGTCAATTGGCCACTGACCTTGATCGTTCGCTGGTGGTGCACTTTCTGTGGATTCCCTCTCACATTGGTCTCACAGCCAACAACACCGCTGACCTCCTTGCAAGGACTGCCTGTGGACTGGATCCGCCCGCTGTGGTTGCTACTAATGCCTCCCCCATTTGCTATAAGCAGATAGTACGCAGAGCAGCCCACTCCCCTATTCTCCG
>NC_137051.1:23504241-23509241 GCF_032717465.1 Coenobita brevimanus
TATATATATATCTCCACACACACACACACACACGCACAAAATCAGCCACTGCAAGTCTACAGCTGAACAAAGGCCTCCCTCAACCTTCTCCAAGAATTTGTTGACTGAACCAATCTCTGCCAAGTTTTGCATGCAAACTTCACTATTTCGCTATCTCATCTCTCAACCTTCTGTGTGGCCTGCAGTCTTTATGGAGTCCAGTCAGTTAGTCTTTTGCTCCATCAGTTATTCCTTGTTCTTGTTACATGACCTGCCCACCTCCAGTTCTGTTCTTTTATAACTTCTTTAATGGCTTTGACTTTAGTCTGATCTATAATCCAAGTTGCCCTCTTTCTGTCTCTTTGAGAACGGATTAGTTTACTTTCCACTGATTTCATCAGTTCCCAGGTCTCACATCCATACGTCGTAGCTGGGATTATACATACTTTTTATACTTTTCGATTACTTCATACTGGCAAGGTACTTTCCGTGATGTTTCTATGTTTGAAATGAGTTTTCCATCCATATGTAATGCATCGTTTTATTTCGTTTTCATGGTTTTTCGTTAGTTTTAGAATTTGCTCCAGATAACTTCCTAACTTCCTCAAGAATCTCTTCATTTAGTTTGATAACGCTCTTTGGTGTATTCGGATTAAACAGTAGTTTCATTCCTGCTTATCATGTAGCCGTGCTTTGAGACTTTTTTTGTTTAGGTCATTTAACATTTCTTGCAATGTCTCCCCTATTTCTGAGTACGACAGTGTCATGTGCTTATTTTAAATTATTTAACTTTTCTTCAGCTATGTTTATTCGTTTCCTCTCCCATTCTAGCTTTCTGGAAGTGTTTTCAAGGTATGCTGTGAAACAATTTGGGTGATGTATCACCAGCCTTTCTCAGTCTTAATTTCTTCTGTCTTTACGTTACTTAACTGTAGCAGCTCTTTTTTGTATATGTTTTCGAGCAGAATTATAATGTTCTCGTTTACTCCATGTTCCCACAGTTAATCTAAATTGCTGTGTTCTTCACTGAGTAGAAAGTCTTTTCATAATCGACAAAATCTGAGCACAGTGTTTTATTACATTATGTAGTTTCTCAGTTAGCTAATTCATTGTGTGTAGATGATCAGTGGTCGAATGCTCGCTTAGGAATCCTGCCAGTTCACAAGGTTGATTTTCTTCATATTTGTTATTATATTCGTAAGAACTTTAGTGAAAACTTCGTAAATAACTGAGAGTAAGTTAATAGGTTGATAGTTACTAAGGTCTTTTCAGTCGCCTTTCTTGTAAAGCTAATTATTTATTGTCTTACACTCTCATTTAAGAAGCTTCTTTTTATACAGTGGGCAAATAAGTGGATGACTCTGCTTCATATTTCTACTCCTGCATCTGGAAGTAAATCTGCAGCTATTTCATCCTCTCCTGGGGCCTTTCCTCTTTTCATACTGTTAAGAGAAAAGTTTACTTCATATGGTGTTGCCTCTGGCATTTTACATGTGTCAACTGAAAAGTTAGCTATTGGTAATATTGTCTTTAATGCATATAATTCTTTTAAAATTTCTTCAGCTCTGTACACTTGCTGACGTCACCATTTTTATCTATCAGTGATATATTTTGCTTCTTTTCTAGTGCAATTTTGCTTCGCATCTGTTTCAGACTTTTTACTTTTTTGATAGTTTCTTTGAGCTGATCCAAGTTTCTCTTACGTTTTTCTTCTCTCTGTCTCTTATTGATAAGCTTATTTGATTCTGCTCATTCTATTATACGTTCCTTTGCTTTTACCTTCATCTCTTTTCTTCTTTTCATGAGCTGGAGGGTCGTTTTTGAATATTTGTTGGCTTTGGTTGTATTAGCTTTCCCATGCTGCCTCCGCTGATGCCCTTACTACTTCTTTTAGTCTGTTATTCATCTCTCCAATGTTACACTTAGCACAACCTGGAGCCTGAAGTCTGTTCTTTATCTAGAACAGAAAAGGCATTTTTTTTATCACTTACTTTAATTGGGCATACATTTATATTTTCAATCAGTTTCTTCCTCTCACTTATGAAATTGAATCTGGTTGTGCAACCCACCATTCTATTGATAACTGTTACATTAGTGATCGTGTTACTCTTTTCTGCTATAATGAAGTCGAATTCTTTCTTTCTTTCTCCATTTGGATTTCTCCAGGTCCATTTTCTCCCTGTTCTTTCGTGGAAGAATGTGATCATTATTCACATGTTGTACATTTCATCAAATTGTTTTGTTGTTTCACCTCTGTCATTCCTCTCTCTTTCTCCAAATGTGCCCATGATGCTTCTCCATTTATCGATGTGATAACGGTTTCACTAAGTCTCTCGTGATAATAGAATATTTGTTTTTTAACCTCTTACGTAATCTTGGAGATGTCGTCATAGGATGTTCTATTTCTTCATCTGTATTTTGAGAAGCCGGTGGATACACATGCTTTACTTTCAAGGTGTATCTTTTGCATAGCCTGCATACAATCCATGCTAGTCTGTCAGACACACTGCTGAATTTAACATTGTTCTCAGCAAAATTTCTGTTAATTAGATATCCTACACCACTAACTCTTCTATTTTGTCTTCCTCTGAAGTAAGAAAGGTGGCTGTCTTGAAGGTGAATTAAATTTTCTTTTCTGTGGAGCTCACTCAGACCTACAATATCCCAACTAACATTTTCTAAAAAGTTCTTAAGGCATCATGTTTGTAATTTTCTGCGAGGCTTCTTACATTGTATGTGTAGATTTTCATGGATTTCGGTTTATTTAATGTCCTGGTCTCTGATTTGCCGAGACACTGCCTACTTACTTTCGGTGGCACACTCCCCGTAAGCACAGAAAGCAGTGCAGTTCGACCTTTAGTAAACGTGGATCCAACAGTAGTTCCTGAATATTCTTTACCAGTGGATCTGATGTTTGTCTGGGGGGACTGTGGTAAATAATCTCACCTCTCTGCCACATAGTTTCTGGCTAGATGTAATTTTTGTATCACGTTATTCAGTATATTTGGATAATCCTTATACATCTCTAAGGGTTCCCATGGTCTGAGCCGTCTAAGATGGCACTGCCTCCTTTCTCACCTCTCATTCTCATCCTTCCTTCAATTCACTCCTCACCCTTTCCGTCTCTTGCCTCCATTCTTCCTACATCTCCTTCCCCTCCTTTCACTTATTCACCTCCTTTCCCTCATTTAATATTACTCCTCCTCCGTCACTCCTTCCCAGCTGTCCCCCTTATCCTTGTTTCCCTCCCACACCTCCTAGTCTCCTTCATCTTCTACCCCTACTTTCCTACTTCCCACCGTTCTCTCTTACTCATCATCCATCTCTCACCACCTCCCCTGTTTCCCTCCTACCCTTCTTTCCTACTACTCCACCCCCTTCCTTCTTTCATACATCCCCTTTGCTTAACTTCCATTATTCCCTACGCTCCTTCACCTCCTTCACTCGTTATTTGTTATACCTTCCTTCCCCCTCTGACCTCTGTTTCCCACTTATCTCTCCTACCTCTTGTTTTCTCTCCATTCCTCTAGTCTTTCCCTCCTAGTCCTCCATTCTCGTCCTTTCCTCTTTATCCCTCCCTAACGCCTTTTCCTCTTTTTTCTCACCACTCCTCCCACCCCCTCCCACACACTGCTTCCCACCTACATCCCCTTGCCCACCACCCTTCCATTTCCCCTCCTCCTCTGCCCTTCCCCTCCCTCTCCCAGTCCTCTCCGTCCTAGCTCCTGGAGGGCGTGCAGGAGTGGAGCAATCAGAGGAGTGTGTCCCAGGGGTGAACTCCGGGGGCCCGTCGCCAGATTAAAGTGTTTAGCGAGGAGTGACCTGACTTCCCATCCGACCCTGCCTGCTCTGCCCTGCCCCCGCCCATAGTACAGCAGAGGCATAGTACACCAGGTCATGGTACAGGGTCAACAGTACAGTGCAGTAGGGTCACAGGCTTGCTAACGTCAACGGTTTCCATACATATATCAATAAGGCTGTTCTACTGTACTGGTCAATAGTTCTGCACAGAACACGTTTCCACAATTCCCAAGAAGTCGGCCACGTCATGGTGTACAGGTTCTCTACAAGTCTATGACCTCAGGTCCTAGAACTAAAATTTATTATGCCTGAATCTGGAGACAGGTAGCCCAAAGAATAATGTCTTAAGCTGGAAAAGTTTGGAATATTTATTTTTGACAATAACTATCATGAATGTCTGCTTTTAGTTTTGTGAAAAATTATTTATATGTCTATCAGTCTACCTATTAAGTATATATATATATATATATATATATATATATATATATATATATATATATATATATATATATATATGTGTGTGTGTGTGTGTGTGTGTGTGTGAGTACAGAGAGAGAGAGAGAGAGAGAGAGAGAGAAGTGGGCAAAGTAAGAAAGTGGGCAAAGCAATAGCAAGTCCATCACGGAGGGCGACACGTTCCCCGTCAAGACATTACCATGGGAAAGTTTCTTCCCCGCCTCACCACCTCTCTCTCTCTCTCTCTCTCTCTCCGTGTGTCCGTGATTGTTGGCGGCTGCAGCACTCACTGCGGAGAGAGAGAGAGAGAGAGAGAGAGAGAGAGAGAGAGAGGGGGGGGGGAAGACAGGAGAAAAGATGAGTGGGAATATGACTGGGAAGGAGGAGGAGGGTTAATATCAGGGAAAGGGATGTGAGAAAAAAAAAAAAAAAAAAGGAAAAGAAGGATCAGAATCGGGAGGTGGGAGGAACGCCAAAAGAGCTGCAGTCCTTTAGGGCACACACTAGCATCCCAAGACGTGATTACTGACCACGTAAGCAAAACATTCTCAGTAAAAAAAAAATAAAAAAAATGTTCTTACATTCCTATACAGATTGCGATACTTTCCTAAGAAAATTTAGCTCCACTTAGTCAACATGATGATGCAGTACTATCAACACGAGATTGATCACTTGTCCCCAACCGACATTGACTCGGTTGCTCCAACACAGCTCTCCGTTTTGCTACCAACGAAAGATATACTACAACAAACATACAGAGGGCC
>NC_137051.1:23514241-23754241 GCF_032717465.1 Coenobita brevimanus
TTAGGAATGCCAGATTTTTTTTTAAACCTGCCACATCCCGCTGACGTATATATACGTCCTTTCGTACTGTCAGTCCCGTTGACGTATATAAATGCGCATCAATTGCAAGGTCCCTAATTTGCACAATTTTCAATTTTCGTGTGAGTTTTGGTACGTATACACGGGACATCTTCCTCTACAAGATGCCAGGCAGGGACAATGCCTTACCCCACATAACCTCCCCCCCCCCTGCATGCCACTGTCTCTGCAATTCACCTGTTACCAGTGACCTGGTCAGTAAAGACATGTCATGCCACGGTACGAAATTCAGGGCCAGAATGATTCCCCAATCGATGACAAGGTGGAGGACAAAGTTTACGTAGCATTACAGGAAGAAACAGTCAGAAATGATGATCAGGTAATGTTGCCAAAAAAGGTCAGGTATGTTGATGTTTCGTGAGTGAAACAATGCTTATATTGCCTATATTACTGTGTGAAAACCAATATGCTCTCATACTACATATAAATTCGTACCTAATAAATAAATAAATAAATACCATTTATGAGTGGTGTGGAATAGTCACCCTCCCATATAACTCGTTTTCTTTGGAGCCAGCCTGATAGAAAACCCAGTAAGGTACTGCTACCTGTATTGAGTATTTTAAAGCTCAGGCGAGCGATATCTCTATGAATTTTCGATGTTTCTCACCAAAGGCAGAGGTTTTTGCCAAAAAATTTTTTTTCCAAAATTGGTCAGGACTGGGAGGAGTCAGTGGTGGAAAATCGGTCGGGACGGGGTGGGTTAATTGCACTTTGCTCTACATCTTACAGACAGTACCAAATTACCTTCTATTTTCGTATCTCTGCCATGTATATCACACCTAATTGATGGTAGTAAGTGACGATGTTTTCAGATTTCAGAAAATTTTTCCAGACTGAAATGTTATCTCTTCAAGTCTGTCATACAGTGTATATTAAATACTGACACAGCTGTTTCATAATCTATACAATCTACCCCTAATATGACTCTAAAAGACCTTTTCTGTACACATTCCAGTTGCATGTCCTCCATATGAAATAATCCCTGATGCCATACTGGTGCGGCGAATTCAAGAGCTGTGTGTATTAACAAAATGTAGGGTGAACATAGCCTCCTTGCTGAAACCAAATTGACGAGTATGATACAGTATGGACATACATTTGTTTTAGTTGTTAATGATGTGGCTTACGTGCTCGTTCCAGTTAGGTTCAAAGCTTATATGAACTTCCAGAAATTTACATATGTTCACAACTGGTAAGGCATAAACACTCAACATTAGTTGTGGAAAAATTATACATTTTTTTGGAGGACATGCTATCATTACCTCGCTTTTCAATGGATCTGAGGACGTCTTCACTGTCCACAAATTACTGGCAAAGTTATCTAGAGTATCCTACATAGTGAGCCTCATACTGTCATTCACAACTACGAACTCAGCAAGAGGTAAAATAACCCTATTACTGTCATTCATATTTATGATTTCAACATGAATTGAATCATATACATATTTATCATGAATATCCGTATTGCGACATACATCGTTAACTACTGCAAGTAAAATGATAGGCCCAAGCCATGTCCCCTGAGAGACCCCACAATTTATGTTTTCCTGACCGCGAAATCTTATCTCGGTACCTCACGCATATGCTGACTTTGTTATGAAGAGTCTGCAACAAAGGAAAGGAAAGATTGTCTGTACCTTCGTAAATACAGGTCTTTAAGCGCAGTAGTATGCTATCCATAATCAAAAGCCTTTTTGAGATCAACAGACACAACCTGGGGAACTTTTTATGGTCGAGCCAGTCCTTTCAATATGTTGTTACCTGTTAAATTTCCATTTCGGAATGGGTCTAAGTTAGGTTTAATATCCTGAAGTACTATCAGGGTTACAAAACTCATCAAAACTTTGCCGAAATCGGAGGTAAGTGAAATGGAGCATAAATCACCTAACCCTGTTATTACCTTATTTTCTTTGGGAGTGCTGTGATTGTAGCAAGCTTCCATCTTGTCAGGAAAATGCCATTTTCAAACATTTGTTTATAATGTCAGTAAGAGGCACACTAGTTCCATACGCAAATTCCTTAATAAGACTTATAGGAAGTGAGCCAGGGAGTGAAGCTTTACCAGTTTTTAGTGCTAACAATACCCTATATACTGATGCAACAAACGCAGGTAGAAAAAATTTGGCAGCTTTGACACATGAAGTGGTGGTTACAAACTACACGTATTATTCAAATGGGATTTTATTTGCCCACTCATTTCTTGGTTGTTGTGGCGATCAAGAAATGACATTTTAAAATCCTTCTTTCGGTTTCTCATGATGTATTTCAAGTCTGGAAAATTTAGCTGAGTGTGCATTATTTTTTTTTCCCCATTTTATGTGCTGACCATACATTTTCTTGCCTTATTTCTTGCTTCACTTTGTAGTATAAACACATCCATCGATTCATTCTGCGGTGATCCTACGCCCGTCGTCATCTTCGTAAGTTATTGTGTGCTGTGACCCACGACTTGCCCCTTTCATACACTGCCTTCGCTCTGAGAAAGACTCCTCGTACTCGCCACCAACCTGAGCTCCGACGCATCTGTCGCTTCGTCCATGTCCTCTGTTTGTATAAAATCTTTCCGTTCCTCGGATGTTATCCGTTTACCATAATCCCTCATTGATGAGTCCTGACGCGGCCGATACGTCTTAATGTGGTTTGGCAGCGGGATCGGACTATGTCGGGGCGAACGAGCGCCATCTGGTGCAGAGTAAGGGCACTTGGTGGGTGTAGTGAGACGTGTGTAAACTTCTGCATCTTTTATGATAAGATCTATAGTGGAGTTCATGCGTGTAAGCTTCTTCACAATGCATTCAAGATTCAGTTGGTCAGTGAGATAGCCAGTGTCCACGTCATTACAGTCTCCCATAACAACATTGCGCGTGTCAGTGCAAGAATAGCGAAGAGTGTCTGTGGCGGTGATAATATGATCTACCAGATCATCGTGTGTATGTGCGCCAAAAAGGTGGTATAAACTACAAATGTCTAGTAATTTTATATTTGGAGTAAACTGATGATCAATCATAGTCCATTCACATGTTGTGGGGTACATGACTTGTCAACGGCTTAAGTGATAGTGTTTCAAATACGTGGTAACACCACCTCCTCTCGTCTCTGATTTTTATTAAATTCGATTTTAGGTAGCGTGTACTGATGTGCTGGCTTGTTTTATTACTATGATTATGTCAGGCGGCAACTGCTTCACTCGTGCATAGAACTCCGATTCGACTTTGTGAATTAAATATAAAGACTTTGGAGGGGGGGGGTGACGACTTATAGGAGTTCTAACTGGTTTCAGGGTGACGACTAGGAGTTCGAACTGGTTTCAGTACAGGTGATCGAACTTCCATTGTTTTTCTTTCCGATTCGTGACTCGTGTTGTACTTTTTCGTTTAGTATTATCTTCTTGCCCTTCTTCCTCTACTTTTGTATATACCGTAATCCCTAAGATAAAACAGTCAAAATATTAGGCTGGCCACATAAGAATCTCAGTTTCATCATTGTACTTCTTGAACACATCAGAATTGCTCGTTTAGTACCCACAAGTTGGAGTGTTTTTGTTCACCTTAGTATTAGTCACGAGAACACTAGAGCAGGTGGAACACTTATTATATTTTCTGCAGTATCTGTTTGTAGAACACATTATCTGAGGCACCACACACGTAGCCATAACCTCCAGACCTTCATGGTTCTGTTTTGATGAATAAGAAATTTGCTAAAATGCTTCACAATACGGAGCACACAAATATGCTGTGGCTGCTGCTAGACGACGCCCTCCCACAGTGCCGTGGAGGAGCGTGGTGGTGGTGGTGGTGGTAGGAGGGGTGATTGACATATGTTAAAGTTCTGAATAAAATAGGAGTGTCTGAAAGAAAAATAATTTTCTTAAGCAAATCCATGCCTCAGTCTGGAATCGACTTCTGCATCCTTTCAAACTTCGGTATGTGTATGCATCTGACTAGTTTACTGTAGTTTCAATGATCAGTGAAAAGACACATTAAGCATACCTCTTCGCAAGCCAAAGTTATACTCTGTCTGTCTGTCTGTCTGTCTGTCTGTCTCTCTCTCTCTCTCTCTCTCTCTCGTAATCGGGGGATTGCGAGTTCGAGCCTCGCCCGGGCTGCCGTGCTGGGAGTGGTAGCTGGCTCCTGTAACCCTAGCGGGGCTATATAGTCCAATACAGGGCTTAGCTCGGGGGAACTCCATTTCTCCCATTTTCTCTCTCTCTCTCTCTCTCTCTCTCTCTCTCTCTTTTTCTCAGCAGCTAGGGTTATATACATCATAAAACAAATACGTACTTTTTAGAGATCGATGGAAGGTGAAAGACTGACGAAGAGAGTGTATGTGAGTGAGGTGGAGGGGGAAAGAGGGAGGGGGAGGCCGAGGATGAGATGGAGAGATGGGGTGGAGAAGTATATGAGAGAGGGGGGTGTGAGTTGGGAGCAGGGGAGTGAAATGGCGGGGGACAGGGCGACTTGGAGGCGATTTGTTTGTGGCCACCCCAAACGGGATTGAGGCGTCTGGCAATAGATAGATAGATTTCATTTAACTTATGACACATTCCTTGTAGTCAAAGGACTAATGAAGGCTGTATCTAACTCCTCTCCAGGAAAAGTCTCTCCAGGGCTGAATGAAATTGTCTGAACTAAAGCCTTCACCAACATTAGCCTGGCAGATCCCCGAAGTAACTACCGCTAATATGGTGAGGCGCCCCCACAACGAGGCATAAATCCGTCTCAGAGCAGCTCCGGGAGGCGTGTGAGGAGACTCTGACGCTCGTTCATATCAGGATCAGACCCTCTCGCCTTCGCCACAGTCACCGCTCACCGCTCTTATAAGGCTCTCCACATCTTGATTTATTGGCACAAGCCTGAATGGCTCTGCGTACCCTACGTAAAAAACAAGTTAAAAACTTTTCTTAACTAATGACAAGCGCACAAGCACATGCATCGTATCCATATCAGTCACTGCCTGAATAACAGGTGTATAATCTTGCATAAACAATAAAGTATGAGTACTTGATTAAATGACAAGTTATGCAAGCAGTAGTTAAATTAAAATGCATATCAATCACTTCATGTAAGAGTCTCCACGGTCTGATTTAAAAAAAAAAAAAAAAAACGTCAAAAGCAAGTGTAAAGTCCTGCACAATCAAGAAAAGTCAGGTAGCAGAAGAAACAACTCACATGTTATGCATAGAACTAAATAACCATACCATTTCCTTCTACAAGAATTTTCCATATTTCTTTATTTACCCAGATTTGAATGGTCCAGTGTCATGTGTTCTGAGTGATTTGTGGCGGAGGTTTGCGTTTGTCCTCAGTGTGCATGAATCAGTCGCAGTGCGCATGCTCAGTAGCATGAAGATGGTTACATACGGCTCCCATGTTGAAAGTCTCTGGTTGTAGTTATCAAAGTTATGTCATACAGGATATTAACACATTGTATATATGATGTAGGAAGATAGCCGTATGTCTTTTCTTCCATCAAGAAACTACGCACGTACTGCAGACATGTCAGAACTTAGTGCTTGTAAACGCCGTATGCGCTGGGTGATCCGCGCAGCAGATTCACGGTTGCAGTCTGCTTAATGGATACTTCCTGCATGAAGAACGTTCTACATGTGGCATCCATATACCACGAGTAGGGACTCGTGGTATGTGGGTACTACCTATACAGTATAATAAGAGCATGCTAAAAGTTTGGACACGTGACACCGGGGCACCTTACGTGAAAAATAAATGACAAACTCTGCATTTTTTTGATGATTAAAATGTTATTCAGTTATGAACTCAATCAAACCACTTGCTAAAAGCAAATGCAAAGACCTGCATATGGAATAAAAACATATGACTATAAGAACCAATTATAGGAACTATTCACAGGTTATGATTTGTTATGAACATCATTGTCACCATTACCCTGACCTTTTTCCCCCACGTCGTTGCATTTGGAATCTCCGACACCTACTTTCTTGGCCTGCGTCTGAATGACCCGGTGCACTTTACATGTAGAAGTGAAACCTCTGCATAAGCGACATAAGAGCTCTTACAATATACAAAAGTTATTCCCATAATAGTTAAATATTCACACCACTCACTTGACGCATGTCTTCACCGAATGATTTACCTGCCCGGATATAAATGGTCTGACACGCCTTACATGTAAATGATATACATAATCTTGTCCCAGGTACAAAAAGTGCATAATTCATATCGTAAGCTAAACGAAAACTCCCCCCCCCCCGAAAAAAAAAAAACTGAGTATGCATTAGTCTTTCCCCAACCATCCTGAAGAATCCACAACCTTCATTGGCCGAACATTGCATAATCATACACAACCTACCTAAAAACAATGGCTAAATCAAGTGCAGGCAATACAATTTTGTACAATATCAGTTACGATAAACTCAAAAACTCAAATTAGCTATCCACATTCTTTATAAACGCGCCAGTAATATTAATGAATATGCATGGCATCACCCCCTCCCCTGGTAATAATCTCCCACCTTTTACTGGCTGAAACGCGAATGGCCTGGTGCATCCTGTTTTAAAAACATATATCAGTTCAAAATCCTTGCATATACAAACAAAGTATGCTAGTATGTATGATATTCAAGTTATTCAGTACGATGAAGTTATTATTCCTTTCACTATACTGTATATATATATATATATATATATATATATATATATATATATATATATATATATATATATATATATATATATATATATATATATATATATATATATATATATGTATATATATATATATATATACAGTATATACTGTTACGTCCCAGTCCCAACACTGCCACAGGCTCCAACAGCAGTAGTACAGTACAGGAGGGACGTTGCCCAGGGAGTTGTTCTTCCTATGGTCAGCCTTTAGGTGTGCAGTGCACAAGATCAGCTGAGGCGAAAATAAACACTGGCTCCTTAAAGTTCACTGTCTTTATATTCTAAGCAATTCCACTTAAAGCTTCCCAACTTCACTGTTCTCACAAGCACTGGAGCTATACACACTTTACTAACTGCTATTACATTTCATGCTTAACAACACTTCACTGTTAGTACACTTAATGCTTGCCAACACTTCACTGTTTTCTCAAGTTCCAATGATATACAAACTTCAATAACCCGTCACTGTTTGCCACTGTTTTTACACGTACCGAAAGTACACAATCTTCACTGACACTGCACTACACCAAAACTGACTGCACATCACACAAACTGACCTGAAACCCTACTGAACTCCAAACCGACTGACTAACTAACTAATCTCTTCCCCAGCCTTATATAAACTTGAATTACTCTCTATACTTCTAGTGTACTCTTGATCGGCAACAGTTGCCAATTCAGAGACAACTCAAAACATACCAAAGTTTTCTTACATTACATAACACTAAATCATTTACCATAGGAATTTAAACTACATAATTCAACAAGCAATCACTTAAATAAACATTATAAGGAAAAACAGCACAAAAACTGATGCATAACTTACGAAATAACTAAGCTCACAAACAGCAGACAAACTGGCAACTCTGATGATTCGTACATGGAACTTACGGTACGAGAAACGTCTCGAAGGTACGAGACTACCTAACTGGCAAATCCCCCTTCATAACACTACCCCCTCCCTAGTTCTTTGTCGTCCCGACAAAACTACTCAGTATATACAAACATAAACCCTAATCCTAACGACACATCCAACTATACACAAAATAATCTTTCAACTTATCAGGTCTTCTTCTATACCTCTTCCGACGATGTCCTTGTTCCTCCACACAGTCCACTCCTCCTGGAAGGTCTTGGTCCTCTTCTTGACACAGCACACATCACAGGTCCGACACCACTCTTCAACATCCTGTCGCATGCCAATCCAATAGAACTTGTGTTGCAGCCGGCTTAGAATTGTCTTCACTCCCAGGTGCCCACCGGTGATCTGTTTATGGGACTCATCCAAGATCTCAGACCTCATCTTCTTCAGAACCACCAGTTGCCAACACTTGCTGAGGCCGTTGGGCGTCTCCCACTGACGCTCCAGTAGTACATTGTTCAGACAAAGAAGGTCCCACTGACTCCAGTAACTCTTGGTCGCAGGGCTTAACCTGGAAAATTCTTCCCAAGATGGTCGCACTGTACTCTGCTGCAGCCACTCTAGCACCGGTTGTAAATCTGCATCCTCTCCAGGTCTTCTCCGTCCAACGCTGGCCGCTTCACTACAGTTCAGCTGCATTTCTTCCTATGATTCCCATTCCTACCACACTCCTTCCTGTCTGTTCCTCTGTCTTCTCGCACACTATTCATCAAGGTTCTCGTGCATTTCTTTAGTGGTGGTTCTTCTGCAGCCCTCTTCTTATCATCCCAACCATTCTGATCCGCAAGTAACTCAAATTGTGCACGGTAAGCTTCCCAAGATACTCTACCATCAAATTCCTGAGGTTTCTTTTTAATTGGACCCCCATTATAGCCATGCACTTCACTGGTTTGGGGCCTAAAAACTGGGGCATCATAATTAAGGCCAAGACTTAAATCTCCTACATTCTGATTATTCAACCCTGTAATGCTACCTTTAAATGCTGGGGATTCGTCAAGATTCACCATACACTGTTCATTCCTTTCATATGCTCCCTGTGCACTAATCTAGGCTCAGCAGTGCAATATTTCTCTACAGCCTCAATTTTCTCACCAATTATCTGCACATGGTCAACATGCTTCGACTGGTTATCTACATCCTGTCTGCACTCCATCACTATTTCCTCACTAATTGTCTTCAATTGTTCGTCTACATTCTGTTTACACTCTATCACATTATTGCTTACCTCATACTTCTGCTGCTCTATTTTGGCATCTACTTCCTCCTTAAGCTGTTGCTGTTCTTCCTTCATTTCCCCCATGAATGCATCTAGCTGTCCCTGCATTGTCAGTTGCAATTACCTCTGTTGCTCCTCCGATGTCTCTTCAAGTTGTTCACATTGTGCCTCTAGTTGTTGACTCTGTGGCTTCAGTTGTACACTTTGTACCTGAAATTGTTCTTTGAGTTCTTCAGTATGTCCCTGTATTAGCTCTTTGATTTCTTTAGTTTGTGCCTGTAATTGTCCTTTGAGTTCTTTATTTTGTGCCTCTAGTTGTTCACTCTGTGCCTGAATTAGCTTCACGATTGTTGCCAGGGAAATTTCCTCATCCTGCCCAGCTCGAGACCTTGTGTTCACACCTTCTGCTTCCATGTCGAAGGTTAGACTCACTGCAGCCCTAAATAATCCCACACTCCTGACACCAGTGTTACTTCCCAGTCCCCACACTGCCACAGGCTCCCACGGCAGTAGTACAGTACAGGAAGGACGTTGCCCAGTAAGTTGTTCTTCCTATGGTCAGCCTTTAGGTGTGCAGTACACAAGATCAGCTGAGGCGAAAATAAACACTGGCTCCTTAAAGTTCACTGTCTTTATATTCTAAGCAATTCCACTTAAAGCTTCCCAACTTCACTGTTCTCACAAGCACTGGAGCTATACACACTTTACTAACTGCTATTACATTTCATGCTTAACAACACTTCACTGTTAGTACACTTAATGCTTGCCAACACTTCACTGTTTTCTCAAGTTCCAATGATATACAAACTTCAATAACCGGTCACTGTTTGCCACTGTTTTTACACGTACCGAAAGTACACAATCTTCACTGACGCCACACTGACACTGCACTGCACCAAAACCGACTGCTCTTCATACAAACTGACATGAAACCCGACTGAACTCCAAACCGACTGACTAACTAATCTCTTCCTCACCCTTATATAAACTTGCATTGCTCTTGACACTTCTAGTGCACTCTCTATGGGCAACAGTTGCCAATTCAGAGACAACTCAAAACACGCCAAAGTTTTCTTACATTACATAACACTCTAAATCATTTACCATAGGAACTTAAACTACATAATTCAACAGGCAATCACTTAAATAAAATATTATAAGGAAAAAGAGCACAAAAACTGATGCATAACTTACGAAAAAACTAAGCTTACAAACAGCAGACAAACTGGCAACTCTGATGATTCGTACATGGAACTTACGGTACGAGAAACGTCTCGAAGGTACGGGACTACCTAACTGGCAAATCCCCCTTCATAACAATATATATATATATCATCATCATCAGCTGTTTGAATATCCACTGCAGTACCGGCCTATCCCGACCGAAGTCGGGACGATACAGCCAATGTATCTGTACCAAGTGGCTTAGGCTGCCTGGTAGAGATTGTATGTAGGGTTAGAAGTGCTTGTAAGTGTAATTATACTGTTGGAGTGGCTATGGATATATGTGTAGTCTGTGAACCAAGTGTAATCGGCCCGCGCAAGCCGACTGGGTGCAAGCACACTTTATAGTAAGCAACACTGGTTCAACCACAGCACCCCTTGTGTCAGTCAATGCAGTATGTGGCCGGGTGAACACTCCCAAAGTTTATTACCCTGACGGGGCGCGAACCCTGGCTCACCCGTGTACGAAACGCACACTCTACCACTGTACCACAGAGGCTCCAAATATATATATATATATATATATATATATATGTGTGTGTGTGTGTGTGTGTGTGTGTGTGTGTGTGTGTGTGTGTGTGTGTGTGTGCGAGGATTCACCTTGTTATGATAAGCTATGATTGCTGGTTTAATTCATGAGTGATGGTGGCTGTATGTAAGCATGTCACCATTTCCTGAGTTATTGTCTGGCTCCCGTTCCATGCTACATGGCACACTCACGTTCGTTGCCTGATATGACACCCTTCCTCACTTTTTGGCAGACAGACCCCTCCCTCCCGATATCCTTCTAATATGGTGTGGTGATTAACTACTGAAGGTGTGTAGGTAAGTCACCACTTCCTGAGCTACGGTCTGGCTCCCGTTCCGTGATTTGTGGACCACCATGGTCCCGAACCCCAGATGACGAACTTCCTTACCTTCCGGCAGTGAGTCCTTGTTCAATCCATGGTGATGTGGTACGCTAGTTTGAGATGCTGACTGGCCATGAGCGACTGTACTGTAGACTGTGAGTGATGGTGCGTGATGGGTGATGGATGGACTACGAGTAATGATGGGTGATGATGTGGTATGGGGTGATAACCTAGCCTAATGTAACCTAGCGTAGCATACCGTTGCCTAAAACGCATACATACATACACTGCGCCCACAGGCGTGGACCCGTGTAAGGACAGGGTTAGCTTAACATGTGAGGCGATGAACCAAGTAGGAGAGAATTTGTTTGCTTAGCTCAGACATTCCCCACCGAGACTCGACTTTAAAGCCCCGGTTGGATCAACATAACCTTACCGACCTTGCTATCATAGCTGGACATAAAACATATTTGGAGCATGCACGAGTACTCTACACCCCAAATCCCAGTATTCCTGTCATAACTTCTTGCTAGCTACCATTGTGCATGGAACATTCAGTTAATATTAATGGATATTATAAACGAAAATTATGCATGTTTTGCATTATGGCATGTAAAAGAACCAGTTTCCGTCGATTACACACATCACTCAGATTCGATTTATAAACTCTCTGTATAAACTATATATCTTAATTGTTACGTAAAGTATATAGCCTCCGATTACATCAACGAGTTCAGGGTGACTGGAAATGATCCACAAAAATTTCACATTATACAGAGGAAACTATCTGTCTCTGTCTCTATCTGTCTATCTATAGCCACACGTCTTAATCCCGTAAGGGGTGGCCACGAACAAATCGCATTCATGTCGCCCTGTCCCCTGCCATTTCACTGTCCTTCCCCAACTTAAACCCCGCCCTTAAATACCTCTCTTCTCCGTTTCTTCATCTCATCTCCCGACTCCTCCTCCCTCTCCTCCCGCAACCTACTCACATACACTCTCCTAATCCGCATCTACCGAACACCACAATGCACTTTCACTTCCTCATTTGTCAGTCTGTTTCTCCAGGTCACTTCACATGCTTCTCTCAAATAGCTCATTTCAGCTGCACTCACCCTTGACTTGTGTCCTTCCAACAAAGCCAGAGCTTTGCTTCCATATTATAAAGTTTGTATCATAATACTGTTATGCAGCGCCTTCCTTACTTCCATGCTCACCTCCTCATTTTTTATCACTGCTTTTATTGAACTAGCAACAACGGTGGTAAAATAGGGTGTATAGACATTTTCTGGCGTAACTCGATTATACTCGTGCTCATATATATATATATATATATATATATAGAGAGAGAGAGAGAGAGAGAGAGAGAGAGAGAGAGAGAGAGAGATCCCTTTAAAACCCGGATGCCCAAAACCCAGACACCCTAAGTCCCGGACATTTTGGGATTGGGCACTGGGACACAAAAAATGGCCAAAAAACATCAAAATGTAAAAAAAAAAAAAAAAAAAAAAAAAAAAAAAAAAAAAAGCCGATATGTGTTCATCCCTACTCTAAATTTGCTGTGCAGTGATGAACAGTTTTGGTGCGTAGTTCCGGCGACGTCTGCTAGAGCGCCGCTGCATCCTCCCCATTTCCCGCCTACCAACTGTCGTGACTGATGCTCGTCGCCATGGCTGCCCATGTGCTTGCTTTTGTGAATAAACAGTGAACAAACTGCAGTACCTCGCCACTAGACCACATGGGAATTTACAGTGTTGTGCAATGTTAAGAAATTTGAATTGAGAATGCAAAGGATTAAATGCAGAGTGCAACACTGGCGTGTTGCAACCGGCGTTGTGCAATTAAGAACAGAATGTGCAGTGTTAAACATTTAAAATTCACAGTGCAAAGGATTAAGTGCAGTGCAACACTGGTTTACTGTACGTGCTTCAAGTACACCTTCATCACTGTCAGAGCCATAAAGGAGGCGAGTTACTTTTCGTGACGGCCACGGACGTGTCATAACTACCTTGTAGTGTACACTGCTAAATATTTTCCTTACTCACTTCTAATTTCTCATTCTCTGGTTCCTTTTTATTAATTTTATGGTTTCTGTCCACTATTTCAGTGAAAAAAGCCTTAAACAGGTGCTGTGCATGTCCGGTAAGGAGTTATTTAGGTGGCTTTCAAAGTTAGGTTGGGTTAGGGTCTATAGGTACAGGTATACTTGTCCAGGGGGATTTTTCCCAAGTCCCCGACAAGACCAAGTCCCGGACATCGCGTGGGGCTCTATTACGTCGGATCTGGGAGGGATATATATATATATATATATATATATATATATATATATATATATATATATATATATATATATATATAACTATAACTATAATATATATATATAACTATATATAACTATATAACTATAACTATATAAAATATAACTATATATAAATATATATATATTTATATATATATATATATATATATATATATATATATATATACTTTCGTATTTAGCAACACTGGCTGGCAACAGTGAAGAAAAAATCATTAGTGTATGTATGTTATTTTTCTGATAATGAATGTCCATAGAATTCGACTGTTTGTTTTCTCCTTTTACAGGAATTATAAGTGAAATGTGTAATAATTTTAGAAAGGGGGTGTCAGATTGATTTGGAATTGAACCTGGTGGTATAAGGGATCGAAAATGTTTTAAAACCACTGAACTACATAAAGGCGTCTCGTCCCACCTCCGTCAATGGGGGAGTGGTAATAATTAACCATTTTAACTACGACAGCTCACCCTTAAGTTTCATAACGTTGTCTGGTGCCAGTTAGAATGAAGTATTAATGACGACCTCAAGCTCACGGTCTGTACTAATTTCACTAGTGTCCATCTAGTTGTAACCAGTTCACTAAATTATCAGAAATCATCCATTTATCGCACAAATTATTAGATCTTCGGCGATTCACATCTAATAGAAGTATATTATAATGTGTATAACAAGACAGGAAAAAAGATTTGTACGTTATTCATAAAACATGAACAAATGTACACAAAAGTTTTCATTTGAATCGTATATTATTCATTAAAAACATACCAAGCCTAATACTAAAGCTGCTGTTCAGAAAAAGGAATAAAATACATATCACTCTTTATAATGGTCCGTTGTCTATTTTAAAAATTCCATCCACAGACACTTGAAACTTGTGAAAGATTCGTAAAGCATAAAGACACAAGTGAATCTTGTAAAAAAGACACGTAAGTTATTCATTTATTCCCATAAAAAAAGGCGAATATTCATATCCTCCTTCAAACTCCCCACGAGTGAAGTAATGGATGGAATTCTTGTAGATTTAGGAGATTTTGTAACACAAAATCCTTGGCGATTTACTTTCCACACTGCATCTTAATATCCTCTTGTATGTAACTGATGGCAACTATGGCAGTTTTGAAAGGATATGAACAGCATGCATAAGAATATTAACTCCTTTAAACCTAGAGTCTTTTTCAGACCCATAAACGATATAACATTTTCATAGAAGACTTTCCAAGCTGCAAGCCTAAATATAGCCTTCAATAACTCTAGTACAAGGCTTCTTCCCTAAGTAGAATATAATCGCCTGGTAGTGGCAAGCATAAACTTAGGCAACGCTACGCTGTACCAACCCTCCATCTGACCATGCACATACCTTCAACGTCCCTGCACACCTAACCAAGTGCATAACGCCCCCCCCCCCTTTCCCTATCTTTTCTTTTAAAGGTGGGCGTAAGGCGAACGCCCTGAGGTCACACAACCTGGGCCCTTCAAATTCCTTGTGCATGTCGCATTGAAATCTCTGGATTTCGTTTTTTTTTTTTTTTTTTTTTCATTACTTTCAAAATAACTACTAAGGACACAGCAGTCTACCTATCAAAAGGCACCAGTTCACTATAATACACATAACTACGTGAAATTTCATGACTCTATGGTGAATACTTTCTGATTTCTGGCCCGGAAACAAAATCTCTGCTCCTGGCCAGCAGCCCTGCCACCCTGCCGCCCAACTCTACAGACGGACACATACATATTGATCCCAGTGATAACAACACCTTCCTCTGACTTTGTCAGGTGAAAGGTAATAAAAACAATAATAACAATAATGATAATAATAATTTTCATAACAATGATAATAATAATAATAATAATAATAATAATAATAATAATAGTAGTAGTAGTAGTAGTAGTAGTAGTAGTCGTAGTAGTAGTGGTAGTAGTAGTAGTAGTAGTAGTAGCAGTAGGTGTTGTTGTTGTTGTTGTTGTAGTAGTAGTAGTAGTAACAGCAGCAGCGGCAGCAGCAGTAGTAGCGTGACAGTGGTGGTAGTATTCCCATTGTTATTATAAAATTTGCTTTCCTTCTGTGAGGTTCTCCTCTCATCAAGTATCGAATATATTGTGAATGGCCAAACAAACTCGCTCTAAAAAACATGATGTCAAGCTATGGGAACATAGTGAATGTCGGGCCACGATCAGTAGCTGACGTGACCCACAAAATCACACGCAAAAACCATAACTGATTACTTGATAAAGTTAATCAAGACACAAAATAGAGTAAATACTTAGCTCACTGTTTTTCTGTAGAAACTTCCTCGATTAACTATCACCTGATCTGTGACGACGACTTTTGATTTTAATTCTCACTTCCCGTCAGACGATTTTATTCAGTTTAGGAGGGAGTTTTTGGACTGGAGATCATCAAACAAAGCCTTCATTAACATCTTCACTGCAGGAGATGTCGACGGTACATAAACCCGTTTGAAGATAGTTTAAGTATAGGTCAAGCAAAAACAAATTTTAAACATAGGCAACGCTACGCTCTTGCAAGTCCCCCCCCCCCCGACCATGCACATATCCCCCACGTCCCTGCACACCTAACCAAGCTCATAACGAACCTCCCCCCTCCCCCCAATCTTTTCTTTTAATGGTAGGCGTAAGGATAACGCCTCGAGGACACATAACCTGGGTCCTTCAGATTCCTTGTGCAGGTCGCATTGATTAAAAAAAAAAAAAAAAAACTACTTAAGACAGAATTCTGCCTATCAAAAGGCACCAGGTCATTGTAAAACACATAACTACGTGAAATTTCATGACTCTATGGTGAATACTTTCTGAGTTCTGGCCGTGGAACAAAATCTCTACTCCCGGCCAGCCGCCCTGCCTCCCAGATCTGCGGACGGATACCTATTGATTCCAGTGAAAACAACACTCTCCTCTGACTTTGTTAGATGGAGGGCAAGAAATTATCATAGTGATACGTCAAGAACACTTCCAGGACAGCAAGTATAGAACTGTTCAAGCAATCAAATATGAGTGTGTAAAAGAAATGTCATAGGAGAAGCAGTGAGTTTTGCCACTCATAGACTCCTATCGCTTGCTCTCAGCTGAATAAGATACCTGTATTAACATACACAGGCTTCTGTTACTCACCGTTAGGTGAATGAAATTATTTTCTTTCTAAAGTTGCCGCAACTATTGGGTGACTAACAAGATGTACTCAGAGAGTGTAACATCTGCACGCCCACCAGGCCACCGGCTGGTCTAAGGACCATATATTAAGTTTGACCTCGCTCTATGATCTAGACTTTTGACTGGTTATTCTCAAAATTGACCCACCTCGCTTTTGCTTTAACCTCAGTCCAACCACCATGCTTGGTATAAAGTGAATCATACCTTTAAGCAGACTTTGCCACCTGACCTTGACCTTTGACCTTTCACTGACGTTGACATTAAAGTGAATATTGTCTAAACTGAATCCGTTTATTCTCACCTTGCTTTGGACCCTTCCACAAAGTTTGACCTAAGAAAGGTGAAACTTTAAGTTCACGTTGCCATGTCACCTTGACCTTGACATATTGTTCTTTAAGATTACTGGTCAAACAATTGTCTTACCCTCAACCCTTTCACATAGTTTAGTCAAATAAGTTAAAAAATGTTTTAGTCATTTTGTTTTAACACACATATAGGTCAAACTTTTACCTTGCCCTGTGACCTTGACCTTTGACTAATTGTTCTCGAAACTGACATACTTCATTCATTCTTTAACTTCAACCATTCCACCAACTTTGGTCTAAATTGGATAATAACTGCTGAATTTCATTTTGCTAGGTTAGACTTTGATCTATCCCTGTTATCTTCACCTTCAACCTGTTGTTCTCACAATCGATATAGCAACACATGGCTACACCCCAATGCGTCCATCAAGTTTTGTTAAAAATGTAAGAATAAATTTTCTTCACACACACACACACACACACACACACACACACACATCAAATAAAACACAGTAACTTTTATCATTCCCGGGCGCGAATATTGTTTTGTTTTATGACGAATTAGTAGGGATCAGTGATCAGACTGTGCAATATGAATGTATGCAAAAAATAACCTTATACCAAGCCACCACTTACTCGTAAATTAAACAAAATATTTTCAAAATAATATTTTCTAGTCGTTTCCTAATAAACACCTCTTAGCCCTGTTTATTAAAGCTTTGCTTACAAAAATAGTCGAACCATGACAGTATCACGGATGAGTACTTAAGATGATTAACAGAATTAATATTCATCAAAGTTCACGGTAGGCATTTAATTTACAATTTTACAAACATGAAAAACACAAAATTAAACATCTCGAAATGTCTACAAGGACCACATTTAACTGGATCATTGACCTGACCGCGAAGAGCGTTCCTGAAAAACCAAGCGGGAAACCTTGAATAAACAGTGAAATATGCAGTAGGATCGACCACACAGGTTGCGCAAATACACACACTAACCACAGGATCGGGGCACAATGCTTGCACAGATCTTCTCACACATCATCATCGTCATCATCATCATCATCATCACCATCATCACCAGCACTATCACCAGCGTTATCCCATTACCACCGTCATTCTTATCATTATTACCATCATCACGATTATCATTATCACCAGCACCAGCACCATCATTATCCCATTATCATTCTTAACATTATTACCATCAACATCATGATCGCCATCAGCAACACTATCACGATTATCATTATTACCACAATCATTACCATCATCATTACCACCATTACCATCATCATCATCAGCAGCAGCAGCCTGTTATCAGTTTGTTCCAGGACAGATCTCACTCAGCTTTCTGCATTTCGAAGTACGAATTGTTTGCTTGTTTCATGCTAGACCGGCTTATTTGCAAATTTCTTCCTGCCAAAACAGTCCCACTATGACTCTTCGTTTCTTTGCATACTCTGAAAACTAAGAAAATATATCAGCCTTAACAACTATTTAGTAAACTAGCTCAAGTCGTTTTATTTTCTGTTACTGAGGTAACGAATATCGTTGTCTTATATAATATTACAGGGGTAGATGTTGTATGCATTTGATTAAACAATTTGAGATCATGCTCTGTATTCTGCCGGATACCGATGATTGGTAGCGCGAAAAACATTCAGATATTAGTTCTTTGACTGTGGAGAGTTACTTGATTTAAAAAGTGAAATCTACCGTCATCACCTGAACTGCATATTGAGCTCTATAACGCTGGCCAAGTCTTCAGTCGTGACAGTTTTTGACAAGGATGATGAACTAGAGTTCTCTTCATTTAGCAAAATAGTCTATTATTACCCTAAATATAAAGCAGGGTAGATAATGCTCAGCCAGAGGATGAAGCAGATATTGTTCTTTTATTTCTCGAATAGGAACATACTAGTGACTTTAATTCGTTTTGTGAGATCTAAATTATCCGACTTTTGGAATTTCGGTGCAGTAACCAGAAGTAGAGGTGATGATGATGATATACATTATATACAGACAGATAAAGAGAGAGAGAGAGAGAGAGAGAGAGAGAGAGAGAGAGAGAGAGAGAGAGAGAGAGAGAGAGAGAGAGGATTAACGAAGGGTGAAAGAAAGTGAAGGAATGAGAAAGACCAAAGGAAGAAAAAGCTCTGAAAGGGGAAGAATCGGAGGGAGAAAACTAAGGAAAAATCAGACAGGAATGATAATCCATTTTATAAACTAGAATGGCACTCAGTAGAGCGCATACCTCTGCCAAGGCCCAACATGCAGTTCCTTTTAATTCATTCAAGTCTAATCCAATATGGAAAAAGACTACCCCCCTATACAAACATATTCAATCCGCTAGATCCGGAATTTTATATGGATCCGCGCCAAACTGTACACAATCGTAGATACCAACATCCTAAATATGCCTGATTTTTTTTTCATCAAGATCCATACAGTATTCACTGAATAATTTACGAAAATGTCGAAAAACGCCCTATCTCGCAATGTTAAAGAAACTGAAAAAAAAAAAAAAAAACCCTAGATCGGCACATTTATACGGATCCGCACCAAAATATAATTGAGTCTGTTCTGGGCCAAGGCCCATTCTTCTACCAGGTTTCGTGGAAATTTGTCCAGTAGTTTTTGTGTAATCTTGCTCACAAACCAACCAGCCAACAAACAAACAAACGGAAAGGGGTGAAAACTTAACCTCCTTGGGGTTGGTAAATATATGAGGATGTGGTGACGGCACACCACCAAAAGAGCGTTGAGAATTTGATGACCTCAGAGCATACATGTCACCCAATCCCTAGAAATTTTTATTATTATTATTATTATTATTATTATATTTATTACTATTACTATTACTATTATTATTATTATTATTATTATTATTATTATTATTATTATTATTTATTATTATTATTATTATTATTATTATTATTGTATATATTTATGTTTTCATGATGGTTACAGTTTTATCTTTATTCATATTTTTTTAATACACTTACACTTAAGCAACTGTAAATATAATATGGTATATTCTGGAGAAAAACAAATGTAGATGAGATTAACTGTGCTTTTCATCCACCTAGCATCAGTAATGCTTTTGCACTTTTCTATCCCATCTTCATACAGCATATAAATGTATTGTATGTTTGTTTCCATGACATTTCAATGCTTTGCAGATAAATGAAAAATAAGAAATAAGTGAACAAATAAATCAATAAATAAATTTCATTATCTATTTACCAATCCTTTTCGTCCCATCAGGAGCGTAGGGGCCCAGGGCTAGGGTGATCAGTCCCGGAATTTCAGGTACGGATAGTCAGCCTCACTTGACCCTGACTGCATTACAGTATGTGAGCAGTCAACTACAACTTTACTTTTTTAGTGTTTCAGCAACACAGAGAGTAGGCCAGCATGCTCTCCAGTACAAGTTCCTCCAACTGTCAACACCAAACTACATGCACATTACACACTACACTTCCTATAAAAAAAAAAAAAAAAAAAAAAAAGAGGCACCTCTTCGCAAAGCCTCTGAGTCCCCAGAGGGGAGACCATCATAGCCCCACCATCTGTACCTCTTCCGGTGAAGCCCAAGCGGGATACCTGGAACCACTGACTCACTTCTTCATTTTTGCAACATTCTTGGCCTTTCTTCTAACTTTCTCTCCGTTGAACTCCACCTTTCCTCCTCTAAGCCTCACCTTCTCTTCCTCAATGAGACTCAGCTGTCTGAGGCAACTGATAGCCAATTCTTCTCTGTATCCTCCTACTTTCTCTATAATCATTTCAAAGCCGACGGTGGCAAATGTGTATATTTACACAACAACATATCTTGTTCTCGTGTTCCCTCCCATGAAGCAGCGGATGTGGCACTTTGGAGCTACTAATTTGGAGGCCCTCGGGCAGCACTTCTCTGATTTTCCCTGGAATGAATATTGCTTCCATGACCGAGAGCCATCTGAGTGTGCCTTGCGCATAATGGAAGTTATTCTCTCGGGCATGGAAGCATACATACTTTTCTCATGTCCTGTGATTAATGCAAAATAAAAAAAAATATATAATAATAATGACTTAATCACTCATTTTCTAATGCTGTCCACAACAAGGAGACGGACTACAAAAGGCACAGGAGCCAATCCATCCTTCAGTCTCATCTCTTTTATGTTTCTGCCCGGAATCATGCTAAGTCTGTTCTTTGTTCTGCTACAGATAATTTCATTCGTATTAAATGCTCTGAACTCTGCAACTCAAATTCTCCCCACTCTTTCTGGCACCTTGACAGAAACCTTTTGTAACAACTTTACATCATCATCCTTCCCTTCTCTTTTCCACTCTGATGGCTCTGTAGTTATTTCTTCAATAGATAAAGCAGAACTCTTCACTCAGGATTTGTCCTCCAATTCCACCTTCTACGAGTCCAGTGCTGCTTCTCCATCACTTCCCTCTTTGACTTAGTCATGGCTGACATTAAAATTTCTTAATTTTATGTATTTTCTGCAATCACTGGCCTCAATACTAACAAGGCATATGGTCCTGATGAGGTCCCTCCTGCTGTCCTCAAGAGCTGTGCTTCTGTGCTTACACCTTGCCTAGGTACCTTTGCCTATCAACTTGCTCCTTTCCTGGTTGCTGAAAGTTTGCTCTCAGTCATCCTGTCCCAATGAAGGGTGACCATTCCCATCCCTCTAACTATCGCCCAATTGCTTTAACATCCTTTGATTCAAAAGTTTTCGAATCTATTCTTAACAAAAAATCTTTAAAGCATCTTTCCTATCACAACCTTCTTTCTGACTGTCAGTATGGTTTCCGCCAGGGACGCCCCGCTGGCGATCTTCTCACCTACCTTTCAGACTCCTGGTCTTCCTCCTTTCGGGACTTTGGCGAAATCATTATCAGTGCACTTGACATCTAAAAGGCTTTCGATCGAGTCTGGCATAAATCTTTGACTTCCAAACTGCCCTCTTACGTGTTTCTTTCCTTCTATCTGTGTCTTTATCTCTAGCTTCCTTTCAGGTTCCTCTGTAGCTACTGTTGTCGGCTGCCACCATTCTTCTCCTATACCTATCAGTAGTGTTGTTCCGCGGGGCTCTGTCCTATCACCAACTCTCTCTTATTCATGAATGACCTTTTAAGCTGTACATCTAACCCTATCCACTCATATCCTGATGACTCCACCCATCATCTTTCGATTTGCTTCCCGCAACGTCCATCTCCATGCATTTACTTCAACCAACAAGGAATGAAGCTATGGCACACCTAATGTCTTACTTGGCCAATATCTCTTGGGTAAAAGTATTTTTGTTTTCAATACATCAAAAACTCAGTTCTTGCATCTATCTACCTGACAAAATCTTCCGCAGGAGTATCCTCTAGTTTTTACCAATATCCAACTCAATCCTGCATCATCTTTAAACATACTTGGGGTTTCATTCCCTCGGGATTTATCTTGGAAAGATCATAGTACCTGTCTTGCTTCCAAAGGATTAGGTGTGCTAAGCCGACTCTGTGCCTTCTTTAACCCTGTCCAGTTGTTGACTTTATACGCTGGTTTTATTCGCCCCTGTGCAGAGTACAATTGTCACGTGCGGGGAGGCTACCCACATACAGCTCTTCTCAACAAAGTGGAGTGAAAGGCTTTTTGTCTCCTTAACTCTCTTCCTATTACTGGCTCCCTTCATCCTCTATCTCTTCACCACACTGTTGCATTTATATCTCTTTGTTATCGCTATTTACGTGGTCACTTCCCCTCTGAACAGTCTGCTTGCATCTCTCCACCATCACGGCGGGTGCGTAACACCCGTCTAGCAACAAATTCTTACCCCTTTTCTGTCCATTTTTTTAAATGAAAGAGATAACCATTACTCCTAGTCCTTCATGTATGCAACAGATCAATTCTGGAACTGTCTTCCTCTGTCTGTATTTCCTATTTCCTATGATCTCCAGTCTTTCAAATGTAGTGCTCAGGCATGTGAAAATGAACGGATCTTGAATTTGATTATCTGTTAACTTGTTTTTTTCTTGGAGGGAACAATTTGTGGGGTGCTGGCCTTTGGTTCCTTTTTAATTACATGAATATCTATCTATCTATCTATGAATACCTCTCTCTCTCTCTCTCTCTCTCTCTCTCTCTCTCTCTCTCTCTCTCTCTCTCTCTCTTTCTCTCTCACTAATCATAAGCAGTGATATGAGATAGGGAAGTGCACATGCCGGCAAAAAAGTCGCTGCTTGATAATAAAATGATACCAACTCTAACGTACGGAAGTGAAGCTTGGACCTTGTTGGAAGGACGCAAGTCAAGAATGAGAGCAGTGGAAATAAGTTATTTGAGAGGAGCATGTGGAGTTATATGGTAAGACAGACTGACAAATATGGAAGCGAAGGAGCGTTGTGGTGTGGATGTGGATGTGATAGAAAGCGTTAGGATAATACAATGAGGTGGTCTGGCCATGTGGAGAGAATGAAGAGTGTGGGACTAACAAGGAGCGTGTACAGTATGCGCGTGAAGTGGAGAGGGGGAGAGAGCGGGTGAGGCCGAGGATGAGATGGAGAGGCGAGTTATATGAGAGAGGGGGATGTGAACTGGGGGCAATATGGAGGCGATTTGTTTGTGGCCATCCCTTACAGGATTGGGGCTTGTGACACCACAGACCCCTAGACAGAAGTCAGGTACTGTTATCGCTACACCATCTTTGAATTCAGGTGGCTTAGCTATTATCAAGCCATGGTGTAGTGGTAACAGTGCTTCCCGGCTGGAACGTTAAAAACTTTCCATATATATATATATATATATATATATATATATATATATATATATATATATAGATAGATAGATAGATAGATAGATATCATCATCATCAGCCGTCGAGGTCCATTGCAGAACCGGCCTATCCCTACCAAAGCAGGGACGATACAGCCACTGTATCTCTACCCAGTGGCTTCAGCTGTCTGGTAGAGACTGTATGTAGGGTGAGAAGTGCTTGGGAGTGTGACTCTAGTGGCTTTGGATATGTGTATAGTCTGTAAACCAAGTGTAATCGGCCCGCCTCAAGCCGACTGGGTGCAGACATACTATAATCGCGGCGCGCGACTCTGAAGTTAATATCGTGCTTTGGCAACATACCATTCAAAAGTGCGTCTGATTTCGTTTATCATATGAGAAGCGTTTGATTCGCGTATAATACGTTCGTGTATAATAATAATCGTGTATAATACATTCGTGCATAATATTATGACTCGTTTATGATACGAAATCGGACGCACTTTTGAATGCTAGGTTGCCAGGTACGACAATGACAACCTCAGAGTCGTGCACCGCGACTATAGTATGCAACACTGGTTCAACCACAGCACCCCTTGTGTCCGATAAAGCAGTCAGTGGCTCGGTGAACGCTTCCCAAAGTTTATATATATATATATATATATAGTGTGTGTGTAAGTGAACTTCTTGGGTGATGCTCTACTCACCAGTGAAGACTGATCCAAATTAGATTAGAACTGTTTTAGCTATTTTGTTCTCACCCTTAGACCTAGCCCGACCTTGAGCCATGACTGATTGTTCTCATGACTGAATCCCTTCCTGCTTGCCTGACCATTAACACTTCCACTAAGTTTGGTTCAAATATGATAAAAAGTGGTTGGCGTAATCGATTACCAATTTAATCGATCATATCAATTATAAGATCAGAAATTCGCTAATCGATTACCTTTTCCGGTAGCTGATGATTTACAAAGTGATTATTTATACAACAATTCTGAAATATAATTTTTTTTAAATATCCAGCAATTTTAAAAGGATCACGTCCCGTTATTCGTAACGCTCAGTTAATTCCCATCTCAGAATAGATAATAGACACTTTAAAATACCCTTTTACGTCAACATATCAAATCACATATTCAACAAGTTCTGCGTATATATTAAGTATCTGGTAGACCTGTATATATTAATGTGACAGAAATTCATTGAAGATTATTGCATATGCCAAAAGTAATCAGTTATTACGATTAGAGAGAGAGAGAGAGAGAGAGAGAGAGAGACGATATCATCCATCATAATAATAAGAATTATTTCATTTCACCTGGCCTTGTTACCTTGGCCATTTGACTTTTTCTCGTGCCTTGACCTTTGACTAATTGTTCTCAAAATCCTATCCCTTCATTCTTGCCTCATCCCTAACCCACCCACAAAATCTTGTCTTAATCGGATTAAGCTGTAGTTACCCTTTCTGTGTTACCTTGACTTTTGACCTACTGGTGTCAAAGCCAACACATTTATTCCTTCGCTGGCCCCCAACGCTTCCACATAGTTTGACTTAAATTAGATCAAAACTGTTTGAGATATTTTATTGACTAGCACACACACGGGTCAAAATTTTACTTTGCACTGTGACTGACATTTGACTGGCTGTTTTCAAAACTTAATCATTTTATCATTTTTATTCTTGCCTTACTGTCACCCCATCCACAAAGTTTGTTTTTAATCGGATATAATGCTTTTTAACTTGACCTTGCATTATGACCTTGGCCTATGACCCACTGTTCCCAAAAGCAAGAACTTTACTTCTTGGCCAACCTCGACACTTCCTTTAATCTTGGCTGAAATCGGAGCAAAGAGCAAAGCTTCAGTTTGTTAAAGAACACACACACGGGTTGAACTCTGACCTTGCCCTGTGACATGTCTTGAAGCTGAATGTTCTCAAAATCTCCTCATTCTCGCTTTACCATTAAACATTCTCCTAAGTTTGGTCTACGGCGAATGAATAAGACTGTTTAAAATGATTTTCCATGCCAACGGTTGACCCAGTCCTGTGACCTTCACCCTTGACCTACTGTTCTAAGATGAATAGGGTTATCCATTGGCTGATTCTCAACCCTTTCACACACACACACACACACACACACACACACACACACACACACACACACACACACACACTTAATAGATACATCATCATCATCTTATCCAGTGTTGCTCCATGAGGAGCGTAGGAGCCCGGGGCTAGGCAAGTTGGTCCTGACATTTAAGATGAGGCTGACCAGAGTAGTAAGAAAACCCAACCACTCCATGGACATAAACCTGCACTGGCTCAGTCCGATTGGAGCGCCCTAATTACCGCCCCCGCACACACAAATCATTAAAAACATTAACCACCATCCTCGCTACTGTTCTATGATACTGTCCATACCATGATTCGTGACAATATTTCGAAGCTTCCTTGCTTGCACAGATAAGGCAGGTACTTAATGATCATGTGGAAGTCTTTAGGTCGATTATTTGACCCTACTGTGTGTCTAGACTTTTGACCTATTGCTCTCAGAATCGAACTTCTACATACCTGATCTTCAACTAATTCACCAAGTTTGGTTCAGGCTGGCTGAAAACTGTTCAAGTCGAACCTCACCCTGTCATCTTGACCCTTGACAGATCGTTCTAATGATGGAATGATTTCGTCCTCGGTTAATCTTAAGCCTTTCAGGTATTTTTCATTCAAATCGAATCAGACCATTGAGTTAAAGGCCGAATCTTTGACTTTACCCTGTGACCTATACTTCTGACTCTTCTGAAATATATATCACCTCAAGTTCACCTGTTCCTGTTCATAACTTCTTTCATCAAGTCTGATTAAAATCAAACTGTCTGAGATGACCTTGCCCTTACACTATAACATACAGTATGACTTCTTTTTTTTTTTTTTGGGGGGGGGGCAAAAATTAACCACCTCTTCTTCTGCTGGTCCTCAGTCGTTATGCCAAATCTTGTGTTTTCCCATCGATTAGTTCTTCAGTAATCTGAGAAACGCAGACAAACAAACTAGACCATACATGTAAGCCTCTCGCATCTTCGCACGCAGGTGGAACAAGTATAAGAATAACAAAGAGGAGCACTCAGAGGGTGTAAAAGCTCGAGCCCTACAGTCCATCTAAAGCCTAATATTGGTCCCAGCCTTGTGACTTTGACTTTGGACTAGCTGTTCTCAGAATGGACTGGCATCATTCTTCTCTGACCATCATCTCTTCCACGGAATGTGGTTCAAATCGGATCGAAAGTCTAGATAACCTTGCCCTGTGACCTTGGCCTATGACCCATTCTTCAAGGAAAAAAAAAAGGGGGCACTTCAACCACTACTGACCTTAAAGGCTTCCAACAAATTTGGTCCTAATCGATTTAAAACGATTTGAATTGTTGAAGATCCTTTGACCTTACCATGTGACTCTACCTTTGACTGATTGCTTTTAGTGCTGATTCATTTCATCGCTTCCTGATCCTCAACGCATCCACCATGTTTGGTTTAAATAGAATCAAAACTGTTTGGGACGATCTTACTCGGAGCCTATGACGCGTGAACTCAATTTGTCCAGTGCCTATCAAAGGTCATACTATGACAAGCTCAAGCACGAAACCCCTGTGCCTGAAAACCAGGGTTTTCCGGTATGCCACACCAAGATAGGTTATATTTTTAAAATGGAAAATAGGCCTCTCTCTCTCTCTCTCTCTCTCTCTCTCTCTCTCTGGCAGTAACTTGAGGATTATAATTTAATTTTACTTGTGGTGGTTTTGTCACAGAAGATTTGAACAGAAAAAACGGATGCTAATAGTGGCGTATGACTTCTGTGGTTGGTGATTTAGAAGGATTTTTTTTTCTTTTTAAGTTAACGGGCGAGTCGGCATCTTCCGTACGTAGCGTCTGCCAACATAGATACTGAGGAACAGAAGAAACGGAGGAACAAGAGAGAATGGGGGAATAACAGAATAAGAGAGACGAGAATGATGGGGGAGGGAGGAAAAATAAAAGCTGATGGGACTGAAGGAAAGAGAAAGGGCTGGAAATGAGGAATGAGAGAGGAGATAGAAGAAGGGAATATGAAGGAAAGGAAAACAAGAAAAAGAATGGAGAAAAGGGAGATAAAGAAAAATGTGAAGAAAAACAAAAAAGAAAAAAGAAAAGGAGGAAAAGACAAGTAAAGAAGGAAAGTAGAAGAGGGAAAGGAAGGAAGGGATGAAGAAGGAAAGTTGAGATGAGAAGGAGGAGGAGGAGGAGCAGGAGCAGGAGGGGGAGGGGGAAGAGGCACTGAGAAGAAGGGCATAAACGAGAGGGAATGAGGGGAAGAAGAATGGAGATGGAATGTGAGGGAAGGAAAGATGAGGAAAGAAAGAGGAGAGTGGAGCAAGGACGGGAGAATCATCATAAGGTAAGGAGAAGAAAGGGAGGAAGCCAGGAATAGGAAGGAATGGGACGCAAGGAAAAAAAGTAGGGAGAGGGTGAGAAAGAGGAAGGAAGATAGGAATGAGAAGAAGAATGAAAGATAGAAGAAGAAAGGCGAAAGACAGAGCGGTAAGGAAGGGAAGAGAGAAGGATGGAAAAAGAAGGCAGGAGACGGAAAGGAGAAGAAGGGAAGGGCGAAAGGAAGGGGGGTGAAAAAGAAGAAATGTAGGAGAAATAATAAGAAAGGAAATGGGGTGCGGAAGGGAACGAAAAGGAAGGGAAAATGATATGAAAAGCGGGAAGAGATGGAATGGAATGGAAAAGAGAGAAGAGGAAATGAAAAAAAAATGAGGACATACACAGAAAAAGAAAAGAGAAGAAAGGAAGGATAGACTGAGAGAGGGATGAGGGAGGTGGAGGGTGCAGGGGAGAGAGAAACATGGGCTCTAGGGATAAGGTATGCGGAGGTGAAGCCTCCATACAGATTACTAAAGGGAGCCAGAGGAGGGGAAGAGAAAGACATGTGAGGGAGAGATGGACAGAATGATGAGAGAGACAGGACGTGAGCTGGAGGGAATGATAGGCAGAAGAAAACAGGATTAGGAGAAATGTGGAGAATGAGTAATAAACGTGGAGAAAAAACAAGATGTATTGTTAACAATATCTTGAGTCCAATTTTTTTTTTTAATTGCTTCTTCCAGATGACTATCCAGTTCGGGAAGGGCCCTTACTTGTGCAAGCGTTAACAGATTTTATGTCTAACATCAGCATTTTGAAATATCTACATCAAGATGATTAAAATCATCTACAGTGAGCAAGAATGTAAGAAAAAGAACATTATAGGATTTAGGCAGTTAAATGAAACAATCGATAGGGAGAAGAAACTTAAAAGAATAAGATGAAAAGAAAAAGGGATTAGGCCAGCTCAGAGAGGAAACTAAACACACACACACACACACACACACACACACACACACACACACACACACACACACACTCAGAATTCAGCATCTCCTCCAATCAACTGGCCTCGGAGCCATATACAGGTATCTGAATTTGTAGTGTGACCTTGACCTTTGACAGCTTTCTCTCAAAATCTAATTACTTCTTTCTTGCATAACCCTAAATCCTTCCACTAACTTTGGCTCAAATCAGAAAAAAAATTGTTAACATTGCCCGGCGATCTTGACTTTTGGCCTTTCTCTTTGACCTTGACCTTTAACTGGCTATTCTAAATCGAATTTTTTAATCACTGTTTTATCTGAATCAATACACAAATTTCAGTCTACATAGGATAAAACTTATTTAAGTTAACCCTGCCATGTTACCTTAAAAACAAATAGTCAACCTCCTAAATGATCCTCAACTCATCCACCAAGTTTGATCCAAATGAGATCAAAACTGATTTAGTTATTTTGTTCGCACTTGGACACAAGGGTCGAAGTTTGACCTGGCTCTGTGACCTTCATTTTAGACTGATTGTTTTCAAAAATGATTCCCCTCGCACTTGCCTGAGATTTAACTTTTCAGTCAAATTTTGGTTCAAATTAGATCAAAGATGCTATTTTGAGATCACTTTGTCCTGTGACCTTGACCTTTCAGTGATACTTCTCAAAACTGAATGCTTTATTTTTGCCTTACCCTCAGCTCTATCACAAAGTAATGTGTAAATCGGATGATAGCAGTTTAAATTGACCTTATCTGTCTTGATCTTTGATCAGTTCTTTTAAAATAGTACAGCTTTATTCCTTTGCTGGCCCTGAACTCTTCGACCATGCCTAGTTAAAGTCAGAGCAAAATTATCCCTCTTGTTGACAGACACATACAAGGCCAACCTCTGACTTTCCCACTAACTTGAACACTTGACTGATTGCTTACAAAACTGAATCACGTCAGTCAAAGGCGTTGCCAGGAAAATGAACTGGGGGTGGAGGGCCAAAAAATTTCCACCGGTAACTTTGTATCATTGGATGATTTATTCGCAAAAATAAAATGAGAAATACTATATATGGGTCGGGCGTGAACAATAATTCTAATAAATTTTGCGGAAAGAAAAAAAAAAAAGATTCAACTCAGGCAAAGGCGTAGCCAGGAAAATGAATTGGGGGGACCATGGCCCCCCTGGACCCCCCTCTGGCTACGCCCATGACTTCAGTCTTCCCCTACCCTGAGTCCTTCACCCAAGCTTTGTCTAAACTAAATAAAAATTGCTTAAACAGATTTTACCAATTCTGTGTTTGATCTAACACTGTGGCCTTGATGTTTGGCCTATCATTATAGAAAACAATAGTTTTATTCATTTCTTGTCATGCAACCTTCACGGTGAGTTGGCGGAAATCGAACAAAACCTTTATTTTCTTAACACACAAATGCACGTGCAGACACACACACACACACACACACACACACACACACACACACACACACACACACACACACACACACACACACACACACACACACACACACACGGAATAGACTGCAGCACCAGCCGAACAGGGCGGTACTCTCGAGGAGGATTGAAACCTAGTAACAGGGAGACGAGGAGCTCCCATTTCATCAGCCTTTCGGCTTCTGACCATCCCCCTATTTAATTTTTCCAGTGTTTCAGTAACATAGAGAGTAGGCTAGCGTACTCTTCTATGCAATTTCCTATGTCAACACCAACCTACATTCACAATACATACCAAACCTCTTGTTCTAAATTCGGGGAAAAATGGCCTCAGAATCCTGGGGAGATGAGGGGGCAGGCCGCCAACATCCTCCTCTCTCCCTGTGACAACCAAGCGAGAAACATGGAATCATGGAACCATTGTCATTTCCTCTAATTGTTTCTCTGTTAAACGCAGCCTCGCTTCCTCTAACCCTCACCTTCTCTTCCTCACTGAGACTCAGCTTTCTGAGGCGACTGATACCAAACCCTTCCCTGTATCCCCCTACTTTCTCTATACTTACTTCAAAGACAAGCGTGGCTGTTATGTGTACGTAAGCAACAATATTATCTTGCTCTCACGTTCCTGAACTTGAATCTTCAGAATTCTCTACTCTCTGGCTTCAGCTATCCTGTCATTCTTTGTCTAACTATATCTGTGCTGTGTACTTATCCCCTAATTCTACCGATTATGAAAACTTCTTTAACTATCTTTCTTCCTTGGTAGTACAAATCCTATCAATTTTCCATTGATCTGAAATTTCCATTCTAGATGATTTCTATGTTCTCCATTCACTGCTCCGCTTGGTGAACAAGGCTACATCTCCTCTATCATTATTGACCAAGAGCAGCTTGTATAAAGCCCTACTCATATCCCTGACCACTTAGGAGAGAGTTCCAGCATACACTACACGACCTCATTCTTGCAGATAAACCTTCTTTTCACTCTGTTAATCTTTTCTCTCCATTCGGCTCCTCCAGTCACAACCTTATCACCTCACTTGTCCTATCTCCCCAGAAAAGCCTGTGGATCCCCTCCCCCACCAAGAAGTGGCGGTTGTGGCACTTTGGAGCTGTTGCTTGGAAGACCCTATAGCAGTATTTCTTTGATTTCTCTGGGATGATTATTGCCTCGATGACTGGGAGCCATCTGAGTGAGCGTCAAGTATTACAGAGGTTATTCTCTTGAGCTTGGAAGCATAAATTAATTTCTCTTATCCTGTGATGAATGCCCAAAAAACTGAATTAACCTTGTTCTAATGCTCTCGATAGCAAGGAGAAGGCCTCCAAAAGGTACTCGAGCCAGCCCTCCCCTGAATCTCATCTCATTTACGTTTCTGCCTGGGACCATGCCAAGCTTCTCTTCCACTCTGCTGAGAATATTTTCATTCGTACTAAATGCTCTGAACTCTCTGATTCAGATTCTTCCCACCCATCTGGCACCTTGCCAAAAACCTCTCTAACAACTTTATTTCATCCTCCTTCCCTCATCTTTTCTGCTCTGCTGGCTCAGTAGCTGCTTCTTCTACCTCAAGAACTGTGCTTCTGCAGTGGCTAGATCGATAAGAGTGGTGGCCTGCGGTTCTACCGGACCCAAGATCAAATCCCCGCCGGGGCAGGGAACAGTTTAATGATTTGATTTTCATGCAAAGCAGACTTTACCAGTCTACCAGAAGACCCGCCGACGTGTCGTAAAAACACACCCGCTAAAACCAGTACACCAGTCCTGTATGAGACAGCCCTAGCATGTATTCAATATGGACGGTTGGAGTTAGCGCCGAAGTGATGACATGAAGAGGTGTATGATATGTAGGAGGACTACTGGGCCTTGGGAGCAGGCTGTGAAGCCTATGCCCAAAGCTGAACACATAAAAAAAAAAAAAAAAAAACTTACACCCTGCCTAGATAAACTCTTTTGCCTTTGTCTGTTTACTTGTACTTTTCCTTCTTGCTGGAAGTTTGTTCTCATTTAGTCTGTCCCAGAGATGTGTGACCATTCCCACCCCTCTCACTAATGCCCAGTTGCTTTAACATCCTGTATTTTGAATGTTTTTTATTCTACTCTTAACAAAATTATTTTAAACCACCTTTCCTATCAGAACCTACTTCCTACCGCAAGTATGGATTCCGCCAGGGATGCTCTACTGGCGAACTTCTCACCTTCCTTTCAGACTCCTGGTCATCCTCCATTCAGGACTACTGACGAAAACTTTGCCATTGGGCTTGACATCTCAATGGCTTGCCACTGAGTCTGACACAAACCTCTAATTTCCAAATTGCCCTCCTATGGTTTCTGTCCTTCTACCCGTGCATTCATTTCAAGTTTCCATTTTGGTTGTTCTATAGCTGCTGTTGTCGGTGGCCACCATCATTCGCCAAGAGTTATCAGGAGTCGCATCCCTCAGGGTTCCATCCTACCACTAACTCTCTTCCTTTTATTCATCAATGACCTTCTAAGTTGTACATCTAACCTTATCCAATCATACACTGATTACTCCACCTATCACCTTTTCATCTGCTTCTCGCAGCGTCCATCTCAGCAGTCACTCCAACAAACACGGTATGAGGCTATGGCCCACCTAACGTCTGACTTGGTTCATATCTTTGATTAGGGTAAAAAAAATATATATATATATATATATTGTTTTTAATACATCAAAGACTCAATTCTTACATCTTTCAACACGTCAGAATCTTTTGCAGGAGCATCGTCTAATTGTTAACAATATTCAACTCAATCCTGCATCATCTTGGAACATAGCTGGGGTTTCATTCTCTCGAGATTTATCGTGCAACGATCATATTGCCTCTCTTGTAAAAATATGACTCCAGGAGATAACGTGTGCTAAGACGACTCCGTACAGTTGTTGACTTTATACAGGGGTTTTATTTGTCCCTGTGTTGAGTACAACCCTCATGTGTGGGAAGATTCCTATATAGAGCTCCTCTCAACAAGGTGGAGTCAAAGGTTTTTCGGGTCATTAACTCTTCTCTTACTGGCTCCCTTCAAACTCTGTCACTTCGCCGCACTACTGCACCTGTATCTCTTTTCTACTGATACTTCAGTGGTCACTGCTCCTCTGCATTGTTGGCTTGCATCATTCCACCACTACGGCGGGCGCGTAGAACCCATCTGGTAGCAAACTCTCATCCCATTTCTGTCAAATTCTCTAATGCAAGAGTCCTTCATGTATGCAACAGGTCTAATCTGGAACTGTCTTCCTCTGTATTCTCTACTGCCTATTGCCTCCAGTCTTTTAAACCCAGTGTGTTCAGGCATCTCGAAACGAAAAGATCCTGAATTTGGTTTTCGGTTAATTTTGTTTTTAGTTTTTCTTGGACGTACCAATCTTGCGGGCTTCTGGCCTTTGGTTCCTTCTTCCTTACATAGCACACACACACACACACACACACACACACACACACACACACACACACACACACACACACACACACACACACACACACACACACACACACACACATCTGAAAAATACTCGTAACACCTGCTCTCGCTTCTCGAGTGCAGGTATAAAAATGATCCGCTCACAAAATATCATAAAAGAAAAGAATTTAAGAGCGAAAAAGAAAATATAACTAATAACAGTAGAGAGAAAAACTATAGTTAAATAATATCAGGTATTCTGATATATAAGAAAACTGAAAGCAAAGACTTCTCCTCCTCCGACCTGGAGAAGTACCGTGCCTCGCCCAATCTGTGGATTTGTAATTAAAAAAAAAAAACAAAAAAAAAAACAAATACTATAATTAAGGGTGGAGGGAATAGATAAGACTACAAGGGGGGGGGGGCTGGAAGGAGACCAGAAAAGGTTACTAAGAGTTTTTTTTTTTTTTTAATGCGAGGAAGAAGTAATCAAAGGCCAGGAGCCCGCTAGATTCTTCCCTCCAAGAAAAAAGCGAAAACAAGGGAACAGAGAGCACAATTCAAGGTTCGTTCATTTCGAGGTGCCTGGACATCCTGGGTTTGAAAGACTGGATGATAGGCAGTAGGAAATGCAGACAGAGGGAGACAGTTCCAGGACTGACCTGTTGCATACATGAAGGACTGGGAGTAACGGTTAACTCTTGCATTAAAGAACTGGACAGAAAAGGGATGAGACTTTGTTGCTAGACGGGTGCAACATAACCACCGCAGTGGTGGAGGGATGCAAACGGGCAGTTCAGAGATGCAGTGACCTTTGAAGTAGCGATAGAAGAGAGATAAAGATGCAACAGTGCGGTGAAGACGCGGAGGTTGAAGGAAGCCAGTGAGAGGAGGAGAGTAAATGAGATGAAAAAACTTTGACTCCACCTTGTTGAGAAGAGCTGTATGTGGGGAGTCTACCCACAGATGAGAGTTGTATTCTACTGTACACAGGGGAGAATAAAACCCGTGTATAAAGTGAACGACTGTGCAAGGGTAAAGAAAACGATGAGTCGCCTTAGCACACCTAATCTCTTTGAAGCAGATTTTACAAAAGAAGTAATATGATCTTACAAGACAAATTCAGAGAGAAATAAACCGCAAACATGTTTAAAGATGATGCAGGATTGAGTTGCTTATTGTTAAAAATTAGAGGATACTCATGCGGAAGATTCTGTCGGTGGAGGAGAATACTGAAGAATAACAAAAGAATAAGAAAACAATAACAAAAGGTAAGCCCAGAATGAAAAATATAATAATAATAATAATGATAATAATAATAATAATAATAATAATAACAATTAAACCAACTGCGCGCATTGAATGAAAGAGAGCGGTGTAGAAAATACGATAAAGGGTGAGTAAATGCCAGGAAAAAAAATTAAATTGGGAGATTTTTTTACGTGCTAAAGGATGAGAAAACTTAACGTAGCAGAAGTGTTGCCATTAGGATTAAAGGAGAGAAGAGAATGATGAGAGATAAGCACAAGGAGAGATAATCAAAACATAAAATTCATAACTTATCGAAAGACTGAAAAGAAAAGAGGAGATAACAGTGAATCCAGGAGAAAAATGGAGAGATGATAAAATATATAATTAGGAAATCCTCAGCTTGGTAAAGGATGAAAACAGACACAGTTAATGAAACACAGAAACATTAAGAATACAAGTAATGTAGAAAGCATGGATTGACAAGAGGTAAAGGCAGAGAATACTAGAAGAAGCATTCAGGGAGTGAAATACCCTCGCCCTACAACTGGTCTAAGGGCCGAATGATTGCGTTTGATCTTTTATCTTTACCTTCAACCATTTGCTTTTGAAATCGAATTACATTTTCACATGACCCTTAACATTTGCACCAAATTTCATCCAAATTGGATATGTTTTTGTTTGTGTTTTTTGTGGTAATCTTGATTTTTTACCAACTGTTCTCAAAATCAAATCTTCGTGCTCGGCTAACGCACAATATTTCCTCCAAGTTTTGTTGAAAGCAAATCAGAACTGTAAGTTACGGGGTTAAGCATATGCCCTTGACCTTTGATTGATTGTTCTCATAACTGAACCTCTTCATCCTTACGTTGATTCTACCCAGAATATTTGGTTTAAATCATATCAGAACTAATTAAATTGACTTTGTCATGTGATTTTTGACCACATGTTCTACAAAACATTAGATTAACCTCTAGGCTGACCTTCAACCCTTGCATCAAGTTTGGTTAAATTAAAATCAAAGCTGTTCATTTGGTTGTTCACAAGCACACATGGGTCTAGCTTTTAATATTATCTTTGACCGTGACCATTGACTGTCTTTTCATAAAATTGAATTCCTTCGTTCGTGCTTTACCTCCAACCATACCAGCAAGTTTGGTCTAAGACGAATCAAAGTTGTACGTTGTTCTTGCCATGTGATTCTGACTTTGACCTTTTCATGTGACAGATTATACTCGGATTGGAATCCTTCACCTTTGGCTTAACCTGAACCCTTGAACAAAATTTTATTTAAATCAGATGAAAAGAGTTTAAGTTATCTTTATCATGTGATCCTGACCTCTAACCTTTCATTGTGGTCTTGTACCTTGACTGATTGTTCTCACAATCGAATCCCTTTAACCTTCTATAAAGTCTCTTGTAAATCAGATCAAAACTGCTTAAAAAAAAAAAAATAATGCCGTATGAACTTGACTCTTGATCTTTCCATGTGAACTTGACCTTTGGGTAATTGTTATTAGAATGGAATGGTTTTATTCTTCCCCAACTCTGATTCCCTCCATTTCTTCCAGAAAGTCTAATAAAAGATATTTAAGATATTCTGTTCACACAGATATACTAATAGATCTAAATGTGACCTTGTCCTGTGATCTTGGCCTTTGACTGGTTGATCCCAAAATCGACTTCCAGTGTTCTTGCTTTATCTTTTACCCTCCCACCAAATTTGGTCTAACTCGAAACGAAACTGTTGCAGTTGATCTTGCCATGCGTTCTTGGCCTTTGACCTATTGTTAAAAAAAAAAAAAGGATCCAACTCTTGGCTGACCGTTAATACTTCACCAGGTTTGGCTAAAATCAAATCAAAACTTTCTGAGAATACTAGTATAGTACAACACAGTCCCTTCTAATCTCCAGCTCACTCCCTTAGTTCCATACTTATGCTCAATAGTTGCCTAGTAGGTCAGTGATACAGTAAGATGCTGAATATGCTTGTCAGCATCAAGATTTTGGCAAAAGAAAAGGCAGCATGTGAAGGAGAAAGATGAAGGAGAAAAGAATAACGGAAGATAAATGCCAAGAGAAAATTAACAGCTTGATTCAGACTGCATTTTATTGCTCTCCCATCATTATTTTCAGGTGATTTTATTCAACCTAGAATAGGCCTCTCTTGCTGCAGCCGTTAATTAACCCGTCATGTCCCGAGCTTTTTCGCACCTCCGACACCCCCGAATCCCGAGGTATTTTCGATTTTTTTTTTTTTGGCTAAAACCTCCGCTTTTGGTGAGAAACATCGAAATTTCATAGAAAAATCGCTCACCTGAGGTTTAAAATACTCGATCCAGGTAGCAGTACCTCCTTACCTGGCTGGGTTTTCTAACAGGCTGGCACCAAAGAAAACGAGTTCTATGCGAGGGTAACTATTTCACACCACTCATGAACGGTATTTATTTATTTACTTGGTACGAATTTATATGTAGTACGAGATAATATTGGTTTTCAAACAGTAAAATAGGCATTATAAGCATTGTTTCACTCACTAACTCATCACCATACCTGACCTTCTTTTGCCACATTACCTGATCATCATTTCTGACTGTTTCTTCCTCTAATGCTATGTAAATTTCGTCCTCCACATTGTCATCGATTGGGGAATCACTCTGGCCCTGAATGTCTTTATTGGCCAGGTCTCTGGTAACAGGTGAATTGCTGAGACAATGGCGTGCGGGGGGGGGGGAGGTTGTGGTGTAAGGCATTGTCCCTGCTTGGCATCTTGTAGAGGAATAGAGGAAGGTGTCCCGTGTATACGTACGAAAAATCACGCATGAAAATTGAAAATTGTGCAAATTATGAACCTTGCAATTGTGCGACGTACCAGTACGTCGACGGGACTGGCAAATGCAAAATGTTGCAACGTATCCATACGTCGACGGGACGCCTCAGGTTAAGGGCATATTTCACCCCTTCCAGTTCAGAAACCTTTTCTTAACCCTTTAACCGCGGGCTTGATTTGCTTTCTCTTGCGGCACCCGCGGGCATATTCGCGCTCCAACAGACTCTCTAAAAATATTTGCCAAAAATCAGTTATTAGTCCTAGAATATTAAAATCACATATATCTTATGGCACATACCTTCAGCTTTCTCCTGGGGTGTTTGTTGAGCCTTCGTCGAGTACCGTAGGACTTGTGGAGACCTCTGAAGTTGGGTAACAAAGTCTCCACTTTACACTTCCCGACAACCCGTAATATGATTACCACAGCCTGATATTATCACTAGAAACACTATTCTATGATTCTCAAATAGTTTGGAATCCATATTCCAAAAAAAAAAAAACTGTGAAAGCAATAAAAATTACGAGGGCGTATGACCTTCCCACTTGCGCTAGTTCACTGCTGGTGTTGTCATTTATTAGTCATAAAAACACTCACAGTTTATATTTCTGTTACTATGTAACACTTATATATATCTACAGTCTTTATCCATAAGTTTCCTTCAGTAATAGTAGTTTATTGTCACTGTAGGCATTCAATTTCTTTCAGTAAAATACGTAGCATTCACTTTCTCGTCCTGTATACTAGCATTGAGAGTGAATGTCACTTTCTCCTTCACTCTCATAACTCATAGTATTCATACATGCTAGAGTGAAACTTTCACTTTCATTACTCCTAGTATATATACTCGTATTCTTATCATACTTCTCATTTACGTTTCTGTTTACGTTCTCTATTTTATTTACATTATTTACATTTCTAATTTATTTACACTGTGTTATGCACTGTCACTTGAAGTAACTTATAAAACTATTTTCCACTGTTCACTTATATTTACATTTATTGCTTTCACTTGCTGTTTACACATTATTTACACATTATTTACAATTCCACTTGCACTGTTTTACTCAACAGAAAGATTGTAGTCACTCTCTTTCAATTGTCAGCCCTTTACCACACGAGGTTTAGTAGGGGGTAAAGGTCACAGGGCCCTTTGCATGGGGCTAAAAAGCGGCGGAAGTTTGCAGGAGCAAACAGACGTACCTTCACGTTGGAAGATGACAGTGAACTGATAGGGGTGGGCCAGGGTGGCCTACCTAGGGAAATGCATTACCGCCAATGTCAGCCTCTTGACAGCTGCTAATATATTGGCAGGAAATCTAGACAATACATTATAAATTAGGTAGTTCCAGGTGAATGTAAATATCACTTAGGTTTCTCCCTTCCCTCCTTATATATATTTTTAGTACGAGAATAGATTATACGGCATATTTCACGGGGAAATAAACAGCGAAAATTAACGAACGAGTGCACATGAGGTGTTGTCAGGTGATAATTAACCAATTCCAGGTGTATGGCACTCTCACTTACCATATTTCTTTTTGGTATATATTATTTGGTATAAGAATAGGCCATAAGGCTTATTTCAGTGGATGAAATCAGTGGAAAATTCCAGGGAATATTAGAGTAGCACGGCCGGGCAGGCGAGAGGAGAGGGTAATGGAGGGAAGGTAGGGAGGGGAGTCAAGAACGGGGTGAAATGGCTAAATTGTCAACAATGGATGGGAGTACAGATGAGATTAGGAGTGCTGACTAGTGTTGGACATTGGCAGTGCTGATAGATGATACAAGCTACCACTTGAAAACCCGGGCGAATTCAAAATAACACAGAATCGCAAAAGTGATGCCCCGCGGTATGATCCCTTGCTCCCAAGCGTCACGAAAGTGACGCCCCGTGGTTAAGGGGTTAAGCAGCACAAGCCCAGAATTATTGTGCATGCTGGACCGCATGGGGCTTGTCTAAAGTGAAACACCAAATGAAGGTTTCGTACAAGGAAGCATCTTGGATTATTTGTATACTCATATATAAAAGGGTCGCGATGTTTGTTTTTTTGTGTGTTTTTCCTTCAATCACACCCAAACCAAGGGCCAGGGACCCCCAGACCCATATATATTCTGAATCAGGGTGACCCAAAGATGGTTTTAGGGGGCTCAAAATTCAGATCTGAGTCATTTGAGGTCACCAGCAGAGTGTTCGCCATTTTGGCGTGGGCAACGCCGAGTAAACCTGAAGGCCATTTTTTGGCATCGATACTTACATGACCTCCAGTTCTGACATATGCTATGTGAGGTTTACCTCCGAGATCATCTGAGGTCACTGGTCGGAGGTCATTTGAGGTCAGCGGTAATACACGCTCCAACGACTGGACCCAGCAGACCAATATTTGGCATGGAGACTCACATGACCTCCAGTTCGGAAACAGGCTATATGAGGTTGACCTCCGAGGTCATTTAAGGTCACCAGTCGAAGGTCATTTGAGGACACCAGTAATAGTAAATAAGTACGCACAGTTACTGTGCGTTAGTCTGCGAAAGCTGAAACAGAAAGTACCTGGACCTCTTATAATCCCTCTTTAAAGGCATAAGAGGTATATGATCTTTCTGGAGTAGAAAGAAAAAGTGCTCGTGGGCTCTTCGGGCCCCTCGCACTTGCTCCTGCGGAGGGCTCTCGCGTTCATGTGCTGTTCTAGTGTAATGCTGTCACTTGGACTTTTTGCAGCCAATTGATCGTGTTATTTGCACCTTCAGGAATGGAACCCAAGTTGTCCGAATGCAAGTCCAAAATACTTTAGTTGTACCTGTGGGAAAAAAATACTACGGAGATCCTATGCCGGGGGCCAGGAGAGGGGTTTGTTTTGGTCAAAATGTGATCCCTCATTAAATATAGTAAACGTTTTTCAATCATGATGGGACCAAGTTTTTTCACATCGGCGAATTATTTGCGATTTCTGTGCCAATTTTGGTGCGATTTGAGTGTAGTTTCGGCTGCCCAAAATACACACACACACACACACACACACACGCACACACGGCTAGTGCTATAGTATATTAGAAGATTGTACTAGAACAAATAGGATTAAAGTGTTCTTTTGGGCCCGGCAGAGCTGGGTACCCCTGCTAGTAGTATATACATATAATGGATGCAGTGAGACTGAAAGGTTAAGCTGCGAAATTTCTTGTTACCTGAAAGACGAAAAACAGGCAAGGAGGAGGACTCAGAGAGTGTAACACCGACGTTCATCAATTGGTCTATGAGTCGAACATTTGACTTTGCCTTGTGACCTTCACCTTTTAACCGATTGTTGTCGAAGTCGAACTGTGTGTATATATATATATATATATATATATGGAAAAAGAGAGAACATGCACTGCAAAGTGTGCAAAACAAAGAGGTAAATGGAAGAAATTTGGAGAGAGAAATTAGGGAAAGAAAAGAAAACATAAAGGTTTGTAATCTGGCGCGGAGATGGGTAAGGAATGTCAAATAGGAGGATAAGACATGAAGCCAAATAGAGTGGTAAAATTAAAGTAGAATGGAAGCCGTTATGTTAACCCTTTCAGCCTGAGGATGTATTTTAGCCACAACCACAAAAGTAGCCAAATATAGTGCTTGTCCATAACTGTGTTACTCATTCACTAACTCATTCACTCGCTCATCCATTCGCTAACTTACTCACTCACTCACTCACTCAGTTACTGTACCTTTTTTTAGGCCTTGTGTGGGAGGTGTTAGGAAAACGAACTTTTACGCAGAAGTAGACCTCCACCCGAACCAGGTTTCAATTCGGTAGGGTGGGATTTCCGAGGATCGCCCCTCGGAGAGGGGGGCGAGAGGGTGGGGGCGGCCCCGGGAGTTTTCAGTCAATGCTTTTAAGCATGGCAATAGATTTTTACCAAGGAACACGAATTTTTGTTAAGTGGTAAAGTTTCACTCATGCCAGATTATAAGTGGGAGGAGACCCTTGAGGGTAGTTCTCTCGGGGTGGTGGTCCACGGGGGTCCTGGTGAAAACAGTAAAGCTCTGCCATAGTTTTTAAAATACGAACACGAAACTCTCCATACTGGTAGGTGTTCATCCCGGATTCATTTTAAGCAGAACTGGATCCCCGAGGGCCTCCGCCGGGGGTGAAAGATGGGAGAGGGTCCCTCAGGGGTTCCAGACAAAGGAATTTTCACCAAAGCAATTTGGTGAAAAATTCTGAGGACACTGGTAATGAGTCAGCATGAGTTCATACTTGAAGTAATTCTACTAGGACTCCTTCCCTTCTCTAAGTGCTGGAATCCGGCGCTGGTCGGGCCTTCTTTTAAGTAGGATGTGACCCATGAGGGTCGCCCCCTTTCGTGGGGACTGCCCCTAAGGTCCCAGCCAAAGCCGTTATGCCCAGACATAATTCTTAACCCAGGAACACGAAATTTATGACAGATGGACGCTTACCCCGACTCTATTTTTTGAATGATGGGAACCCCGAGGGACTGCCCCCTGGGAGATAAACTTTTTTTTTTTTTTTTTCCTGCGAACACTACATTCTGCTCAGTGGTAGACCTTCACCCGATCAGAGTTTAGCCAGGATGCGATCCCGGGGTTTGCCTGTTCCCAATAAATCCTTAAATAATTATTTATTTGCCCTTACAGTATTGCAGGGTGGTTCCAGCTATCAAAAATGTGTCCTTTGCCTTGTTCAGTTCTTTTATGCAACCACCAGGCAATTTCTTTTTTCTCAGCTAAACTTTTCCACTACAATAACGCGTTTCCCATTTTACTCAAACCAACACCAAGCGATTTTATTTACGTTGGGAAGGACCTCTGTCAGCTAAGCGGTAAATGCAGACAGCATCTGATCCCTACAGTATGAAAAGGTTACCGTAAGCAAAAGAATGCCTACCGGAGAAAGGGACGACAGGCTTTAGAAATAATGTCTTGGGAGTGAAGGGGTTAACAGAACATCCTAGAAGTGATGGAGTTAATGAAGACTACGTCCAGCCTCTCCACTCGAAAAAGCTCTCGCAATTTAAATAAAATCATAAAGAAATAACAAGAAGAAAAATACGTTATGGTTGTGAAGGAGTTATCTGTAATGCATCTAACTTACATCCTTATTTCGTTGGCACAGCTGCAACCAGAAATTACCCTTGCACTCTACTGAAACCCGATCGAGGACGTGTCTAATTAACGAGTGATATTCAGTACAGCTGAAGTAATGCGTTTTACTTCTGAATTTCGGATTTGCAAAGGAACCCTTGACTGTAAAATGGAGGTGGGGCAGCGTGATGACTATTTCTCGTAACCATTCTCTCCGGGATGAAGGCGGCGACTACAGGGGAAAAAAAAAAAAACTATAGACGAAATCGGTTGTCAAGCAATGTGGCTTAGTCTAATATTCTTTGTATTTCACCTTGTGTGGCTCTACTGTACAGTCACAGCATATTATGTCGTGAATCAATATGCCTTTTATTCGTCGCTTTTGTTAACATTATTCAACTCTCCAACTTCTTTCCGATATTTACATCTTTTCTCATTCTTTTATCAATTTCTTTATGGATCTCACTTCAACTTCCCAATTTCCCTCCTGTCTTCAGGTCAGTGTTTGCAATCCACCTCCGAGAACCAAGCAAAGCACTTATTGCAATGGTCTTCATAGGGCATTATTTCACTGAAAATCAGCATTGTATGTCGCTGCTTGAAATGTATTGACATTGCAATTAAATATGCACTATGCAGCAAGCAACAATAGAGAAATCAGTTTGCCTTTCCTTCCGTTATCGGTGTTGCCTAGATTATGTTTCGTCGTGTGAACCAGTTTTATTTTAAAGATAAATTTATATACGTGTCATACTGCTAACTGCTTGCAATTACAGTTGGGGAAAAAGTTCGCCAAATGTTTCACATTCTTCTGCATGTACTCGTCACTTTCCTCTGCTGGCAAATCTTAATAATGTTAGAGAGGATTGATGGCTTTCTTTACCTACAGATAATTCTCTCTGAGATGAAGTGTCAAGAAGGAAATTAACGACCCTGGACTAAGTGGGCAATGGGGGAAACTTACTGTATGTCTTTAGCGATACTTTTTTTTATTCATTTCCTTTAAAAATTACCTGTACTACTCTCGTGACATGTCAATCGCTTCTTGGTCTTTTCAGTACAATGCAGTGTAATTTTTGTATACTTTTCTTCTTCCAGACAATATCACTCAGACCTGTACAGACCTTTAGCAGTGAGGGGATTAAGGAAGGCTGTATTTAACTCCTGTCGTTGGGAAAATTTCACTTGGGTTGAATGAAACAGTATGGAGGAAGCATGACTGGAAAAAAAAAAAAAAAAAAAAACACTTTTTCGTGGTGTCAAACGCCTCTTAACTTCGATACGCTGACGTATTTTCATTTTTATATTGCCTCCAGACAGTTATGTTCAGCTCAAGAAAAGCCCTCGTAGTGAGGGGATTAGATCCTTTAAAAAGATGACATATTGTTTTAGCTTATTCTTGCTACCTCCAGGCGATTTTATTGAACTCAGGAACGACCTCTTGTACTGAAGGGGTAATGAAGGATATTTCGAATCCCTCCAGTTCTAAAACCATCTCTTAAATGGAATAAAAACGTGTGGAGTTAGTAAAAATAAGCTAAAAATGCATAATAGAATTTTAGGGGTTAACGAAAAATACCGTATAATTATGTATCCCTCCATTCTCTTAAGTCTCCCCAAAGTTAAAAAAAAAAATCGTCTAGAGGCAGCAAGAATATAAAATACGTTAACGGATAGTGGGTTTTGTTATTCATAGTCTCCATATCCCAGCTTTCCTATAAAAAAAAAAAAAAAAAAAAAAAAAAAAAAATCATATTTGCCGTGTGTCTGACATTCTCCTTCAAGTATTACCTTCCTCTGTGATAGTTTCCCACAAAATTAGGTCATCCAGCCACACTTTAACGCCTTTAGCCAGAGTACATTGATTTTCATAAGGATCTTGCTACCGGCAGATGATTTTAATTGAGCTCTGGAAAGATCAGCCTATCATTAACTCTTTCATTGCGATGCTGTCTTTAAGTCTTGATGATACTATGCGATATTTTGCAACTTGTGAAGGATTTATGGCAGTGAAGAGGTTAATCAAGGCTGTTGTATAACTCCTATTAGTCGGAGTGTCTCTATGAGCTGAATAAATGAAACACACACACACACACACACACACACACACACACACACACACACACACACACAATGCGTCCTGGTAGTGAAGGGGTTAATTTCAAACCCCTTCAGCCCGAGTACATCATTATTATGTTCTTGTCTCTACCAGACAATTTTATTCAGTTTAACAGAACCAACCTTACAGTGCGTTATCTCCTTTAGTCCTATGCCGCCTTTTGCATCATATCCTTGCTACCCAAACGATATTATTCAGCGTAGAGAGAACGAGCCTTGCATTAACTCTCATCAGGATATAAGTGGAACGAGAATAAATAAGCGTGATAAGAGAGACATACAGTGGTAAGTAATATAACATCAAAATAGGACTTAATCGCTTCACTACAACGACGTATTTCTTCAAGCTGCTTAGGTCACCACTAAGCTAAGTAGGTCCTTTATTGGTGAATGGGAAGTAAAATTTATATCTAATCCACCCAGATCGAAAAGTCTCTCCTAAACTGAATGAAATCGTCTGGAAGTAGCAAGAATAAATTAGGAACGGGAATCTGACTGAAGGGTATAATGGTGAAGAATGTTGATAGGGGAATAAATAGACAGGATGTGAGGGACACACAGAGAAACAAACGTCAACAAACAAACGTTCTGTGGTAATAGTGAAGGAAATAAAAGTGCCCGGTGATAATAGTAAAGAAAATTGTAATGGCGCGGACGTTTAGGGGGTAAAGGCGGCTGTAAGTGAGAGCGAGGAACCAAGCGACCGGGAGGAAGGTAAAAACTGGAGGCAAGGAGGGAGAAGGAGAAAGGAGGGAAGCCTTTTTAAGGGAAAGAAAAGGAAGAATTAAAAGCAGGAGAGAGGGAATAAAAGAAGGAAAGGCAATAGGAAACGAGAGAAAAGAAGGAAAAGCAAGAGAGGAGAGAAAATGTGAACAGGAGAAAAGAAAAGGAAGGTAAAGCGGTAGGAAATGACTGAAAGGGGACGCAAGGGAGAAGGATGGAAGGAAAGATGGAAAAGCAAGAGGGAAGGAGAGAAATAAGGGAAAACAGAAAGGAGGGAGAGAAATAATAGTAGGAGGAAAAGCAAGAGGAAAAGAAAGAAAGAAACGGAAGCAAGAGAGAAGGAGAGAAATACTGAAAAGGAGGTGGGATGGAGAGAAAGAAATCTTAGTAAGAATTAAAAGTCAGGAAGCATGGGCGGAGGAAAGGAACTACGAGAAAGGAATAAAGAGAACCATTTTATGAGAAAGACGAATAAGAAGGAAAAGTAGGATACAGGAAGAAATAGAAAGGAAATCTAACCAAGGAAAATGAAGAGTTGAAGCAGTTGGCGGGAGGTATAGAGGGAAGAAGCTTAGTACTGTACGTATATTCCTACTATATTTTGACTCACAGGCTTTTCTGCACCTGTATACTCTCTGTTGACGCATGGTCATTTGAAAAGATTAAGCTGTATCTGGTTTTCAGCCGGACCAGAGGGATCCTCCACAGCTGATGAAACCCATTTGTAGATATTTATAATACAGCAGTTCAGTGTAACGGGTTTGAGTGGGAAGTATTAAAAAAAAATAATCTTAAGAAAGAAGGCTAGAGAAGAAGACGAAGAAAGTGAGTGGCAGAAGACAGGAGAGACACCAGGAAGTATGAGAAAGAGAAGACGTAGGGAAAGAGAGCGTCGGAAGATAAGTGACAAGAGGAAGAAAGGAAAAAGAAAAGGACGGAGGTGGAAGCCGAAGAAGTAAAATGAGACAGGATGAGAAAAAGGAAACTAATGGAAGAAAGAAGAATTATACAAGGAATTATAGAACTTTTTAGGCTGTTATGACGCACTCTAAGGTGAATAAAATCGCTTGGCGTCAGCTAATTTCTTTCGAAATTGAGATTACTGGTGACGGTACTAACGCCCTATCTCGTCAGACTCATTCTCAGTTGAATAATACCAACTGGAATTAATTGAGATAAAATACCAGAAATGGTCCGGAAATAAAGAGCTCAGAGGCGGAGGGAGAGAGGACAGAAGAAGGGAAACAGTGACAAACGAGAAGAATAACCGACCAGGAAACGAGAAAGTGGGTGAAGAACGAAAACGAGAAGTGAACGGAGAGAGAGGACACAAATGAAACCCGGACAAAAACTGGGAAAAACTGAGGAATGAGAAAACAGAAGGGAAGAAGGAAGGAGGGAAGCCGGAAGAGATCTCAACACAGGCATAAAGACAGAAGGTCGAAAAGGAAGTGGGGGAGGGGGAGACAAAACGAGAGAAAGTTGAGGGAAGATAAGAAGAAGGGAGGGGGGGATAGAAAAAAAGTGAAAGACGGAAAGCGGAGGGAAGATAGAGGAAATTGAGAAGAGAGAAGAAAAGGAGGAGGAAAGAGGGAAGCGGGGAGAGTTCGAGGGATGGAGGGAGAGAGGTAGGAGGAAGAAGGAAGGAAATGGAGGGGGATAGGAGGAAGAAGGAAGGGAATGGAGGGGGATAGGAGGAAGAAGGAAGGGAATGGAGGGGGATAGGAGGAAGAAGGAAGGGAATGGAGGGGGATAGGAGGAATGCGCGGTGGAAGAAGAATAAAGAGACAAACATAAGAAACCAGAGGGAGCCGACAGAAGGAAGCAAGAAGATATAGACGGAGAGAAAACAAACAAGGGAAACAGAGACATGAAAAAGGAAAAGCTGACGAGAAGTGTGAAAAGGATGATAAAGAAGCAGACTGAGGGCTGCTGTTAAAGGAGCGAACAGAAAGAGATAAAACAGAAGAAGGAAGGCGGAGTCAAACAAAGGGAAAAACCTAAGACGGGAGAGGAGGACAAAGTAGGGAAACAGAAGTAGGCTAACAGAAAGAGAAAGAAAGGGATGGAAAGAAGGAGGGTCAGAATCGAGGAGAGGAGGAAAAAAAAGGAAATGAAACAGAGAAAGAAAACTGAACCAGATGGAAGGAGGAAGTAGACAGGGAAACACTAAGTGAAACGGAGAAAGAACAGGGAAAATAGGAAGCGAAGACTAACATCGCAAAAAAAAAAAAAAAAGCGAAAGAAAGAAAGGAGAGAAGGCAGAAACATCGCAGGGCTTCACTTAAGGGGAGAACAAAGCGAGAGAGAGAAATCATGAAGGAAATAGAGAGAGACGAAAGAGAAAAACTGGAGAAGGGAAGAAGAAAGGAGAAGGAGGAAGGAGGGACGGGGGGGAGAGGTCCCATGGGAAGGCTGGAGGCGAGAGAGAAGGCGGAGTTGAGCAGGAAGGGATAAAAATAAAACTGAGACGAGACATGAGAACTGAGCACGACGGAGGAAGTTACCGGGAGGGGAGACGAAAGAAAAAGGGAAAAAAATAAAAGAAGGAGTAATAGTGAAAATGCCAGTAAATCGAGAGAAGTAACTGATATTAAGGAGATAGATGCATGAAAGAAGAGTATTTGATTGCGACAGTGATTAAAATACCGGAAGGGAGACGGAAAAAAACAAAGTTGAACAAAAAAGGGGGGGGGGGATGGGAAGGAGAGAGCAGGGGGAGGAGTAGGAGAAGCGCCGGTAAGTCAAGAGAATTAACTGATACTAATCCCTTCATTACGATGACATACTTTTGTACCGTACGATTTTTTCACCTTATGAGAAAATTTTTGGACTGGAGGGGTGACGGAGACCCAAATTCTCGTCGGCTAAGGAGTCTTCCTCACAACCTCTTGCTAAGCGATTTATTTGCTTATTACTCCTTACTCCGTCTTTCTGTCACTGAATTCATCCCAGTACCATTTTCAACATAAATACCGTGCAAATTGATATTAACCAGTCGTATCCAAAAATAAATCGCTAAGGAAGAGATACTAGGGATCTTCCTTAACCAACGAGAATACGGGCCATAGCCTTGGCTGCCTGGAAATTCACTTAATTGGACTAAAACTATCCTGTGGCAAAAAGAATAAAATATTAAAGTAGGTCATCATAATAAAAAGGTTTAATTGGCAATCTAGAGGGGTACTCAGCTGAGCTCATCTCTCCGACAAGGGCAACGTAATTTCAAAACCACTCTTCATAATGGGTTAGGTTTTCTCATAACTGATTAGGTATTCACAAAAAAAATGTTTTCCGGATCCAGAATATGTAATACAATCCGGATCGGTCCCAACAGTTAATCGATTGTTGCCTGGGATATGAGCTATCTACCAACCAAATGTGGTCCAAATTTCTTTTTCAGTTTTTGAGTAATCCTGCTGTCAGACAAACAAACTAACTAACTAACTAACAAACAGACAGGGGTGAAAACACACTCTCCTTGTCGGAGAGAATAAACATTCAAAGTATATGCTAAGACAGAGTAATATACTGAAATAATCAAAATGAATATTTATCAACTTCCGGGAGAGATGGAGGGAATGGTAACAAAGTGAAAGGAGAGGGAGAGAGAGAGAGAGAGAGAGAGAGAGAGAGAGAGAGAGAGAGAGAGAGGGATAGCAATAACTTTCAGTCCATCAAGATTAACAATATAATGGTAAAGTAAAGGGGCAGAGGCCACTAGGCGCCTAGCTGTGGTACTCATTTCCGTAATTTACGCCTTTAACCATGTGACGAGTTTACAGATAAATGAGATAAAAGCCACTTTAGGTATACTTTAGCTAGAGTTTGCCGTCCTCATTTAATTCTCAAAATCAAATCTCTTTATCAAAGTTTTAACTTTAAATGTCAAATGCAGAGTGAACCACAAAGTTCACTCTGCACTGGATGTAAACTACTGAGCTAACCTTGTCCTGTGACCGTGACTTTCAACCCATTGTTCAAAAGACAATAGTTTTACTTATTTGGTAACCATCAACACTCTCACAGAGGTTGGATAAAACTAATTAAAAACTGTCTGCCTAAACGCGTGAGCCTGAGCACACACACACACACACACACACACACACACACACACACACACACACACACACACACACACACACACACACACACACATAAAACACACAAACACACAAATACGCACACGCACATATGTAAAACACACACTTACACACACACACACACACACACACACACACACACACACATAAAACACACAAACACACAAATACGCACACGCACATATGTAAAACACACACTTACACACACACACACACACACACACACACACACACACACACACACACACACACACAATAACAACACTCAAAAAATTACACCCCCGCTCTCGCTAAAGGAACAAGGTTATAAGAAACAGTGTAATTGATTCTGAGGTAGCAACAGAACATTCATTCTAAATAACATCAAAAGATTTTTTTTTGTATTGCATAACAAGAGCAATCCGAGGCTGCAAACATCTGCCAAAGCTGAAGTGCTAGCAATGTAGGCATTGTCCAGTTAGAAGCAAAAATTTTGAAATTGCTTCTATCCCGCAATGCTAATGAATCTTTTTAAAAATTCCTGGATCCGGATGATGATCAGGATCACCACCAATATCTGATGTATCGTTCCTTGGGCCATGCCCTACCCCTCGAAAAAAAAAAAAATCCATTCATAACTTTTTGACCAATCCTCCAAACAAACAAACCAACGCCTGCAAAAACATAACCTCCTTGGCGAAAGTAACAATGAACTAGAACAGGGGAGACAATGAGATAGGGGAAGAGACAAAAATATAGTGAACATAAAGGACTACGAATATTGAGTGACAATCCCTTATCAGAAGTCTATTTATCTATCTATTGCCAGACGCCTTAATCCCGTAAGGGGTGGCCACAAACAAACCTCCTCCATATCGCCCTGTCCCCCGCCATTTCACTCTCCTGCTCCCAGCTCACACACCTCCTCTCTCATATACCTCTCCACTCCATCCCTCCATCTCATCCTTGGCCTCCCCCTTCCTCTCCCCCCCCTCCACCTCAGTCACACACTCTCCTTGTCAGTCTCTCACCCTACATCCTCTCCACATGGCCAAATCACCTCAGTGTGTTTCTCTTAACGCTTCCTATCGCATCCACATCCACACCCACACCACAACGCTCCTTTACTTCCTCGTTTGTCAGTTTGTCTCTCCATGTGACTCCACATACTCCTCTCAAATAACTCATTTCCACTGGTGTCACTGTTGACTTCTGTCCCTCAAGCTAGGTCCAAGCTTCACTTCCATAAGTAAGAGTTGGTATCACAGTACTGGCATGTAGTAACTTATCAGAAGTAACTAATAATAATTCTTTCAGACTGTTGCGACTCGCTCAGATGAATGAACTCATTTGGCGTTGATTGGAATATAATACTAGAGAAAACACACCACCAAAGGATTGAGTAAACAAATACACGTTTCGAATTAATACGAAGGGCGAGATTATGATTTCAATAAAAAATCACAGATTTCTTAAACTAAAAGGTGAAAACAAAACAAAAAATGTAGTAATAAAAAAAAATGAATAACGTAAGTGCGCGTCCACACGTGTACTCGAACATGTGTTGACAACACAACTGGCAACATGTTTGGATACATATATGAAGAAATAGTTGGACAAATGTATGCAAACATGTTTCAATGCAGCTTCAAATCTGAGATGATGGGGTAAGTGTGTCCATACGAGGCAACTGAGAATTCATCATGATGTTGTCAGCATGATCTGGACGCTGCTGTTCCCAGCTTGTTTGCAGCTTGTTCGTTATTGTGTTGTTTACATGTTGCCAGCACTTGTTTTAGCACACATGTGGACGCGCCCTAAAAGAAATGAGGAGGAGAAGTAGCGAAAATTCAATAACTAATTTCAAACTTTTTATAGCCTGGACAACTCTAGTATGTATTAACTGCATATGACTTAATCTATCTGATCAAGAATCACTAAAACTTTAATATTAGTTATGCAACCATTAATTCTCATAAGCTCGACCCTATTATTCTATTCCAGCTAACGCCAGATGATTAAATTAAGCTGAGAATCATTGTAGTCTCGGAAGTTAAATATACAGATGCACAATACTTGCACAATGAACGTCTTTTATTTAAAAAAAAAAAAAAAAAGTGGGTTATCAGTTTATTATACCATGGAAAACTGGTGAATGACGTTAGCGCTACCTACCCTTACAAAATTATCAAATGCATTGTTAGTGCTCGTTGGCCTTCGCTTTGTTTCGTTGTTCAGTATACTGCATATTTATTTGCACCAATGCTAACCCAAATTTCCATAATCATGGTCCAACGATCACTCCAGAGTTTACCTTGATTGTCTTACCTCTCCCTAGTAATGACCACTGACAACACTGCATCCCGCATTACATTCCAGCCGCATGACTCCACACACGATTCTTGCCCTACTGTTTCTGTGTTTCAGAGCATCAATCACTCCATCCTACCAATTTTCGGCATCCCCCTCCTCCTTACTCCCTCAAATACTGAAATGCACATCATTTTCATGAATCTTACGTCATTCTCTCTATATGACCATATCAGTTCAGCATACCCTGTCAATTCTCTACACCCCTCGGTCACTCTTAATTCTACCAGATCATAATCATTTTTGCGTGGCCATTTCCAGAATATGCACCGTTTTTCTTTCTTTTGCACGAGGGTCAGTACCTTATATCCATAATACAATCGATACCACTGCACCTTTAGCATCTCCATACATACACATTTCCCCTTAGTGAATAAAATCGTGTGGCATTATCCAGAAAAGAATATAAAGTGCATCCTACCAATGAAGGGGTAAATGAAGTCACTGTAATCTTTTCGCTCCGGAGGGTCTCTCCTAATCTCGGTATGCTCGTCCGAGGTTGGTCAGAATATAAAGTACAGTACATCCTCAGTCTGAAGGAGTTTAACACACACATACGTTGTCGGGACAGAAACTAATCTTTATGTATTGTCTGGCCTTCTTCCCACCCGATGGTTCACTTCAGGCTACTCACCTCAGTCCATAGCTATGTCCCCTGCCAGACACCTAAGGCATAAAACACTCTCCGTACCATCTACATCACAATACGAAGTCCTGCCTGCCTAGTACATCTCCAAAAACTTTGCTTTCAGCTTTTTGTCCATCTATCCCTCTTTTGTCATTCTGCTTTGCCTGTTTTTTCATCCAATTTATTCTGTTTAGTAGCAGCTATTCACTCTCTCCTTTGTCATTCTCTCTCTCTCTCTCCTACTTTTTCATTCGCTTTTCCTCCTCTCACACATAATATTCTTCCAGATCCAGTCACCCGCCGATGAAGTTTCTCTCTTGTCCTCACCACCAGGGTTCAGTGTCATAAAGGATTTGAACCAACTGTGCGGATAAACAGATCTCCTTACTAGTTTAATAGTACCAGCATTCATCTTGTTTTGTCGTGTTTACTTTTCTTATTTCCTCTGGTTTGGTTATAAAGATTTTATCAGCCGTAGGAATTGGGATTAAAGCAAAAACTAACGCAAATTAGGCTCAAGGAAGTGTGTGAGTAACACCTGCGGAAATAACTTACTTCCCAGTCTCCTTCTCTCTCCAGCATCTCGTATTGTGCCTCAACCTCTCCCCATTACCCCTGCACTTAAATCTCTAGCTCCTTCGTCTCACTTTAAATAAAATCGTCCGGAAAGAAATAGAGAACTAGAACTGTCACGATCATGAAAGTTAATGATACTCCTCTGCTCGGTCAGACATAAAATCGTATAGTGAAAACTGGAAAAGAATATTATAGTTCTCACATTGTGGCAGAGTACCAATAGCAATATTCGCACTCTCATGCCCGTATGCTCACTCAAAGCTAAATCGTCAGACATTAACGGGTAAAGAATACTAGAAGCGTTTCTGCCATGACAAGGTTAATGCCGCTAATATTAACACTCTCACTCACCTATGCTCGCTCGTGCCCAATATTCACCCTCTTCTTTTCTCCCTTTCTATCATTTCATTCGTTCTTTTTTTTTTTTCTTATCACGATTTTCTTCTAAAGTTGTCCGTTTTTCAGCTGTTCGATATATATTTTTTTTAATTGACCAGCTTCTTTTCTTTCATTCTATATAGTGCTGTCCTCACCATATTTCCTCCGTTTTGTCTCATCTCAGCACCTTCTAATATAAGGTAACTCTGATAATACCAGCCCCTTTCTTTACTTATTCTCAACGATGACGATTTTTCTATGGAATTCCTGCTGCCAACAGGCAATTTCATTCACGTTAACAGAAGACTTCTCTCACTGGTGGGGCTATAAACTGTCACGAATCCCTTCACAACTCTTACCTTTTTCCTTATTTATTCCTGCAGCCACTAAATGACTTGATACAGCTAAGCAAAGACCTATCATGATGAAAGGCTAACCTAGTGATATTTAACTGACTCGTCATCAGGCGTTTTTAATCAACATGTTGGCCGTTATTGCTGACCGAAAGGGTTAGTAAAGCGGACTGGCGAGTGGCGCGTTTTGTTGCGTGCTACCCAACAACAACAAAGGATGATGCACTGAGAGTTGGAGAAGCTCTGACAGACTTTTGTGATTCTGCTGACGCCTCTCAATCGGTGTTGTGTTTCTACTCACCGAATAAATAATTTACTGCGTTCAGAGGATGAAGAAAGCGAAAGCCAAATTCAATATCTGTTCATATGGAAATGAGAGGACACATTGCGTTTAAAAACACAGGATGTCATAGGCACTGAGAAAGTTATAGTTACAGAGATAATCAGAGATGACCAGTTGCACGAAAGACTTAGAGTACTAGTTAACTCTTGCATAAGAGAGTTGGACAGAAAAGGGTTTAGGCGTGTGGTTACACGGTAGCTGCATGCCCATCATAGGTGGATGGACTGTAAGCAGTAAGTTCAGGAGAAAGTGACCGAAAGAATAACAAAGAATGATAACTGCTTAGACTTGGCAGTTTTTATAGCTGACCATTAGTACTGAAGGTGTGGCGAAATATGATTGTAATGAAACTTGGATGTAAAGACAAAGAGACTCGAGACAGTCGGGCAGTCTTTTTGGAGTCTTTATTGCCTTCCGTATTCTTTCCCAGGTAAATTGTCTGATGCCATGCAACGGCCAGACTCAGATATTATTAACCCTTTGAATCAGGTGACGTAGGGTATTTTGTTGGTTTGTTCTAGCTACCCTCTGGCGATTTTATTTATCATAGGGGCCATCGCTTGTAGTGAAAATATCAGTGAAATGACTGTCTAACTTCTACTTCGAAAAAGTTTATCCTGAGCTGAATAAAATCGTTTAGAGGTAGCACGGATAAAATAAAGAATACGTCATCCAACTAAAGAATTTAATTTACAATATTTCATTATTCAGTAGTTTTGGACTGAAGAATATTTAATCCAGGTACACTGTTTGTGAGAAGCAGCAGTAAAATTATGTAACCTGGGAGAGGATAAGACCGAATCCAGCAGCGATGAAAACTGGTGTTGTATTGTTCCTCCCGTGTTGTGTATGAGTTAAAGGCAGCAGTTATTCATGTCATGTAACAAAGTTCCGGCTGTTGTCTACAGTTCTCCTTTCCCTCTGCTCCCTTGAGTGTTATAAACTACAAAGGTTATATACTATCGTTACAGGCTTCTGACCTCGCCATTTCGCATGATTCAATATTATTCCCATTCCACTGCAGTGTTCCAGTTTCCTTTTCACTTTTTTCACTTATTCGGTAAGGTTTTGGGAAGGGAGCCTACTCCTAAGCTGATTATTATCGCCCGGTATTTAACCAGCACACACACACACACACACACACACACACACACATATATATATATATATATATATATATATATATATATATATATATATATATATATATATATATATATATATATATATATATATATATTGCTCATAGTTTTCAGTGCATTTTTGGCTTCTCTGAAAAATTGTTGAGTATACTTTCTAACCCTTGCATCACAAGAGATCTCTGTTTTGCTTACTATTATCGTCATATGGTTGCAAGAACATAATTTAAATGCCATCACAGTTGCAAAAAGCTTATTGTACTTATAGAATGTCATTTATGTTGGAAGATTCTATCTGCAATTTGGCTTACAGCGACTATAGCATTAAAGATGGTAGCACTAAACCAACATCCATGACAGAGAGGCACACTTAGTTTGATTAATGTCAACTGATAATTGCAAGAGCCTTCCCCCTTTAAAAAAAAAAAAAAAAAAAAAAAAAAAAAAACGTGCACACATTAGCATCGCCATGAAACGATTTACAAGAGACAGGCTTCTTTCCGAAGCACCGACAGTGAAGATAAATGGAAGCTTAGACGTCAGTTTTCTCTGAAGTTATCACTCTGTTACCTGACGCATCAGCCTGCGAGGGCTTGCATCGACCAAAGTACCTCCAAGCCTTTCTGTCCTTACTCAGCAACGGCCTTTCTTCCCACGACACATCAACAGTCTCTTACATACTCTTGCACAATTTCTCTCCATCTCGTTCTCGATCTCCCTTTCCTTCTCCTATCAGTGTCACTCATTTACTCTAATAGTCAGCCCCTCAGTATAAGTTATTCTTGCTGCTGCCAAACGATTTTACTCAGTCCAAAGAAGAACTCTTGGTGAAAAGTGCTGGAACCAGACTCCACTAATCCCGTGTACACAATAACAACTTTTATTTAACTCTATCGACAAGTCAAGGATCTTATAACACCTCGGATAGTTCCCTCCTCGTGCCCGGATTAACTGTTTTTCAGATAGGGACGAGCTTGAATGATGTATTTAAACTAATTCCAGACAGTTTAGCCCAGCCGAGAAAAATCCAAGTAGTCAGAGAGTTAAAAGCTGACTCACTTTACCCGTTAGCTGTAATAGACACAGTGAAGACACTTGTCTGATGACACACCTCAGCTGAGAAAACTGCTGTCAGGTGATAAGATAGTTGTTCGAGCAAGCCAAGTGGGAAGCTATTAGACAGGCACTATGAAGCCGGCACGTATGATACGCACAGCACTAAAACTGTTTTCTTAGGGAGACTGTTGTTACAGGACATGTAGGCACATGTTCAAAAGCTTATGAAAAATTAATAGATGTTACTTCAGTAGAGAGGTCGATGATGGGAATGGTTGCTGATACGAGGGCTGTGAGAGGACGATGTGAAGGTCTGTCAGATCATATGATTGTGGTATGCAAGATCAAGCTGAGAGGAGTGAGGTGGATCAGGAGAGAGAGAAGCAGTCAGGGAGAAAGACTGAAAGTTGAGAAGCTGAGGATCAAAGAAATGGCAGATGAATGTAGAGAGGTGGCTTGCGGTCCTACCGGACCCAGATTCAAATCCTCGCTGGTGCAGGGAACAGTTTAAGGATTTGAATTTCATTACGGCAGAGTTTGCCGATCTACCAGAAGACCCGCCGACATGTCGTAAAAATACCCCCGCTAATACCAATACACCAGTCCTGTATGAGACATCCCTAGCATGTATTCAATATGGACGGTGGGTGTTAGTGCCGAAGTGGTGACATGTAGAGGTGTACGATATGTAGGAGGACTACTGGGCCTTGGGAGCAGGCTGAGAAGCCTATGTCCAGAGTCGAGCACATAAAAAAAAAAAGAAAAAAAAAAAAAGAATACAGGACCAAAGTAGAGGACGAGTTAGAATTACTGAATTGGAATGAAATGGATCTGGACAGACTGTGGAATGCATATAGGGATTGCTTAGTTAGGAGTGCTAAAGCGGTGTGTGGTGTGGCAAGAGTAACAACAAAGAAGGTACGGCATGGTGGGATGAAGAGGTAAAGAGAGTAGTGGAGGAAAAGAGGAAGAAGTGGCTAAAGTGGTTACAGGATAGGGGTTCAGTTGAAATAAGAACTGAATATGTTGAGAGCATGAAGCACGTAAAGAGACTGGTGAAGAGGAAAAAGAAGGAGGTAAATGAGGATCTAGGAAGAAAAATGAATGTGAACTACTCTGAAAATAGAAAGTTATTCTGGAAAGAGGTGCGGAAATGTAGAAGTGAAAGTGGAAAGAAATGGGATGGTCTGAAGGATGCAGGTGGTTGATTATTAACCCATGGAGATGAAGTAAGGACAAGATGGAAAGAATATGTTGAAAACCTGATGAATGGGGATAGAGAGAGCAGAGCAGCTGTAAACATGATTGGTTCTGGGGGTGTGCAGAGAAGGAATGCAGTGCCAGGAGACGTGACACTCGTACAGGTGAAGAGTGCTGTGAAGCGGCTGAAAAATGGGAAAGCAGCTGGGGTTGATGAGGTGTATGCAGAGATGCTTAAATGTAGTGGAGAGAATGGAATGAAGTGCTTGTTGGAGATACGTAAGAAGGCATGGATGAGTGAAACTGTGCCTGCAAAGTGGAAAAAGGCTGTGATTGTACCCCTGTACAAAAATAAAGGTGAACCAAGTGAGTGCAATAATTATCGTGGCATAAGCTTACTGAGTGTGGTACGGAAGGTATATGGAAGAATTATTATAGAAAAAGTAAGTGAGATATCAGAAGTCCTAGTGAGTGATGAACAGGGTGGCTTTAGGAGTGGCAGAGGATGTGTGGACCAAATATTTGCAGTGAGACAGATAGTAGAGAAGGCTTGTGAGAAGGACCATAAGGTGTTTATGGCATTCATGGATCTGGAAAAAGCATATGACAAAGTGGACAAAGAAGGATTGTGGAAAGTTTTGCGCATGTACGGTTTAGAGGGTAAGCTGCTAGGTGCCGTCAAGAGTTTTTATGATGGTAGTGACGCATGTGTCAGGGTTAATGGGCATCCAAGTGAATGGTTCACAGTCAGTGTGGGCGTGCAACAAGATTGTGTGATGTCCCCATGGTTGTTCAATGTGTATATGGATGGAGTGATGAAAGAAGTGAAAACACGAGTAATGGAGAGAGGGATGGCATTGGTAATGAATGGTGATGGATGGAATATCTCAAATTTGTTGTATGCTGATGATGCAGTACTGTTTGCAAGTACCGGACAAGAACTTGATAGGCTACTGCAGAGTTTTGTTGATGTCTGTAAGCGTCGTTCCCTAAGAGTAAATGTAGAAAAGAATAAAGTGATGGTTATTGCGAGAGAAGGTGACTCCCAGTGCAATGTAACAGTGATTGGAGAGAGACTGGAATTGGTGAGAGAGTTCAAATACCTGGGTACAGTGATAGAAAAGAGAGGAAAATGTGCAAAAGAAGTTGAAAGTAGAGTGACACAAGGAAGAAAAGTAGCTGGTGCAATGAAGGCCCAGATAAGAAACAGAGGCTTGAGTGTTGCAGCTACACGAGGCTTACATAAAGGAGTGTTAGTGCCAACTTTAACATATGGATGTGAGACTATGGTGTGGCATGAAAATGAAAAGTCAAGAGTAAGAGTAGTGGAGATGGGACTACTGAGGAATGTGTGTGGAGTACAGAGGGTGGATAGGATACGAAATAATGTGATTCGTGAAAGATGGGGAGTGAGGAAGTCGGTGGACACCAGAATTGAAGAGAGTGTACTGAGATGGTATGGTCATGTTGAGAGAATGGATAACAATAGAGTGGTGAAGAAGGTATATCTGAGCGAATTCGAAGGAGGGGGGAGGCGAGGTAGGCCAAGGAGAAGGTGGAGAGATATGGTGGATGAATGTGTGAGGAAGAGAGGTTTGGAAGTCGGTGAGGCTAGGGAACTGACAAGAGATCGAGCTGGCTGGATGAATTTTGTGAGGAGAAGTGCATGATCAGGGATTTTTGGCACCCCTTTTTAACGTGGCAGCGTCTGGATTGACTCTGTCGGATACGATTATGTGAAGCTACAGAAGGTGGTGAATGTTTTCGGCGTACCCGATAGAGCCAGGATTCCGGGGGCTTGAATGATGAGTGAATGGAAGCGTGGCCCATTGGATTAGCCCATTGGATTAGGCATTTTTGGACTGTCTGGATAATGCTACTCTTCACCCTGCCCTTGGGTGGGAAAGGAGGTCCGGATGATGATGATGATGTTACTTCAGTACTCTTCTTATGATTTGCCCCCATGTTGTTGTAAAAAAATAAAAATAAATAGATAAATAAATAAATAAATAAAAAGAATGTCAAAGTGAGCACCAAGGATTTTTTTTTATTAAATCCCGAAACCATTAAAGGTACAGTGTACTTATATATATATATATATATATATATATATATATATATATATATATATATATATATATATATATATATATATATATGGAAAAGCAATAGGTATTACGTGGGTTGATGTCCTCAGATATCGCAGCCATATTGCTGTAAAAAACCGCCAAATTGAACACAAAAACTGGTTTACCTCGAAAATTATTTAAACTTTAGTGAACCTTTGCATATTGCTGAAGTTTCTTGAAAAGCAGGGGAGGGCGGTGATGGTTCGGATTTCTAAAAATTCAGGTTTAAGCAGCAGTGTAATCGTGTCTGTGTTAAAATGCTACCCTATCATTTGGTTCTTCAGCCTGATGATAACAAACCCTTAGCTCTTAAGCTATAGTTAACGAAACACAAGTTTCTAAACTGTCCGATCTATCCCTACCAGTGCTATGGTTCGGACAGAAGGATGGGACGGTTCGACCAGGCTACATGTATTACTTGGCACATTCTTAAAACTGTGAGTTGGATTGGCTAAAAACAAAAATCTGTCAACTGAAAGACACGTTATTTTCCTAAAGTACAAATTTAGTAGTACGTGAGGGCACTCACCAACCACTCACTCGATGTAGTTCTGTTCTCGAGTGACTGCCCTTTCCTCTCTTCTTTCCTTCCTTCTCGCAATTAAGAAGAATCGTAAGGAGAACGGTAAGCGGGCAGATCCTTTGGGGTCAAATCCGCATTCGTATGGTGAGTTTTTTTCTCGATCTATGATAGTTTTTTTTAGCTAGAATGGAAGCTAGGATTATAACGGCACATCTGATTAAAAAAATTTGAATTGTAATAAACGATAGAATGATCATTGTTTTTTCTAGAAGTTTCTAGTCCTCGTGATTGGAAGCCACGTATACTGTGTATACTAAAAAAAACTTAGATTCTAAAAGGAAATCTGATTTCCATGATAAGAGCTTAAATCTTATGCATTTATCTGCCATTTTAGAATGAAGTGGCCGAAATTTGTAGGTATTAGACTGTAAATCTAAAGGTGACCGGTTGCTCTTTCATTAATTTGCAAGGTTTAAAATTTAAGGTTTTTACTTTTACTGAAAGCTTTGAAGGCTTTTAGTTTAATTAACTTAAAACCTTAGGTCAGTAAGATATATGGTAGGGAATTTCACCTTATCTTAGATCAAAACTTCTTGTGCTTATACACTAACATATATGTTAAATCTCAGTGAATACTCACATTTTTAGATTTGCAATCTAACGTCTTAACAATTTCACTATGAGATTTTAATGCAACGGTGGTTTTTTTCAACAAATCATAAGGATATTGGAACTTAATATTTTGTCTTGGGGGGCTTGGCCTGGAATAGTCGGGACTTCTTTAAGATTAGTACTTCGGGCTGAATTGGGTCAGCCAGGGAGGTTAATTGGGGATGATCAGATTTATAATGTAGTAGTAACTGTTTATGCTTTCATTATGATTTTCTTTATAGTTATGCCTATTATAACTGGTGGTTTTGGAAATTGATTGGTTCCTTTAATGCTAGGTGCGCCGGATATGGCATTTCCTCGTATGAATAATATGAGGTTTTGATTGTTACCTCCTTCTTTAACTTTGCTTTTAATGAGAGGAATAGTAGAGAGGGGGGTCGGAACAGGTTGAACTGTGTATCCTCCATTGTCTGCGGCTATTGCTCATGCTGGGGCGTCTGTTGATTTGGGAATTTTTTCTTTACTTTTGGCTGGGGTTTCTTCTATGTTGGGTGCTAATAATTTTATGACTACTGTTACTAATATGCGTCCGAGGGGTATGACGATGGATCGTATGCCTTTGTTCGCTTGGTCAGTGTTTATTACGGCTATCCTGCTTTAAATTTCTCTGCCTGTTTTAGTTGGTGCGATTACTATGTTGTTAACAGATCGTAATTTGAATACTTCTTTTTTGGATCCAGCTGGAGGAGGTGATCCGGTTCTTTATCAATATTTATTTTGTTTTTTTGGGCATCCTGAGGTTTATATTTTAATTTTACCTGCGTTTGGGATGATTTCACATATTGTTAGTCAGGAGTCTGGAATTAAGAAGAATCCTTTCTCTTCTATCTTTCTTTCCTCCTTTCTTTCCTCTTCCTTCTGCCTACGGGTGACTCCACACTATGTGACAAGCCAAATGGTTTCCCGTAAACCAGGAAACCACTTACTACGCTGGGTGGTAATCAATTTAACAAAACTATGGCGCCTGGTGGTTTAGTGGGTAATCAAGGCGCTCCAGCCGGATTGAGCCTGTGTAGGTTTATATCCAAGGGATGGTTGGGGTTTATCGTTCACGTAATGCCACTCAGAGATGAGATAGGCTTGTCACTCTCATCTTAATGTCAGGACGAACTTGCCTAGCCCGGGGTTCCGACGCTTCTCATGGGGCAACACAATCAATCAATCAATCAATCATTTCCTGTGGCACCCCACGGGATGCATAGGGCCTCGATGAACCCTCTCCACCATTATTTGTCTCTTGCCATCTCCTTCAGGTCCCACCAACACTCCTCTCCTGCTTCTCACTTCATTGTCCTCAACCAGGTTTCCCTCAGCCTACCTCTGCCTCTTCCTCCTCTAGCAGCCCACTCTGGCACATCCTGTAATAAACTGCTTTCTTTTCTATATATGTGCCCCAGCCATTTCCAGCGAGACAGTCTCACATATTCATCAACTGATTCCACTCTCGTAATATCCCTTACTCTTTTATTTGTAACTCTGTCTTGCACTTTACCCCAAGAATCCTTCTCAGTATTTTATTCTCAAATCCTAATACTTTCTGGTCTGTTGCAATTGTACTGTACCATGACTCATGCCCGTAAATTAAAATTGGTCTAACCATGGACTTGTAAATTTTTACTTTAGTATGTTCTGAAAGCATATTATTATTCCAAACAGATTTCAGCATTCCAACAGCTCGCCAAGCCTGTCTAATCCTCTCCTCAGTTTCATTGTTTAATGATCCATTAGGTGATACAATCGTTCCCAGATATTTAAAATTTTCTACATTCTTCACCACAATTATTCCCAATTACACAATCTATTTGATTCTCCACGTCCATATTAATAATTTCAGTCTTTCCACATTTTATTACCAATCCCACTTTTTCTCCTTCTTCCACCAGACAATCAAGCACCCTCTGCATCTCGTAAATACTTCCGCAAATCAGTACAATATCATCAGCAGAGTCCAAATCCATCAGCCTCTTATTTCCTTTCCAGTTAATTCCTGCACCTGTTCTCCTTACAACCTTTCTCATAACATAGTCCATAACCAAAACGAAAAGTAAAGGCGAAAGAACTCCTCCTTGAATCACTCCTGACCTAACTTGAAATGGATCACTCAAAGAACCACCCAACATTACCTTACAAAAAGTACTTTCGTGCAGGCTTCTAATAATATTTACAGACTTTTCTGGTATACCATAGAATCTCATAATTTCAACATAGCTCCACGCGAAACACTTTCAAACGCCTTTTCAAAATCCACAAAACACATACTAGATGTTTTCAACTCATTAGCTTGTTGCATTAGATGCCTTACAATAAAAATCTGATCATTACAACCTCGACCCTTTCTAAATCCCGCTTGTTCTTCTCTTAAAAATTTATCAATTACTGGCTCTATTCTGGTCAACAAGATTTTGGAATAGACTTTTGCAACTACAGGTGTCAAAGTTATCCCCCTCCAATTGCCACAAACACTTTAATCTCCCTTTTCTGGTATTTTAATAATAACGCCATTTTTCCACTCTTCTGGAATTCCACCATTATCCCAAGCCACATTAAAAAGTTTCAAAAGCGCATGCACCAGTTCATCATTTTCCACCTTAAGCATTTCAGGAAATATTCCAATCTCTCCTGGGGCCATAAAATTCTTTAATTTCTTTATAGATTTTGCTACCTCTTCCAAGGTTATATCCCCTGTTTCCATCTGCAAATCTCTCTCGGCTGGCAAAATGTCCTCTTCATCTGGGATTGGCCTATTCAGAACAGCTTCAAAATGCTCTTTCCACCTTCCCTTTATATCCAAATCTTTAGTCATCAAGTTACCATTTCTATCTCGTACAGGTATTTCCTTCCTTCTCTTTTCAGTCCCAGTTAACTCCTTTATGGCCTGATAGCTGCTCTTGTGCTCTGACCGTCATTTTTACTTAATATCTGTCTCTGTTGCCTTTTCATCATACAACCTCCTCTTATCACGTCTATCGAGTCTTTTTACTTCAGAATGTAAACTCCAGTACTTTGCTCTAAGTACATCAACAACCTGGCCATCAACATGTTCTTCTTCACTTCTTAACTTCGCCTCTTTCCTTCTCTGAATTGCATTCCATGTTTCATCTGACATCCACATTTTCCTTCTCGCTTTTCCCTTTTTCTTAATAGTAACCTTAGCACTCTCATGCAAAACCTCTTTTACCTCTCTCCACATTTGATTAATATCATTGTCTTCAGATTCAATCAAAGTTGCAGGACTAGAAACCTGTTCCTGCATTCCCACCGAAACCTTTTCTTCGTGTTCTCATCATTTCTCAGCGCATCAAAATCATATTTATTACCTCCTGTACAATTACCATTAACGTTTCTCTTAAGTTTTATTTTAATCTTTGACACAACAGGTTGATGATCACTACCTACAGTATATCTGCTCCCCTCCTTACACAAATATCTTACGAATAACTCCTATGCCTTCTGCTAATTGCAGTATGGTCAATCTGGTTACAATATTTGCCACATGGTGAAATCCAAGTAGTTTTTTGTATTTTTCTATGCTCAAAGATAGTTCCACCAATCGTAAGGTCATTTGCCAAACAAAAGCTTCCAAATCGCACCCCATTTTCGTTTCTTATACCAACATCTTCCTTACTCATACAATCTTCAAAGACATCCCTACTACTGCCAACAATCGCATTAAAATCACCAATGCAAACTAACACATCATGTCTTGCCACTCTATTCACTACACCCTGCAGCTTCTCATAAAAGTCATTCTTCATTTCATCAGCAGCCTCATTTGTCGGAGCGTACCCTACAACCATTCTGATATTACCATGGTCATATTTTAAACGAGCATAAAGCAAGCGCTCATTAATTGGCTTAAACTCACATAGTGCCTTGCAAGCATCTCCACTCAACAGTAAGCCTGCTCCTTGGCAACACAAGATTAGATTATGTATCCAAACGAACCTCTTCGTATTAGTAAAAAAAAAAAAAAAGCCTATTGTAAAACTGAAAATAACAAGCTTCACAAGAATTATGGATAATTGACTTAGTCTCTAACTTTCTGCTTTAAAAAGATGAATAACTGGCCTACTTTGTCTCTCTCGCATTCAGGCACAAAATTTGACTCTAACATCGAAATTAGTCTCTTCAAAGTGTTCCAAAACATACTTTGTTTAAACTGAAATTACATTAATCAAAATTATGGATAACTGACAACCTCTTACTCTTCTTAAACCGATGCATACCTGGCTTCATCTCTCTCTCTCTCTCTCTCTCTCTCTCTCTCTCTCTCTCTCTCTCTTTCCATGCCTGTATTTCAGATTGCAAAAGAAAATCTCTTGTTTTATCTATTTATTTTTCAATTTCTGACTGACTAACTGACCTAAAACTTTTTTAACACATGTTGGAGCTAGGGATAGTTCAGGCACTGACAAACCATCCCCCCTCCTCAACTGTCCGAATCATCCCGAATCAATATAATTAACTTATGGCTACTCGCAAACTTCACTCGAGAGAGTTTAACATTCGTTTTTTATAGCAATATCTTCTGCATGCAAAACAGATTCACCATAATCATACATAATTCGTTGCTTGACATATTCATGGAGGTAGAGCTCAAGATATACACTCAAATCATAACATAGGAGGTGCAAAAAAAACATAAAATCTGACCTGCATCGACAAGTGTGGCGTTTGTAGTTGGAGATTCTGTGTGGTCGAAGCAAACAATCAATCGCACTTTCAAGCAAGACCTCGCGGCCCTAGGTCCTGTATGCTTCTCAGGAAATGCACTGTCCGAACCATCCCACTGTCCGAACCATCACCGCTTTCCTCTGATACGTGTAACTTAAGTGGTTTTACACAGAAATCACCACCATACCTCTAAAGAACCATAGAAAGGAGTAAACTGAGTCCCCAGACTGAATCAAGTGTGTTACCCTCCATGCTTCGGTATAAGGTTCAATGCCCTTAAACTGATAATATGCACAGTTTGAAATAAGTGGATGATATTAAACTGTGAATTGATATCAGACAAGTGGGATGGCATACTTTTTCTCTAGTTAAAATATAAACAAGCTTGCTCACTCGAACACGCTTCACACAATTAAGGGTGGGAGCCTACAGCATCATTTTTCGATACGTGTTTCCAGCAGATTTAAAACCATCTATGACGGCTGTAATCTCAATGATCTGTATCCACATTTAGGAGTCTTTAGGAGTCTTGTCTGTTCCCATTCTTGGCGATTTATTTCGCATATTACACCTCATTATTCTTTCGTGTGTTGAAGTGCTTTTTTTAATATGGACAAGATTTCCACCAACAACCTAAAAGCAGGTATCAAGGTATATTATGCAAATGATATCGCTGAAAAGGTGGAACTACGAAATCTCTTATGCCATCGAAAATAATATCCCATGTTATAATCCCAAAACACGAGATGAGGTTCTAAGTATTGTACGTCGCGAGGGATGCACAAATCTGCCAGGAATACAGTCGAAGCATTTGTCAGCAGCCAGGGAGAATATGGGAAAATGAATGAAGGGTAAAGGCTAATAAAGATGAGGTGGGAGATATATAATGTTCATGAGAGTCCATGAGGTATGAGGAGACGGGCGGTATGATGTGGTAGTTAATGAGTCACTTGATTGCTGCCTCACCATACGGTTGTGTTATTGCTTGGCTGCAATACTCCTTTTTACTCGCTTGGTTTGGTGCTGCAATGGGACGCCTTCACGCGGTGACACCAGTATAACCGGGTGACTACGCTACCTGGTCACACAAACGTCTCTCAGCTCCCCTTCTATCCACCGAGAGGTTGATGGTGGAGAGAGCAGTAATTTCAGCCTAAAGTCCACCTGGATGTCGTCCACATGAACCAGAGGTCAAAACAACAGCAGCAGCAACAACATCTACAATGACGACGACGACAACGGAAAGAGAAACGAGAAGAAAAGACGTGGGAGAAAAGAGAAGGAACTCTCCTCTTTCCTCCCACGTCTTTTCTTCTCGTTTCTCTTTCCCGACGTGATTTTATGTGATTGTTTGGTTTTGTAATGCGATTTACTTGGTAAGCTTCCACAGTTTAATCTCTCTCTCTCTCTTTCTCTGGGGGGCGCGGTAGCGCAGTGGTAGCGCGCTGAGCTTGTGATCGGGAGGTCGCAAGTTCGAGCATCGCCCTGGCTACCGTTGCCGGGAGGGGTAGCTCCCTCCTGTGACCCCAGCGGGGCTATATGGCCTTAGTTGCCTAACTCGGGGAATTCATTTTTCCATTCTCTCTCTCTCTCTCTCTCTCTCTCTCTCTCTCAGTGCTCAGTGTCAGATCCGGTTCAACCTAACTTCTCACACTTCTCATTTACGTGTAAATCTCTTTTTAATGAGATCTAATTACCAAAGTCCTTGGGAATCGCCTCCTTTCGCGAATAATCATCACACTTTTATATTCCCTCCAGTAAATACCGGAAAAAGGACCCAACTGGCATCTCCTCTCCTCTGTTTGTGAAAAGTTAGCCCTTATTGGACAAGATTTTTTTCTTTATCTTGGTAAGAACGCTCTTTTTTTTTTTCTGCTTCACTCCAGCCTTAGTACACGCACTTTTTTTTTTTTTTTAATCCTGGCTACCGGCATATGATATTATGCGGCCCAGGTGAACCCTCGGGATGACGATACTGAGTTTCTTCCGTCCTACATGAGTAAATATAGTTCTCCAATAACCCATACAGAACATGAGAAGTATCTTTTTTCTCTAGCGCCAGGTGTTTTGGCTCAACTTATGAGTTCCTATCATACAATGGCAAAACCATACTCATTTAGTCCTATAGGTAGGTGAAAAATCTTAACTGTTTTGTTTTCAATAATGCTAGAGGATTTTATGAAGTTTACGAGTAGGATCGGTATCCAGTCCCGTACTTTTTAAAAATAAAGTTTAATTAAAATCAACATCCATTGAAGAGATTCTCCACTGATCGTTCCGGGATGTATCATATCTAAACAGTTTTGTGTATGCTGCGGCAAGTACATACCATTAAGCTGTGAAGTACCTTTATGTCGCCCAGTGGCTGAAGACACTTTATTAGAAATAATTTTCAGTTAAAAAAAAATCAAATAATCTCTCCCGGGCGTGAGAAATCGTATTCTATTTTGTTGTTGTTACTGTTGTTGTTGTTGTTGTTGTTCTCTTTTTTCTCACATTACCGCCATTCCATTTGATAAAGCTCAGAAGTGACTTCTTACATAAACTTTTCTGGATGTGAGACATTTTAATCTGATTCACTCATACTACCACAAGACGATTTTGTAAAGCAAAGGAATGACTTCACGTCCTCTAGGAGCTGTGTTTCCTGACAAGGACGGGTGACTCTCTCTCTCTCTCTCTCTCTCTCTCTCTGTGGCGCGACTCCCCAAGGCTTTATTTTCTTTCCATTAATTCTGCTTCTTCATGCACGACTCGCCTCCATTTGCCGTGGCCTTTGTCTCGTGTGTTGCTTCATCACCTGAGGGGCGGCGAGGGAGAGGAGGGCAGCCCAAATTTATACATGGAGTCTGTGGGAGGAGCATCACAGGGCCAGATTACACCAAACACGACGCTGAAGGGGGCAGGGAAGGGAGGGAAGAGAGAAAAGAGAGGCAAGAAGGATGCTGACGGGAGGAGAGGAGGCAGCGAAAGAGGAAATGAGGGAGGGAAGCTGGGGAAAAAAAAATACTAAGAGGGAAAGGAGGTAAAATTTATATATAGAATCTGTGGGAGGAGCAGCACATGGCCAGATGACACCAGAGACAGCTCATGGACAGGGAGAAAGAGAGGAAGAAGAAGAGGGAGGGAATGAGAAGGAGTGGGAGGAAGTGGGGAGAAGGAATGGTGGGAGAAGTACAAGGTGAGATGACACCAAACATGGCATTCACGGAGGGAGGGAACAGGAAGAGAAGGAGCGAACAAGGGAGGAAAGAGACACGGGGAGGCAATGGGGTGGCTAGGAATGAGACGTGTAGGGTGTGAAAGGAAGCCGGGAGGGACATGAAGAGGATATTAAGAGGGAGGGAAAGACAAATTTATACATGAAGTCTGTGGGAGACGCACCACAAGACGCAAATATATCATCCACCCCGCTCAGGGCATAAGAAAGCGGTAGGGAGAAAAGAAGAGAGACGGAAACGAGGGGGACGAGGAAGAAGACGACAGTTGGGACGAGACAAAGAGAAAGATGGAGAGAGAGTGGAGATGGTACGAACCCCACAAGGGGAGATTAGACCAAGCACAAGGGAGGGAAAGAAGAAGAGAGACGGAGAAACGGAGACGTGTAGGAAGACGACAGGATGGAGGAAAGAGCTGGAGAGAGAGACGGAGGGAGGGAAAAAAAGAGATAGAAGAAGCAGCACAAGGCGAGATTACACCAAACACGGCAGAGAGGAAAGAGGGAGGAAAGAGGTAGAGAAGAAGCAGGAAAGGAGAGTAAGCGAGGTTGGAAAGAGGGAAGTAAGATAGTGAAAGGAAGACGGAAAAGATACATAAGAAGATACTAAGAGAGAAGACAGGCCATTTTTATACACTAGTCTGTGAGAAAAGCAGCACAAGACCAAATTACAGGAGACACCACGCTCAGGCAGGGAGGGAGGGAGAGAAGAGGGTGAAATGGAAATAAAGAAAAGAGGCATGATGAATGTTGAAGGAAGGGAGGGAGGGAGGGAAAAGAGAGAGAGAGAGAGAGAGAGAGAGAGAGAGAGAGAGAGAGAGAGAGAGAGAGAGAGAGAGAGAGAGAGAGAAGAATCTTGATGGGAGGAAAGGAGGGAGAGAGAAGAGGGAGACACTAGGAGGACGGAAAGGGACAAGATAGATACTGATGGAATGGAGGGAGGGAGGGAGGGAGAAAAGAGAGAGACAAGGAGAGTATGGAAATAAACTGGGAGAATGGTGATGGAAGGGAGGGAGAAGGAGAAGGAGGAAATTAAGAAGGAAAGAGATATGGAAGAAGTTATTAAGAGGGAAGAGAGATGAAATGTATACATGGAGTCTGTGTGAGGAGCAGCACAAAGCCAGATTACATCAAACATCACATTCAGCGAGGAAGGGAAGAGGGAGGAGGAATACAATGGAGTAAAAAGGAAAGCAAACAGCAACAGACCTGTTGGCTCTTACGTGGCTGTTTCGTTTAGAGAAAGTTATAACTAACAAAAGTTATTCTACCATTTAAAGACAAGGATAGAAAGGCAGGAAGCCCCCCCCCACCAAACCCTCCAGCCGAGGAACCACCATACAACTTAAAAAAAAAAAAAAAAGAACTCATGCAAATTTCATAGGAAAGAGGGAAAGGAAATCTTATTCGACACTATTTTCTTGGAAAGGAAAGTAATATCAAGTCAACAATATTTATCAATGTAGTTTTGCGGTCGTATCATCCGGTTTCTGAAAAAGAAATCTATCTATCTAAATACCTTGGCTTTTTCCCCCAAAAGGAGGGGGGCTAACCGAGACAGGACGACACACTCACCAAATTACTCATCCACACACACACACACACACACACACACACACACACACACACACACACACACACACACACACACACACACACACACACACACACACACACACACACACACACACACACACACACACACACACACACACACACATATATATATATATATATATGTCTGAGGAGTATGTGTGGAGTGACGCGTATGAATCGAGTGCGAAATGATGAAGTGCGAAGGAGAACTGGAGTTGTTCAGGAGATGGCTGGTAGAGTTGAGCAGAGGGTGTTGCAATGGTTTGGGCATATGGAGAGAATGGATAATGAGCGATTGGTGAAAAAGATAACTAGATCTGATGTGAGAGGTGTAAGGCTGAGAGGAAGACCACGAATAGGATGGATGGACAGTGTGAAGAGAGCGCTGGATGCGAGAGGGATGTCTGTTGAGCAAGGAAGAGTGGCTGTGCGTGACAGAAATGGAGAGAAATTGTGAATGAATAAGTGATGACGCAGCCCTGAGGGGATATTCTCCCGCATTTGGTCTGATCAGCTAGTCAGGTCAGGTGCGGGTAAGGGGATGGGTGTATTATGATGTGGCAGGGGTAAACCAGTTCTGCTGTCGGGCCCTGCTGCGGATGTCACTGATTGCATTGTGCAGTTGACCCTTGTGCGGTGTGGTGCGGTGAGGATCTGTCAGTTCTCCCCTTTGGGGCTAAGATGCGAATAAATGTGTTTGAATGGATGAGTAAATGGAGAGTGAGTCGTCCTGTCTCGGCTACCTCCCTTTCCTTGGGGGAAGCAGCCCAGGTATATATATATATATATATATATATCATCCAGTCCTACCGGTATGTCGCCCTATAAGGAGCGTAGGGACCCGGGGCAAGGCAAGTTGGTCATGACATATAAGATGAGAGCGACCAGCCTCACTTATCCCTGAGTGACATATTTATGTATATATGCTCATTCCCGAATAACACATTTCTGGTGTATATATATATATATATATATATATATATATATATATATATATATATATCTACCTATCTATTTATCTATCTATATATATGTATATTTATATTTATATTTATATATACAAATATAAATATATATATATATAAATATAAATATATATATAAATATATATATATATATATATATATATATATATATATATATATAGATATATATATAGATATATATATATATATATATAGATATAGATATAGATATATATATATATATAGATATAGATATAGATATAGATATAGATATATAGATATATAGATATAGATATAGATAGATAGATAGATAGATAGATAGATACCACAGAAAATATGTTATTCAGGAATGATCATACTTAGCTGGGAGTAAGATGACTGATACTTATCCAAGTGATTACTGAAGGTTGGCACTATATCAGGTTTACTGCATTGGAGGGCAGTTGGTTCCATATATTAACAACCTTATTAGAGAAGAAATGCTAAGATTCATTTGGGTGATATCATTTGCCGATAATTTTATGTTCGTTTTGAGGAATCAGCTGTGAAATATTTATGGACAGCCGTATTACCAAGTCCTTTTAATATTATGATTACTTAAATTAAATCTCCTCGTACCCTGCGTTTAGTTTAAGTACAGAGATTCAGGGCTTCTAAATGTTCCTTGTATAGTTTATTTCTCAATTTAGATATAATCTTTGTCACTCTTCACTGTACTCTCTGAATACTCCACATGCAGGTGTACTAAGGACAAATACAAAGTGAGGATGATATTTTTGGATTTATATTCGAATGCTGTGGAGAATATGTATGATGGTGCTAAGGCTGCAGTGCGTGTGGATGATGAAGAGTGAATTTTTCTCTTTGAAGGTTGGGTTGAAAAAGGGATGTGTCATGTCTCCATGGGTGTTCAATCTGTACATGGATGGGGTCATAGAAGAGACACAAGGTAGGGCAGTGGATGTTGAAGTGGCCCTAGTGAGAGAGGGTAGTGTTTGGAAACTCCCTGTACTGTTGTTTGCAGATGATACTGTGTTGTTAAGTGAAGACGAAAGGGAGCTGCAAGGCTTGGTGGATGAGTTTGGGAGAGTGTGTATGAAACGGAATCTAAAGGTAAATGTAGGGAAGAGTAAAGTGATGGTCTTTGAGAGAGGTGAAGTCAGTGAATGTACTGTACAGTGAGGTTGGATGGTGAGGAAATGGAAAATGTGAGTACGTTTAAGTACTTGGGGTGTGTGATGAGTAAGGATGGAAGTTTGGAAGGTGAAGTGCTTGAAAGGGTACGACAAGGAAGAAAGGTTGCTGGTTCCTTGAAAGCAGTGATAAGAAACAGGGAAGTGAGCATGGAAGTGAAAAAGTTACTACATGACAGTATTGTGATACCAACTCTGACGTATGGAAGTGAAACTTGGACGTTGTTGGAAGGACACAAGTCAAGAGTGAGAGCAGTGGAAATGAGTTATTTAAGAGGAGCCTGTGGAGTCACATGGAGAGACAGGCTGACGAATGAGGATATGAAGGACCGTTGTGGTGTGGATGTGGATGTGATAGGAAGCGTTAGGAGGAACACACTGAGGTGGTTTGGCCATGAGGAGAGGATGGAGGGTGAGAGACTGACGAGGAGAGTGTATGTGAGTGAGGTGGAGGGGGGGAGAGGGAAGGGGAGGCCGAGGATGAGATGGAGGGATGGAGTGGAGAGGTATATGAGAGAGGGGGATGTGAGTTGGGAGCAGGGCAGTGAAATGGCGGGGGACAGGGCGACGTGGAGGCGATTTGTTTGTGGCCACCCCGTACGGGATTAAGGCGTCTGGCAATAGATAGATAGATAGGTATTCGAATGCTCTGCCTATGAATCCAGTAAACTTATTTACTTTTTTAACAGCTTCTGTACAATGTTTGATTGGTGTCAGATCATCTGTTATTTTTACTTCTAAGACTTTCACGGTTTACCCTATCAGGTTGGACATTATTCATGTTATGACTGTCTCATACTTTTTTACTGCCAATATTTAGCACTTTACATTTATTAATACTGAAATCCTTTTGCCACGTTTGGATCCAGTTAAACAGTTGATCAAGATCTTCCTGAGTAGCCTCCCTCTGCAGTGTTGTGTCTGCTGTGTTACCTATTTTAATATCATCGTCAAGTTTTGAAATCGTACATAATAACCCTTCATCAATATCACCTATATATATATATATATATATATATATATTTATATAGGGCTAATACTGAACCTTGTGGCACTCCTTCTGTAATGTCTACCCAGTCTGAGTCTTTTTTGTTTATTTCAACTCTCTGTTGTCCGGTGAGCCAGTCTTCGATCCACGCGAGCATACTGCAAATGAAATCACGAGCCTTTAGTTCCTGGAGTCATTTGCGTGGAATTTTGTCAAAAGCCACTTGAAAATGGAGATAGACAATGTAAGCAGATTTTGACTCGTCGTATATGATCAATATATCATTGAAAAAGTAAACAGATTCGTGAAGCAGAAGCGAATATTCCGAAAGCCATGTTGTGAATCTTTGATGTGTTTTTAAGTGTTTCACAAACATGTCTCTGATAATAGTTTCTAGCAATCTGCAAACCACTGACGTAAAACAAATAGGGCAGCAGTTTTCTGGTTTGGCTTGGTTACCCTTTTTGAATATTGGCGTTTCGTTTGCAAGCTTCCATTCGTGTGGCACCTTACTGCTCTTTAAAGATAAGTTAAAAACTTCAGATAAAGGTTTTGATACTTCATTCTGTAGTTCCTTTAATACGCGTGGAAATATTTTGTTCGGTACCTATTTTTTATTCTCCTTTAATCTGCTCACTAATTGTAATATCATTCATTATGCTGTCCTTTTCTGTTGGAACTGGTGAAACCTCAGGAATCCTATGTACATTTTTTATTGTAAATACTGGCTCAAAGAAAGTATTAATAATTTTCGCCATTTTAGCTTCATCATCTCTATGCTCTCCCGTATCTATGATTAAGGATCCGATTGTTGGAGTTATTGCCTTTTTGCTTCTGATGTAACCAAGAAATTCTTTGGGATTTGATTTACTGATACTGGTAATGTGTGTCTCTGGGTTTTTCTTACTGCTTTTAATTAGTTTTTTGGCTTTCCGTCGAACATCATATATGTTTTTATCACACTGACTCTGTGATATTGTAATTTTTATATGCCAGATTTTTTGCTAACCGACAATTCAACCATATTAGTTTAGAATTTTTGACAGGCATTCTGTCGCACGTTGGGATAAGAGTACATAACTTGATTGCATTGTTGAGAGTTTCTCTTCAAATTTGCCATGCAACATAGAGAGACTCTGAGACTCTGAGTGATAATGAGGAAGGAAAGAGAAGATGGAAGAAGGAAAGAGAAAAGGAGTAAGTTAGGAGGGAGAAGGAGACAAGGAAGAAGTAAAAAAAAAAATGGAAGGAGGAAAAAAGAAGGGAGGGAGGAACACATTGTGAGAGCACACGAAACACGTACTGAATGAGGAGAGTAGGAGGGAGAGAAGAGGGAGGAACTGATAGAGGGTGAGGAAGGAAAAAGATAAAGAGAAAGATGGAGGGAGGAAGAAAGTATACATGGAGAAAGATGGAGGAAGGAGGGAGGCACGAAGAAAGAGGGAGACAGGGAGAGGGAGGGCAGAGATACGATAGAAGATACTAAAAGGGAAGGAGGGAGGTTGAAAGGACTGGGAGACGCACAAATCGAGATTACACCAAGTGACGGTCAGGGAGGGAGGAAGAGAGTGAGGAAGGAGGGAGAGAGGGAGAGAAAATGAGGGAAGAAAGAGTGGGATGAAGAGAGGATGGAAATATGAGAGAGACAGAAAAGGAAGGTGGGAGAGATAATGAGGGAACAAAGAGATAAAGAGGAAAATGACGGCATGGAGGCAAGGTGGCAAGGAGAAATAGAGAGTAGGAATGAACAGGAGGAAATGAAGGCAAATGGCAAAGTATATACCTTAACATGAGCAGCATCACAAAGCAATGAAAAAGAGAGAAAAGAAACAAGGCGAATGAATGAAGGAGGAAAGAGGGAGGCGGAATGAAGGAATAAGGGGAGAGGGAGGAGATACGAAAGGAGATGTTAAGTGGAAGAGAAGGAGAGAGTTGACGTGGTGAGATTACACCAGACATGGCACTGGGAGAGGGAGAAAGAAGGGGAAGAGAAAATAAACGAGAAGAGAAACAGTGGAGGGAAAGGGCACGGAGGAAGACTGAAGAAGGAGGGGAAAAAGGAAATGAGGAGGAATGCAAGGAGAAAGGTGGAAGCAGAAAAGATACGAGGAAAAAGTGAGAGACGGGGAGAAAGAGAAATACGATGACTGAGCTGATGGGAGGAAAGAGGCACGGAAAAAGATGATGGAATGAATGGAAGAAGCGAGAAAGAAGGAATACAAAAAGGGAAATGTTGAGAGAAAAGTGACAAGGACGAAGATGGCAGGAGGGAAGGAAGAAAGAGATAGGCAAGGACAGAGAGAGTGAGAGAGGAAGAGTTAAGGAAGAAGTTGGCAGAAGGGAGAGGAGGAGGAAGAGGAAAGTGACAAGGAAACGCTAAGGAAGATAGAGGAATCAGTAGAGACATAAAGAAAATGATGGAGAGAGAGGAACGAGATGAAAGAGAGAGAGACACACACACAGAGAACAGGAATAAGAGAGGCAACAAAGAGATGGAAATAGAGGAGACAGGAGAGGGAAGAAGCAAGACTGAGAAGAAAGTGGCAATGCAAGAGACAGGAATGAAGGATAAAGACAAGGAAGAAAACGATTAACTTCAGTCATCTTATTCTTGCTTTCTCCAGACGATGCTACTCGATTTTTTTTTTTTTTTTTTTCAGGTGAAGATACAAAATGAAGTAATTCGGTCATTACTAAAGATTTTTCTTAGTAGAATAAACTCGTCTGGTGATAGCAAGAATAAACCTAGAAAATGGCGTTTCTGTAGTGAAGAAGTAACAACTGAGGGAGAGGAGTAAGATGGCAGGAGTGAAAGAAACAGGGAAAGAGAGGGAGAAGGAAAAGAAGAAGAATAACAATTGGGAGAGAGAGGAGTATGTAATATATGTAACAGGGAGAGAGAGAGAGAGAGAGAGAGAGATGGACGGAAAAGACTGAGGGGATGGATGGGAGTGAAAGGAAAGGGAATTATAAACCAGAGGAACATAAAGCCAGAAGAATAAAGGTGGTGTAACTAAAGACAGGGATGAAAAAGGTAAGAACACGAGAACAGAAAGAAAGAAGGGAAGGAAGAGGAAAGGACGAAAGGGGAAGGATAGAAAAAAAAATGAGTAAGACATAAATCATAACGGTAAGAAATAATATACATGAAATACAGAAATAAAAGGGGGAAGGGGGGGAAATGAAGAAGATGGATAAATAATAAACGAATGAAGACGAACGAAAGAAACGGGGAAATGAGAAATAATATAAGAGAGATAAAACTGAATTTATAATGTTAAGAAAGGAGTGATCTGGGAATGAAAGAAAGGAAGAAGTAAGGGATGGAGACAAGGAGAAAACGAATGGAGAGGGAACGGAGTAAGGGGAAACGAAAAAACAAAAAGAAAATGAATGAGATAATGGACAGTAGGGAATGGAGAGGGCCGGAAGTAAAGAGGAGAAAAAGAGACAAAGGAAGGAGAATACATGGAATGAGGGAAGGGAAAAAAAAAGAAAAAACAAGAAAAACTGATGGATTTCAGAGGAAGAGATAACAGTAAGATACCATACAGTGGAGGATGAAAAGAGGCAGATAAAGGAATGGATGGAGAAAAGGATCGAGAAGAGTAAAAGGGAGGAAAATGAAAAGACGGAGGAAAGACGACTGAAGAGGGTGACAAAGGGAAGAAAGAAAGACGTGGCAGAAGCAAAGGAAGAAAACAGGAAAAGAAAGGGACAAGAACTAAAAACTAAAATGGCAGAGAGGAAGGAGCAGAGTGGAAAAAAAAAAAAAAGAGGGAAAGAAGAAGTAACTGAAAACAATGGAATATATAGGGGGAAGAAAGAGAGAGGTGTGGGGAGAGAGGAAGGGAGGAGGAAGGGAAGAAGGGAGGGCGAACGGAAATGAAAAGGAAGAAAAAAGTAATATTTAACAGGAAATGAGAGGATACTGCAGGAAGAATGAAGGAAAAAGAAGAAAAGAGGAGAATTACAAATAAGAAAATAATAATGGAAAAGGAAGTGGTGTGTGAGAGGAATGGAGAAAGGAGAACAAGAAGAAAACGAGGGAGGCAAGGGAGAACACAAAAGGAACTATGAAATGAATGAAAATAAAGTAATAGAAATAGGAGGTGTAGGAGACAAGAATGGAAAGCAAAGAAGGGAAGGGACACAGTGGAAGGACGGGAGAAGGTGAAGATGAAACAGGCAGATAGGAATGTTTAACGGAAAGAAGGAAAAGGGTGAATAAGAAATGAAAGAAAAAGGAAGGAAGGATAATATGAACTGAATTGAAAGTAGGAGAGGAGGGAATGTGTAGGAGAGAAGAAAAAGAGCAAAATAAAGCAAACAGAGACAAAGGAATATATATCGAAAAGAAATAAAGGAAGAGAAGATAAAAGTGGGGCAAAAAAGACGACGACAATGGAAGGTGGGGAGGGGGAACTAATGTGGAAAAAAACATAAGACTACATTAAAGGAAAACAGAAGACAGTAGAGGAAAGAAGGAAGAAGAGAAGAAAGGATGAGAACCAGGACGAATCTAAGGAGGGAAGATTTATGGAATGGAAAGAGGAAAGAAGAGTGAGCTGAAAGAATAATGAAGTAAAGGGGGGACAAAGGAATCTGTAACAAGAAAGAAGACAGCGGAGGAAGAAAAGAAGTAAAGAGGAAGGGAAGAAGAAAAGTCGGAGATGCAAGAAAGGAAGGAGAGCGCGAGGAAATGGAAAAAGAAAAATAAGAGGAGGGAAACAGGAATATATAAAAGGATTGAAAAGGAAGGAAAGAGGACGGGAAGAAGACGTGGGAGGAAAGACTAAAGGTAAAGGAGGATAAGGGGAAAGGAGAAAAAAAATAATAAAAGGCTAATACTAATAATATATGAAGAAGAAAGAACAAACTAGTAAAAATAAATTTAAAAGCATGGAAGGAAGGGGACGAGGACACAGAAGGAAGAAAGGAAGGAGGGGAATGGGAAGAAAAGGAAAAGGAGAAGATTAAAAGAGGAAGATAAAGGATCGTGAAGAAAGACAAGAATATTTCAAGAAAAAAAAAAAAGGAAGGGAAAGGAAGAAGAAGGGAGCTGAAATAGAGGAAAGTAAAGAGACATGGAAGGGGAAAGAACGAATTTAAGATGGAGGCAAAGGTATATATAGCTGTATAACAGGGATAATCGCGGCAAAAGGAAGGAATAAACTGTGTGGAGGAAGAAAGAAACGGAAGAGAACGGGGGGAGAAAACAAGCAGAAAAGTAAGGAAAAAGTATAGTGAGAGGTAAGGGGCCAGGAATATAAAACCCACGAGAAAAAAAGTGAGGAAAAAATGATCCAGGGAATGCAACAAATACAGACGACAGAAGAGAACGAGAAGAGAATATGTGTGAATGAAGAGAGAGGAAGACCAGATGGAGATTAAGGGAGAGACAAAGGTAAAGAATGAGGAAACGAGAATGGAGAAGAAAAAAGGATGAAGACAATTGGCAGAGGCAAGCGTGAAGGTAAATAAAAAAAGGAAAGAGATTACTGAGCTTAGGGTGGAAATGAAAGAAAAATATTAGGATGGATAAAATGTTGAATATGCAAGGGTGAAGATAAAAAATGCAAAGACTGAAGCAGGGAGATACATGGGTGAGGATAAATGAAAAAAGGTGGAAATGAATGTCACATGGATGTGGATGGTAGGGAAAGAGTGTAGTACAGAATAATGAGACAAAAGTGAAGGTGAGTGAGATAAGGGTGGAGATGAGTGAGACAAAGGTGGAGATGAGTGAGACAAGAGTGGAGAAGATTATAAGGTTGAAGGAAAAAAAAAAAGAAGGGGAAGAGATAAAAAAAGACAATGGTTGAGAGGCAGGAAGGAGTGAGGGAGAACGGAGAATAAAATACATAGAGATGGAAGGAGATAAAAATGACTGAGAAAGAAAGGGAAACAGGGGAAGAGAAGGTGCAAGAGAACGAGGAGAAAAATGGAAAATGAATGAGAACGTGAAATGAAGAAAGCGAAAGAATGAGGGAAGGAGGGAGAAAAGGAAAGAAGAGAGAAAAAGATGGAGGAGTGAGAGAAGGAGGGAGAAGAGATGGAAAAAAAGAGGGAGTGATGAGAGGAAGAAGACGTGAGGGAAGGAGGGAGGAGTGGGGAAAGAAGGGTAACATGATGAAAGGAAGTTGGAGTGAGGTATGAGATAGGAAAGAAGGGACGAGAGATGGAAGGAAAGAAGAGTGAGAAAACGAGGGAGGGAAGAGTAAAGGAAGAGGAATAGTGTGAGGAGTAAGAAAGGGGAGAGGATTAACAGAAAGACAGGAGGGGAGGAAAAGAGAGGGAAGGAGGAGAACGAATGGAAGAAGTAGAGAAAAGGGAAGAGTCAGGGAGGGGAGTGAGGAAAGAGGATGTAGCTGGGACCGAGAACACAAACACGAGCCACACAAACCATTCCTCCCTAATTAAAAAGTAAAATTAGATCATTTCCATTTTACCAAAGGAAAGAAAAGGGGAGGAGAGCAGGTCGCCGCGCAGCATCAAGAGAGTGGCAGCAGGAGTTGATGGGACTGCCTGTGAAAGGACACCTGCCGTAACGAGTACAAAGTCACTCAACCCTTTCACTCAGCCCTTTATATTTAACATCTTTAGTGCAATAAGGTATTCTATACTTTGTTCTTCGTACCTCCCAATGATTCTATTCAGAATTTTAGACACTTTTGAACCATGGTGTAAGATATAGCTTTGACTTACCTCTTCGGTGGTGTAGAGGGTTATCTTAACGTTGTGCCTCAGATATAAGCAAGCAGTGGACCTGCCAGGTTATACAATCTTTCATCTCCCTCATTATTCCCCGGAAGAAGGATGGTGGACCGCAGAAACAGGGACACATCACCAAAAAGTCCAAGTGGTTCAGATCCAGATGAGCCTGGGGAAACAACAACAACAACAACAACGTCACTACAAAAGGTTTCCCCTACGATGAATAAAGTTGTCTGGAGATTGCAAGAATAAAATATGCATCATAGGATTGAAATGCTTCATTCTTACTGCTATCAGAGAGGACCTCTTGTGGTAAAGTCTGCCAACGAATGCAACATCTATCCCATCTATATTTCTAAAAGTCTCCCTCGAAGCTGAAAACAATGGGGTACAAAGGAGTGCAAAGGAAAGCAAACAGCAACAGACCTGTTGGTCTTTTCGTAGCTGTTTGGTATGGTGAAAGTTATAATAACAAAACTATTCTGTCAGTTAAACTCAAGGATAGAAAAATAGGAAGGCTCCCCACTCCACCCACCAAACCCTCCAGCCAAAACCGGTAGGAAGTAGTTATTATGGCCACCATGTAGCACAGAAAACCTGTCGTGGAAATTTAGTGGGAAAAAAGGAAGGAATATCTTATTTAACATTGTCTACCTGAAAAGGAAAGTATCAAGTCAACAATATTGTTCTGCGGGTTGTATTATTCGGTTCTGCAAAAAGAGAGAGAAAAAAAAGTGTAAATCCATCCATCCATCCATCACCCAATCCTACGTTGTCCCATGAGGAGCGTAGGAGCCCAGGGCCAGGCAGTTGGTCCTGACATTTAAGATGAGAGTGAGTGTGTGTGTGTGTATATATATATATATATATATATATATATATATATATATATATATATATATATATGAAACCTCTGTGGTATAGTGGTAAAGTGTGCGTTTTCGCACACTGAAGAACGAGGGTTCGCTCCCCGCCAAGGTAATAAACTTTGGGAGCGTTCTTCTGGCCACGTACATAAGGGGTGCTGTGGTTGAACCAGTGTCGCATACTGTAAAGTATGCTTGCACCCAGTCGGCTTGCGCGGGCCGATTACACTTGGTTCACAGACTACACACACATCCAAAGCCACTCCAACGTTGCAATTACACTTACAAGCACTTCTCACCCTACATACAATCTCTGTTTGACAGTCTAAGCCATTTGGTAGAGATACATTGGCGGTATTGTCCCCACTTCGGTCGGGATAGGCCGGTCCTGCAGTGGACACTCATCAAACGGCTGATGAGATGAGAGAGATGATATATATATATATATATATATATATATATATATATATATATATATATATATATATATATATAATCTTCTTTCCTTCCGTCCTCTTTCCTTCATTCTTTCCTCGGTACGGGTGACTTTACACTCCCTTTTCTGTCTTTCTTTCCTTCATGCATTCCTCTTCGTTCTGTTTGTGGGTGACTCTACACTGAGTGACAAGCCAAATGGTTTCCTGTACACCAGGAAACCATTTACTACGCTGGGTAGTAACCATATAACCAAATTTTGACGACTGGCGGTTTAGTGGGTAATTATGCCGCTCCAATCGGATTGAGCCGATGAAGGTTTATATCAAAGGGTGGTTTGGGTTTACTGCTCACGTAATGCCACTCAAGGATGAGTGAGGCTAGTCACTCTCATCTTGGATGTCAGGGCCAACTTGCTTAGCCCCAGGCTCCTACGCTCCTCATGGGGCAACGTAGGAGTGGATGATGGATGGATTGAACTATTTATATACATATCTATATCTATCTATCTATCTCAATTTATCTATCTATCTATATATATGTCCTAATTGGCTAGGCTCTTCGACGTTTTTTGGCGCATCCGCAGATTTGTGCAAAGTTTGGTGGAAAACGACTGTGTGGGAGCGGCTGGAGGCCCCCCCCCCTCTCTTTCTCTCTCTCCCATGACAATTAGAGGCTTCACCAAACCCTGTTAAAGAGGTCTGCCACCAGGTGGTTTAGCGTCGCCCAGCCTCAATTAAATATTTTTGCGGTGTTCTAAAGACCTGTGAAATTGTACCTAATACTAAGTTTATAATAATACTGCTTTTTATAGGAATATTTTTTCCTATTCAATCAACCCCATATATATATCTATATATATATATATATATATATATATATATATATATATATATATATATATATATATATATATATAATCATCAGCCATTTGAGGTCCACCGCAGGACCGGCCTATCCCTACCGAAACAGGGACGATACAGCCAATGTATTTCTACCCAGTAAGCAACGTTGGGTCTGGTTAGTATTTGGATGGGTGACCGCCTGGGAACACCAGATGCTGTTGGCATCCCTACGTGTCAAGTGGGGTTGGTGGAGGATTAGTGCCCCTCCCCGTAAAACAATTAACTCTAAGCCCTTGGCCACCCCGTGTGGGATACATGGCGTCTGGCAATGAATGAATGAATGAGCTTAGGCTGTCTGGTAGAGACTGTATGTAGGGTGAGAAGTGCTTGTGAGTGTGATCGTAGTGTTGCAGTGGCTTTGGATGTGTTTGTAGTCTGTGAACCAAGTGTAAACGGCCTGCCTTAAAAATGGGTGCAGTATGCGACACTGGTTCAATCACAGCACCCCTGGTGTCCGCCAAAGTAGCAAGTGGCTTTGTGAACGCTTCCCAAAGCTTTTACAACTCTGGCGGGAGGCGAACCCGCGCTCACCAGCGTGCGAAACGCACAGTCTACCACAGAGGCTCCATATATATATATATATATATATATATATATATATATATATATATATATATATATATATATATATACTTGTAAAGAATGAATAACCAGGCTTTCAGAGAATCTTAGCTTGAGGACTAAAATAGTATGCTGTCTACTGACATATATTTGAATAAATCGTGTGCAGTTAGTAAACTGAGATTACCTTCAGGACTTCTGATGTGTGTGTTTTAGCATGCTTTAAAGAAGTAAGCAGTTCCACTGAAAATAATGTACTGAACGATTTCTTGGTTGGTGAATCAGCCATATTAATCCAAACAAACGGCAATGCGGTACGACACTATAACCATAACAGAGCATGAGAAGTTGAAGTGTAAACTTACTAAACTGTGCAATGGAGCCAGAGATACACTTAAAAGAAATATCTGTGTTCTACTTTTGTTACTGAGATGACCAAGACGTCCAACAGGTCCATACTGTTAGGAAAAGTCATACGTCAGGCAGGGCAGCATATCGAAAGGTGCTGCTAAATATGCGGCTACACATCTATATTCTTTTGTGGGTACTAACGAATGACAAATATTTTAATCAGTTATCTTGCTTTATGGATGGTTCTAGTAAAATTGCCTAGGTTTTGTCTCTATGTTATGCTTACAGAGATGAGTAAACTGACGAAAGCCGAGTTACAAAATGACACTTATAATACATTATATATAATCAAAGGGTTTCCATATTGTAATTTATTTGTAGCATATCATGCAATCTGGGTAATCTGATGAGTAAAATATGTTTTGAGATGTTTTACTTTGTCAAAATTAATAAGAAATTAAGCACTGGCTACTTTTTCAGTGCCTACCCTGCATCAGAGCTGGGCAACAGAAGCGAACCTAGTGACAGATTTCTGAAACAGGATCTGCTGAAGTCTCTAATTCTCGAAACACCAATTGCGTTTCTTCCACACATTTTCCTAGAATTTTGTTCATTGTGCTCCCCACTGCTTCTTCATACACTCCATTACACTCGCATTTATTCTCAAGACACCTATCTATTGCATTTACCTTATATTGGCAAAGTCAGACCTCGAAAATTTCAACCTTTAGCCGAAGCAATAGGAAAATTGTCATAAAGTAAAAAAAAAAAAAAAAAGAAGAAGAAGCTAAATTAGAATAGCTATGAAGCTCGGAAGTTGGACGTGGTGGTTGGCCGGTAGTTTTACGGTGCAGTGGGTGCCGTTAGCCAGCGGATATCAACCTTAGCGACATGGCCATCAACCGCCATGGTGACATCACGCCTGTTGACACCGGGCAACAGACTTTAGCCCTCTAAAAAAAAAAAATAAATAACCCTAAGTGAATAGTGTTAACGAATTTTTGCATGCGACGTTTTTGGCGCATCCGGAGGCGTGTGCAAAATTTGGTGGAAAACGACTGTGTGAGAGCTGCAGTTGGCTTCCCTGTGTCTGTCACGTGCTCTCTGATGCCATGCCAATATATATATATATATATATATATATATATATATATATATACAGTATATATATATATATATATATATATATATATATATATATATATATATATATATATATATATATATATACGAAACATGGCTATTTTGATGCTCTTTGATATGTTTTCACATGAACTAATTGTATTTTTAAAAATTAGTCATTGGTACTCCAGCAACTTTCAATTTAGTTTTTACAGCACTGACGCTGCAAGCATTCAGTGATTACCGGTGCTTGGCAACTCTATAAATGATAACCCATTGTTCTGCATTTCTGTTACCAACTACACGAACTGGTACTGGTTTACAGATTTGAATTTTGTATGAGTCTGTGTATTTTACTGGAATCATGGCCAGTTGCAGCACACGAGAAAGCACAAAAGACTTGTTTTCGGCTCATCACGTAGTCTTCTGGTAAATCAGCTGCCCACTAGCTGTGATGTCATAAAGGCATATTTGGAACAAAAATCCACAAATCCGTTATTGAGCACACAAGCCTGTACGGAAACTGTTGCACTTGAAGTAGCAGGAATTTACGAGAAAGCTTCCACCTCAACTGTTGATTACACCAGTGTTGTTATTCGTGTGAAACGCCTGATGGCAAAGGCACAGCTTGGGAAATATACAGTGAGCAAAAGGACTTCCAACACCTACATAGAGAAGCTCGCCAGCTTTGACACCTTATTTGACATTAGTCACTGCAAATGTTTCAAAAACTTCAATGCACGTAAGAGGTCTGAGTGTCAATGCGCTAGAGCAGACAGGATGTCGCCTGAGGGGTGGCCTTTCTGGGTTCACGAAAATAGTTGCAGAAAAATGTATAGTGGTAGAATAGACCGGAAGAAGACAGCACAAAATAAGTGTGCAGCAAATAGAGTGATGAAAAGGAAGCTCTATTAAGAGTCCACTAGAGATACTAAGCAAAATAATGAAGATATAATGACAGCATGTATTGACGAAAGTGATGCCTGTGATGAACAATAGGATCAAGATTTTGATGATAATACTGCAGAAACAGATGGAAGCAAACAGTCAGAACAGTGTCAGAACAGATTAGTCTATCCTGAGCTGAGTTGTGCAGCTGATCAACATCATGTAAGCAATAGAGACATCTGCTCCATTGTGAATGCAGCACTGAAAGACATGAATATTCTTTGTGAAGAAAATAAAGTTGATCCCAGTAAACTCCGCCGTCAGAGAAAATACTGGAGAGATGTCACATTACAACAGCATAAAAAATACTTGAAGGAGATCGTTCGCATCAGTTTCAACGGAAAAATTGATCAGACGCTCAAGAAAACCACAGATGGTCAGAGAATCGTGAAGGAAGATCATTGCTCAGTAGTTGCTTTTCCTGACGGTATTTTTACATCAACCAACTTTCTCTCGAAAGCGGAAGAGCAGCAGATATTGCCAAGGAAGTCATGTCTGTCATTCAAGAAACAAATTCAACAGATCCGTTGCAAGCTATCATCTGTGCTGGGACGAATGTTAATACTGGAAAGAGAAATGGAGTGATCCATGAGCTCGAAACACAGCTTAGCAGACCACTACAGTGGCATGTTTGTTTGCTGCATCTTGTTGAAATAGTTTTCCGACGGTATTTCGAGGCAGTTGATGGTTCGACAACAGGTCCATGAGGCTGCAGAGGACTTAGGCCAATTGCCTGACTTTGACCCAAAAGATCTTCCAGTTGTTGGTTATGAACGTGTTGCTGGAAAAACTTGCATTTTACCAGAAGGAGTTGTAAGTAATCTCGGCGAAGATCAGGGCTACCTGTACCGTGCATGTTCGGCAGTGCAGTTGCTAAGTGTAGATACTAATAAAGGTTTGGGACCATCTGCACAACCAGGAATGCTAAATCATGCCAGGGGGCTTATGAAAGCTAATCACTTACTGCGACTTTATATGTCAATGGAGCAACCATCACCAACCCTAGAACGTCTCGTTTCATTCATTGTGAATTACTAAGCTCCTGTGTGGTTCAGGGTGAAAGCCAACAGCTCGTGTCAGGATGGAGCCAAAAATTTCTTCTTCATTGTGGAGCTCCTTCAAAAAATGCCGTTGGAGGATCAGGCGATCATTTGTCTTGTGCTTGCCAATAACAGATACTCGTACTTCTGTCACCCAGAGAACATCCTGTTGTCGTTTGTTGCTGATGAAGATGTTGACGTACGTTCGATGGCGATCAAGTTGATGAAACAAGCACAGATGAATGAGAATGATGACCAAGCCTCAGTTAGAATGTTTGAAAAATCGGCACTGAAGATAAACTTCGATGCCAATAAGTAAGCTGGTAGAGCTTTCTTCTGCCACAGTTCCTCCATCGCGGAAGACGAAAGCCAACCCATCGTACTGCACGTGTACCCTTGTCATTCCCAAGGAGTGGAATGCTGTATCAAGAACGTCACCTCCACCACAAGTACAGTAAAGTACTTGGGCATGAATCACGTCATGGTATGCTCGTCTAATGTAAGCGATCTTGCAGCTTGTTCCCGAAGTTTTAGTAAACAAGACTTTTGATGTGTTCAACTGTTCATGCCATTTCTACTGTTCTTTTTCATTTTCATGAAATAATACCTTTCATGTGATTTGAATACATTTATTTCAATTGTTACTTTTATTTTTAATAATGAATTTTAACACAAACTGCATTTTGGTTCATTGTGTTTCTAAGTTTTTTGAGAAATAGTTATTCTTAGATCGAAGTTGCTGCAATGGGCACGTATATATTGAAACATTTTTCTTTTTTTTTTGTGTTATTCTCATTCTAAAGGAGCACCATTCTGACTGTTTCAACCTGTCAATCCTAAGTTGGTTCCTTTTTGACCCGCACTAATATATATATATATATATATATATATATATATATATATATATATATATATATATATATAAGCCGGTGAAGGTTTATATCCAAGGGGTTGTTGGGGTTTATTACTCACGTAATGCCACTCAGAGATGAGTGAGGTTGGTCACTCTCATCTTTAATGTCAGGACCAACTGCCTAGCCCCGGACTCCTACGCTCCTCATGGGGCAACGAAAGATTGGATGATGGATATATATATATATATATATATATATATATATATATATATATATATGTAAGTAGGTAGATATTATTCAGGAGGGAGTAAACAAACTAAGCTGGGGGTTAGGAGACAAGACACATATCCAAGCGACCTTTAACCTTCCTCGGGTAGACCTACTGTACAGTATCGCTTACAACTTAAGTACACCTGGGTCTAGCAGACCCAGCTATTACAAAAATGCTGCGGTGTCACATATGTTTTATATAACGAATTCCTGAATATCCTACAGTGTATTAGGTCTTATCAGTTACAAAACTATGTGAATTAGTTTTAATTCATTAACTCCACATATTTTAAAAATTATGAAAAACAATGCCAACCTAAAAGTTTTTTTTTTTCTTCTGCAGTCACCATACACGAAAACAAAGAACACTATGAGCCTAGCACTAGTGTCACAACTTGAGGGATGGAGGACCTTCATTATGGGCATAGTGGATCCCACACAACATAAAATCAACTTGCAAACTCATGGTGAGAAATTCTCTCCCTTCCTCAGGTACACCTGGGTCTCACAGACCCTACATGCAATTCTGAGTGATATATTGCAAAAACATAGAGACACGAAGGTAACCCCCCTACACCCTGCATGGACACAAAAGGTTAGGAAGCTATTGAGAAGGACAGGGATCCAAGACATCTTTAAGTTACTGAACTATGCCATCGAAAAAAATTGCCCAGGTCTGTCAGACCAAGGTGTACCTGAGGAGGGTTAAAGGTTAATACTGTATTAAAGTTTACCACAGTGGAGGGCAGTTGTTCCATATATTTACAACTCAGTCAATGGAAAAATGCATAACCTCATGCGACTGGAATCGTTTGCTGATTATCTTATGCCCATTGTCTCTAGTATTACTCAAGCGATCAACTGTGAAGTACTTATCAATAGTTACCGTATGTTATCATGTTCCGTGACGATTTTTAATACAGTACTTAAATTTAATCTTGTAACCTTTGTTTAGTCAGGGTCAAGAGAGTCAGGGCTTCCAAAAGCTTCTCGTATGGTTTACTTCTCAATCTAGATATCATTTTGGTCACCCTTCGTAGCACTCTCTCTCTCTCTCTCTCTCTCTCTCTCTCTCTCTCTCTCTCTTTGTAACAAGGTGACCAGAACTGGGCACAGTACTCTAAATATGGACATACTAGAGAATTTGACAAGGTGAGGATGATATTTTCTTATTTATATTCGAATGCTCTACCAATGAATCCGATCAATCTGCTAGCTTTCTGAACAGGCTCTGTACACTGTTTGCTTGGTTTAAGATCATTTGATATTATAATTCCTAGGTCTTTTTCATGACTGACATTGTCCAGTTGAATACTGTTCATAGTGTAACTGGGGTTAGATTTGTTAGTTTTCATTCATGAGGCACCTTAATATTTACTATTATTATAGTCCATCTGCCAGGGTTTCAGCCATAATGAACGGTCGATCAAGGTCACTTTGTACCCCTGCCTCTGTAAACATGAGTCTGCCCTGTTTTGAATTTCAGTATCATCAACCAATTTCAATATTCTACAGATCAGATTTACATCTATATCATATATATATATATATATATATATATATATATATATATATATATATATATATATATATATATATATATTTGTGTGTGTGTGTTATAAACAGAATAGGATTAAATTCTAAGCCATGTGGCACTCCACTTGAAACATCTTTCCTGATTCTTTACCGTTATTACAATTGACTGTTTACTCTCTGTAAGCCAGTTATTGATCCACCCAAGCACTTTGCCTCTGAACCCATGCACATTCAATTTCTGAAGTAGTCTTTTACAGTGACCTTTATCAAATGCTTTTGATTATCAAGATATACTATGTCAACGGATCTGGTCTCATCATATCTACTGAATATATATATCATAGAAGAAATCCGAGAGATTAGTAAGGCAAGGGCGATTTTTCTGAAAACGGTGTCGTGAATCTTTAATGAGGTTATTTATATCTAAGTGCTTCAAAAACTTATCTCTGATAACAGTTTCCAACAATTTGCACACACTGAAGTTAAGCTGATTGATCAATAATTTTCTATTTGCGATTTATTGTCTTGCTGAATATCGGGGTTAGATTTGCTAGTTTTCATTCATGAGGCACCTTAATATTTCTTAACGATTTATTGAATAGCTCAGCTAATGGCTTAGATGTTTCATTCACTGTTTCTTTCAGACTGTGCAGAGATATTCTATCTGAACCTGGTGTTTTATTCACTTTAAGTTTACCAATGGCGAGCCGTACATCGTTCATGCTAACAGTAATGTTGCTAATTATATTTTCCTCTTCTAAGAAACAGGAAAAGTGGTGGGAATGGAATCTTTAATTTCAGTTGTATATACGGATGCAAAGGTGTTGAGAATTTTAGCCATCTCTGTTTCATCCTCGGTATGCTCTCCATTATCTGCAATTAGTGGCCCAATTGTTGGTGTACAGTGTTATAAGTGAGTAGCTTTTCACACCTTACACAGGAATAATACGTCCAAGACATTTGTTAACACAGGCTACCATTTGGACATGGAATATTTACTCAAATTCAATCAAACTGTATAAAAACCGGTAGGTAACACATCACTGACAAGCTTCTCGGGTGAGGTTAACAGGGCAGGTCTGAAGCAGGAAAAGAAGAGAAGAAAGTCATTAGACTCTGCTCTCATGTACAGCTGTTGGCATTAATTCATTTTATTTCGATAGATAAAAAGATAGTGAGCAATGACCTTCGAAACTCGGTGGCATGATTTTCGGTGTCCAACCAAGCTTTTTGGAATATTACGTAAAGCATCAACACCGATCGACTAAAAAGAGGGGCGGTGTTAGTGGTTATAACTGTAACTAGTGCATCACGACACAGGTAGAAATCGTCTGGAGGTAACGAGAAATAATATAAAGCCTTTCCTGGTGAAGGTGTTAATACAAAAAGCTATGTAACGACACGTGATGGCCTACAGTAGTGATCTGAATCGCCGGTCTGGATGATGGTAATGGACCTGGTGCAATATATACGTTGGCCCAGGGAAAGTGTGCCAGACTTCAGAAAATTATTCATAGTAAATGTTATAACAAAATATTTGACACCGTTACGGGGCTACAGTTACATTAGGGACAATAAATTGTCTCCATGGCAAATCATTCATAAAGTCATCAGTAAATATATCTCAGTAACGGCTGAAGATTCGACCCCTATTGATTACAGTCATTAATACTGAAAATGAGCAAAACAACAACCAAGCATTGGACACAGTTTTCCTGGGGCACCTGTATAACGCTCAGAATCCCAGGTGGTAGACGGACAGTTTTCAATCACGTAATGTGTTAGTATGAGAGATCTCTTTTCAGACAGATTGAATTGTTTGGTGGTAGTACATAATAAATATAGAAAACTTCATTGAACTGAACAGATTAAAAGACATGGTGTCTGAATCCTACGGAGACTGTTTCACTGGTGAAGATTATATGACTGTAGGAAGAAGATATAAAAGACTCCATCATACTGAAGGGATTAAAAATTGTGGTCTAGGACAAGCTGGCCTTGGGTCCCGAATTCTCGCAAGTAGTAATGTCGGAGTGTCTACTGCCGCTTTTAGCACAATGAACAAAGGCGGACTCTGAGAACGGCATGTTGGTGAAGCAGCTCAAGGATATGAAGGGGTACTTGGGGGATGCACATTACGGTACGAGGGATGTGGAAAGAGAAAGGATACTCGAATTTGGGGAGACAATGCACATGATTATGTGCAACAAGCATTTTAAGAAAAGGGACCAGGTTGATTACATGTGAGTCTTGGGAAAATAACGGCCAGATTAACACTTTCCTGGTCAGGAGGACTGATAGGAGGTTGGTGTGGGAAGTTAAAGTTATAGGTAATGAAGAGTGGGTGTAGTAACACAAATTACTGATATGGGGCATGGTGCTTAAGGAGCGTGCAGTGAAGAAGAGGACCTATGCACTCATGAGAAAAATATGGAAGTTGTAAATCCAAGCAGTAAGCGATGACTTCAACAACCTGATGAGTAGAGTGGTAGCTGAACATGGAACTTTTGATAGAAGTGTTATTGAACAGCATAAAACTCTCAAGAACAATCTCCCGAGAGTTCCTGATTCAGTGTGTGGATGAACAAGGGGCCCTCCAAGACATAAGGTAACACGGTTGTGGAATGAGGGAGTAGAAGCAGCAGTTAAGAAAAGAAGACTTTTCAGGGAATGGAAAATAGTCTAGTTGCCAATCGTGTGAGCCCAGAAATGTTGCTTTCATTGATGTATTTTTATGAAAATATGATCATTGGGATCTAGAGACTCAGAATCACAGGAATGCTATCATGTACATGTCAGGCAATTACTGTTATTAGCATAATTAGAAGCTAATTATGTCATTAGAAAACTTATATTTTCCATATAAATACAGTTATAGATATGTTCGTGGTGTCTATACCCATGTTTTCTACCCCAAGGGATTCACGAAGCATGTTTCCAGCGTCGTATCCACGTTTCTAATATGCATACTGCGTATAATTATCAACCATTCATCAGTAATCGCCAATATCCAATAACTGTCAAGTAACTTCTTGGTTAAAAATAATGTCAAGGATAATACGAGTACTGTCTCATTCAGATGGGATTATTTGTATTTAGATGTGCTTCGAGAAACTCACTACCGTAGCCTACATCGGGTTTATGGTGGATCTGACATCGTGGACACGCTTAATAAATACATGATGGATACAGAAACAAATATCAACACAAAACACCATCACTTTCTCATTTACACCTAAAATATGGGGATTTCCCTGTGGCGGAACAAGCTGCTTGATGGCAATCAGAATGAGATGCTTCACTTGTTTTCTGGGCCTGTATGAGATATGTGCCTGATATTTCTTAGCAACGATTATAACACACACACACACACACACACACACACACACACAAAACATTAGTTCATATCATTGTGGTAATGATTAGGCGATCTCCCTCATCCCCACGCCTCGGGCAGTGGCCGAATCGATAGAGAAATGGTTTACTGTCCCTGTGGACAAAGGTCCGAATTCCGACTAGGGCAAGGAGCAGTTCAAGGCTCTGAAATCTGTATCCATAGTAATAATTCCATCCCTAAACTTTTCCTTCCTTTCGAAGGATTTTTCTTTCCCTTTGGTATGTTTTAAAATATCCTTGGAAGGGAGGGAAAAATTTTCAAGCTGTAGTCCTGTTAGGCTAAAAATAACCAGCATGCTGATATTTGGTATGGTGGCGTGTTAGATAAATGATATAAAATTTCAAAGTATGCACCTCTCGTGCTGGATAATGAGAGTACAACACATCTGAGATGTGGGAGGTCATCACCACATTCATACTGTTGGTTTGTATTCAGCAATAAATGCCATTCTAGCCAAAGCCACAGCGTGTTCACTCCTCAAGACATAATATTTTGATAGTGAATTATACTGCGAGAAAATCATTATTTTCAATCTTGTTATACATACGTAGAAGAATCACCTGTTTATCGTCTGACTCATACTAGCTTGGCGGCGCTCACTTTTTTTTTTTTTTTTTTCCACTGGAAGACATGAGCCGAACAAGTCGTGTTGACTTGTTGGCAGATTTTCCTCTTCCTGGCAAATTGCAAAGCAAAATGTATCTTGAAAAACAAATCCTTGTGTCCTTAGCCTTAATAAAGAAAAATTGTCAGTGTCAGACCATAAAAGACTGGATGAATACCAAAGGTAGTACACTGTCTGCTCTGTTCATGTCTAGCTTAACATCTTAGCCGGCATGGGTTATGCTTATAAACAGATACAGATACAGATAACGCTTAAACATCAGTGTAGCGTTGTAACTGCATGAATAAAATTATGCAGTAACTTCCTTTAATTTTTCTATAGGCTTTGTATTTTATGAAGGCAGTTTGGGTAGGGCCTCCTAAGACCTCACACCGCTAGCTCTGTTGCCACATAGCCGCCACACACGTGCTCTTCCCCCCCCCCTCTCTCTCTCTCTCTCTCTCTCTCTCTCTCTCTCTCTCTTTCATATTTATATTTATATCAACTACTAATTATATTTCCTTTTTTTTTTTTTTTTTAAATTTTGATGGGCAAGCTTCCATGACGGGAGACTGATCGAGTATGACCCACACACACAGAAGGCTCTCTCTCGTGTCACTCCACTTGACAACATCGCAAAAGCAATGCTGACAAGTCTTATGGGCTTTATACTATACTGTAATTTTTTTTAAATTACATCTATGCAGAGTATTTAAAATTCATTTATAAGTAGTTACTAACTTAAAATAGGAGAGAGAGGGGGAGTGAGAGAGGTGAGCAGGCGTAATTACAGGTGTGTGGCGGCGGTGATGTGACAACAGAGCTAGTGGTGTGAGGTCTTAGGTGGCCCCACCCAAACTGCCCTCATAAAATAGAACGACTGTAGTATATGTAAGACAATGAGTAAAATGCCGGCTGTGGCAGCAAAAGCCGCCACCTCTCTCCCAGGAGGAGGACACGGAGGGCTAGACGGCGAGCGGAATGCACCTGGGCGATACGGTCATAAATTCACCCAGGCAACACGCCCCTATTCCCCGGGACTCGCTCGCCGCCACCACCTTAGTCAATGTACATTACCTTCTGGGTGAGCTGACCACCAACAGGATCGGGGTGGAACTGGTCTAACAGTTCAGAGCAGCACCCCAGCCATGGCCTGTAGCCGGGCACCAGAGACGGCCTGTAGCCGCTCACCAAAAATGGCCACGGCCTGTAGCTGCTCACAAAAAAGGCCACGGCCTATAGCTGGGCCACTAATTAGAAGATGGCCTGTAGCCGCTCCACCCAGTGCTGCTCACACCTCCTACAGAAACCACCAACGGCCTGTAGCCGCGTTGGGGAGAGACTGGTTCATCCCCTCTCCTTCTGTAGTTGCCTTGGAGGGCATGACACTGGTGACGGCTTGTAGCTGCGCCCGTAGGGAGGAGACGGCCTGTAGCCGCTCCTCTCCTGCATGTCGCCCTCCTTGCGGGACTTCGATGACGGCAGTAGCCGCACTGGCAGGCAAGTGATGGCCAGTAGCCGCACTTTGTCTATGTTCCTGTCAGGGAGTTGGGCTCCTGAAACGGCCTGTAGTCACGCCGACAGCGAAGGGATGGCCTGTAGCCGCCCTCTGTCTGTTGCCCAAGGGAACCAGCGACAGTCAGTAGCCGTGCCGGGGAGAGACGCCAAAGTCTCTCAACCCCTGTGACTCCACAATGAGATGGTGAGCTGTGCTCAGTCCTGCCCTCCAACAGGAGCACAGATTACCCTCCTGTCCACCCAGACTGAGGCAACCTCCAGGAGGACCACTCCCCTGAGGATTGGTGGAGAGTAGAGATATGTCAGATATCTGCCTCCGCCTCTGCCTCCACGCAGCCTCCGCAGTGAAAATAATGTCCGCATTACAATCCCGTCTGCGTTTTCAGACAACAAAAAATCCACATCATTATTCGCCACCACATTTTCAGATAATAAAAGCTCCACATAATAATCCACTTCCGCGTCAAAGAACAGCAGAGGTTGCTGATCTTAACCCATCCAATATTTCTCCTTTCTCTTTTTGTCATAATTCTTTTTCTCTCTCCTTTTCATACACAACTCTCCTCTCCATTCTTCTCACCTACCAGTCCCTCTTCCCCTTTCTGTTTTCTTCTCAATTAGCTCTCTTCCTCCCTCCGTCTCTCACTGTTCCTCTTCTCTCTCTCTCTCTCTATCTTTCTGTCGCAATAGTTACAAGTACTATGTTAATATACAGTATATGGATATCTGGACTAAAGCCAATACTATATAATGTGTAAAAAGAATCCGCATCCGCGTCCGCAACCGTGGACATGTAGGAAAAACATAATCTGTTGTTGTCTGCGTCCGCAAAAATTAATATCTTAACCTCCACAGTTTTTTCCACAACCGCATTTTATGAGAAATAGATATTCGCCTCCGCCTCCGCCTCCGTGGAGCTCTAAAATTTGGTATCCAATACATCACTAGTGGAGAGGCCCCGTACTGTCCCCAGGGTTGTTCTCCCTCTGTCCAGAGGAAGAGGACGCCTACCTGATGGACTCCAGCAGGAAACGACGCTGCAGCCGAGCCCTGATGGCCGTGCCCCTAGCAAAAGATTGCAGCCAGCACCCCTCCAAGGACGTCCCCCTGACCCCCAGGAGGGCCCACTCCCCGTCCTCCACCCGGTGCCTGAGCGAGCACCTCCAATGTCTGTTTGGCCCCAGTCCCGAGGGCCAGACCCCAGTCCCCAGCCCTGACGGCGAGGGGCCCTTTGCAACACACAGCCCGAGCCCCAGCCGAGAGACGGCGCCCCTGAGAGTGGTCCCGTGGCGCGGGACGAAGGGACTTCCAAAGGGCCTCCGCCTACCCCAGGCCGAGAGTTGTAAGCCCTGGACCTCCTCTTCCCCCAGTGAAACAAAGTGGACCTAAAGACAGTGAATTTACAGTGAACAGTGAGGCTAGTACTTAAGGCCTGAGAGTGAGTTTACCAGTGTACAGTGAGGCCCAGAAAAGACTGAGACCAGTGAGTCTAAAAGAACAGGCGCACCAGTGAAATCAAGCTACAAGTAGACAGTGAGGCCAAGTAAGAATGTAAGATGCTAAGTACAAGAGCAGACAGTGATTATTACAAACAGTGACATCCCTCTGGTCTCCTGTAACGGCGCCTGTAATATAATGCTATCAATTACTCCCCTCCCTTGTGCATAGTCACTAACCTCCCCCCCCTTGCTCAGCCTATAAACTTAATGTCAGAATAGTGAACGCCTCACAACAGTGCCTCCTCACCACCGACAGTGTAATAGTGCCTTTGCCCTACTGAACCAGACTTAGACTCCTGTACATCTAGTATCCTGTGCGATACTCTACCCACTAATACTAGCCTAAGTATTGATTTTTGCCTATGAGATTGTGTAAGATTGTCTCCCTGTTCCACAGCAGTTGAGAATGTCAATATACGTGTAAGGTTGTTGCCCTGTGTTTTTATGCCCTGGCCCTCTCTTGTTTGTCTAAGCTCCGGTCTAGAAAGGGAACCCAGCTACACTCCAGGCGTTCTAGGGACGGGAAGCCGCCCCTTAAACACCTAGCATAACAATGAGCAACAACGGAAAGCACAAAAGCTGTGAAAGAATTTTCGAATAGATGGGTCAAGTAAATTCGTCAGGTTCCTATTACTGGAAGAAAAATCCTTCCCTTCGAGCTGTTCAGGAAGGGGAGGAATTTTTAAAGAAAACCAGTTCGGCTAAGGATTTCCTTCCCATGCCTCTACAAGAGCAGGAAATGTCTATGAATATGACGGTGAATTTCGTTAAGGCAGCCTTTACTGATCTACCATAAGATCAGCCAACGTGTCGAACCCCCCTCCCCCCTCCCGTAATGCCAGAACACAGGTCCTGTGTTTGATAGCCCTAGCATATATTCAGTATGTACGGTGGGTGTCAAGCCCGAAGTGGTGACATGTGAAGATGTATGGTATGTGGGCAGACTGTTGGGTATCAGGGAAAGGGCTCTTGAGCCTATTCCGAGAATTGGCCACACAAAAGACCATAAATCGTGTCTTTATGAGGTGAAGTAGTGTGTCAGAGCTTGATGGGTATCAAGAAATCCCCTTGGGGTACGTAAGGTTAGGGAACACTTCACTTACAGCAGTTGCTTGGCAAGAATGAAGAGGTTTATTTTTTGCCACTATTATCCTCGGTGCACTCAACATAGCAATGAACAGCACGCTCACAGAAAAACTGCGTAAACGAATCATAAATTCAACTCACACACTGAATATAGAAATGCACATTGAAGAGCATAAGAACACGAGGTAGATCATCACATTCACTTCAAAAAGTAAATAAACAAGAATAAAATAAAATATTGTTGTTTACTGTAGAAGGTTACAGCATCGTTACTTTCATCGTCCTCAGTTAATTCAGGATGTACTAAATGTCAACAGATTTTTTTTATTATTCCTGCAGTAGCTTTATTACAGTGTTCTCCGCTTTTTCGGGATGGAAAGCTTAATTAAATCTTTTCCAGTCATGTTCAGCGGATTTATTGCATAAATAAATTGAGAGGTGACATTTCCACGTCGGTCAAGTTCATTTATAAGCAGCTAAATAACCTTCTTATGACATGCTGTACAACAATGAATTACTAACACCCTATGATTATCCAGTTATTTGCTGGTTAAGGAAAAACATTTTTTTTTTATTTGTGTGGGTACTGTCAGTTGATCTTACTCTGGGACTTCCCGGACAAATAGTGTCAATACCACAGAGCTATCAGCCCCTTCAGTCCAGTGACATCTATCTTCGCGTATTCTTGTTAATCCCAGTGTTTTTTATTCAGTTTCAGAGGATATTTATTTTGATAAAAGAGATAACACGACTATATCCGACCGCTACAGCTCTACAGGTTTTTCCTGGGCTAAATAAAGTCCTCTTTAGAAATTAAGAACAAACTGGACTGAAGGGGCTCATTCCATCTGATGAGGCAGTTCTACCGATTTGACAGTTATTTTCATTCCTCGCACCAACTCTCTGTATCCTCCTCCCAGACACACTGTTCGTGTAGATTAATTTTCCTTTTTTCTGTCTATCTCTCCACCCATTTATTTTTCTATTACCTACAGCCAGATACCTTAATCTCGTGAGGGGTGACCACAAACAATCGCCTCCATGTCGCAGTTCTTTGCAATTTGGCTGCCCTTCCTCCACTCACCATCCCCTCCCCACGTATCTCCCTAATCCACCCCTCTACCTCAGGATTCTAAAAAACCCGAAATTTATCACTGTACGCCTGATGATAGCCGATTTTTGGTATGACAAAATTTTTTTCATAGATTATGAGCTCTGACCTTGAGATCAAGGACAAGTTCATTAATATGATGTAAGTCATGTTTTTTCATATGATGTATTACATTTCCGTCCAGTTTGGTCAAAATCAGACAAATACTTTCTGATTTGGCCATTTAGTTGTTCGTTATTTATATTCTTGATAAAGACCAATTGTATACAAAATTCGATCATTCGGAGGCAGTTTGACCACTTCCCCTTTGCTACAAATGTGCAGCTGCACTGGGACTTTCACGTAAGTTCCGTTTTCTTCTATATTACCAAAACTTTTGCCAATATCAAAATGTAACGATTTCTTCGGGGAAAAAAAATAAACTTTTTCCAAAGTGGCACCACGTATAATTCACGCAAATAGAAATCCTTGCATAAATTACCTGAGCATATGACAGCACATTTTATGGTGTTATTCTTTATGTGTAATATAAAAAAAAACACGAGATATGATATAATGGATTTATACCAATGAAACTTAGACAAAATGTCAAAATGACTTTGAAAATGACCTTGGAGGTCAAATCTGACATTTCCACCTGACAGAAAAGGGTCATATCATGGATAGTTGGTAATGCATTCTGATCTTTAATTTTCAGTATTAGCATTTTTAGCACTGTCAGCAACTTTTTGATGGTAGGTCCAAAAATCGTCATAAAACGTTAAAAATACTAATTTGTCATAACTGCCGTAATGAAATATAAAAGAACAGACTCTCTTAGGATTCTGAAAACATTTTCATCATTGCAGACCTAATATTAAGGGACTTTAAAAGTGATTCAAATTTTTTACGGATTTTGACCCGTGACGTTGAGATCAAAGTCAAAGTTATTCATGCTATGCAAATCATGTTCTCTCATGACCACTACATTTCCACCGAGTTTGGTCAAACTCGACCAAATACTTTCCGATTTAGCATTTTCAAGCATGAGGCAGTCATTTTGATTTTGCTCAGTATCTCCAAAAGTATTTGTTGGATCTCAATATCAATACCCAGGTGAATTAGCATATGTTGACGACTACATACTGGAACATTTGCAAAGCAACCGATTCCGTAGTTTTTACTGCACAAGAGAGCAAAAATTGAAAAAGTAACATAGAGGGCACTAGTGCAAGGATTTCTTGTTGTTGTGCCAAAAGAAGCCCGCAACCAAGATACTGTACATCACTCCTGAAAATTTCAAGCCTCCATTTTGAATGGTCTTGGACTGCCAGTCTTCTAGATCTCCCCCCACCCCCCCCCCCAAAAAAAAAAAGATATAATATCGACGGTATCAATAAGAACTCCACAGAATGTAGAGTTCTTGAATATTCAACTGGAGATAGAAACTGTAATAAGAATGATATCCTCGGCTTGAAGATCTTAAAATATTAAAATATTTCAGTTTTCAAAGGACATTAACCAAGTTACAGGACACACAAGTCTCCATAAAAGCTAAATATTGTTACAGATCATTTTGCTTTTACCAATACTTTCAGTTTATTCACTCTATCTAGCTCCTGTAGAGGTTGATAGCTGCATCAGTAAAGGCAAAGGTATATACAAATAATCTTACTGTATACTCAACAAAATATGGTCATGATCGCCTTCATTGCAGTCATGCTTTGTTTATCCCTTCACCTTATTTCTACCCTAAATATTTCAGATGCATTGTGTCCTAGCCTTGACCTTATTGTTGTTTATTTCATGTGAATAGGTATCATAAACTCAACTAGCTGCTTCTCCCTACCAGTTAACACACACACACACACACACACACACACACACACACACACACACACACACACACACACACACATTCAGATTAATTTCATCATGGTTGGGACACCTCTGGTATTTTATTCCAGTTAACGCCAGGCGATTCAGTTCCGCTGAATGATGTTTATACGGATACTAATAAACTTTTCGTGGTCGGTGAAACTCTAGTATTCTATTCAGCTGAAAGTGTTGCCTCTGTTCATTAACTGATGAAATTCGATGGTCTTTTAAAATTTAATCTTACCGCTATCATGCGGCTTTATTAAGTTTAAGATCTCTCATAGTGAAGGAGTTTTTAAAGCCTTCATCTACTGGAGAGAGGCTGACGAATGAGGATATAAAGGAGCGTTGTGGTGTGGATGTGGATGTGATAGGACGCATTATGAGGAACACACTGAGGTGGTTTGGCCATGTGGAGAGGATGGAGGGTGAAAGACTGACGAAGAGAGTGTATGTGAGTGAGGTGGGGGGGGGGAAGAGGGAGGGGGAGGCCGAGGATGAGATGGAGGGATGGGATGGAGAGGTATATGAGAGAGGGGGGTGTAAGTTGGGAGCAGGGCAGTGAAATGGCGGGGGACAGGGCGACTTGGAGGCGATTTGTTTGTGGCCACCCCAAACGGGATTGAGGCGTCTGGCAATAGATAGATAGATAGATCTACTGTAACGTCTCTGGTTCGAAAAGCGTCTAAAGCTGACTAAACCTGTCTATTGATGGTTGATATATTTCAAGAAGTCATCACGGGACAGTACTTATGTTCATTCACTAAAGTTATATTCTAATAGCATTTTTCCGTTGCTACTATGAACATCCTTGCTGAAGTCAAGGCCTTGCCAGGCACGTGAGTGTGATTCTCTAGAGGTCACTGTTAGAGGTATTTTTATCATGTAATGCCACCAAGGGCAGCAAACTGCCCATCTCACCCTTTAGGCCACTGGACTACGGCAGTCTGGCCACGTGCACTTGAGACACGACTGAATGATATGGGAGTGGCAAGAGCCATTTTGTGTTTCAATATTTCGGATTCCCTATTATTAACAGGTCTCGTCTGATGGGATTTTGTAATATCAGGAAGCATTTTCTAACCCCGACTCCTCCGCAAGTCTCAAAACACACTCACACCAGTGATTCAGGATTCTCATTCTGGATATTCTGGAACACATAACGCTTCAGCACCTCAGTATATATGTGCCTCATATTTTCTTCCCGGGACTGCACAACGACTATTTTTAATTCAGGATAGACAGCCCCCCATCCGCTTTCCCACTCCGTTGTGAGAGGGTTGATCTTAATATGCTCTATAATTGCCGTGTCATTCTCCCCACATATACCGCATATGCACGTCATTTCCTAACCTCCAATATACCTACCAAGCAACCCTACCCCTGAACCACCCTCCCTCATTCACTCCCATACATATCCTTCATACAACACGCTACTACAAACTACTCGACCCCCTCCCCATCACGCACACACACACACACACACACACACACACACACACACACACACACACACACACAAACAAACAAACAAACAAACAAAGAATACACACAAAAACACACAATTCACAAAACAAAAACAAAACATAAGCAACAAACAAACAACATAAACAATTCTCTCTGTCTGTCTCTGTTTGTCTGTCTGTCTGTCTGTCTGTCTCTGTCTGTCTCTCTCTCTCTCTCTCTCTCTCTCTCTCTCACACACACACACACACACACACACACACACACACACACACACACACACACACACACATACACACACACACACACACACACACACACACACACACACACACACACACACACACACACACACACACACACACAATCTCTTCTTTTCCTCAGACCCTCTCAAGTCCCTTTTCACACACCTTACCTCCGTCAACCTCTCACTCCTTCCCTCCCAAACTCCATAAGCCTACCCGTCTGTCGTGTCATGTTTGTGTTTCCTCTACCCTCAAGTGGCAGTAACTTCTAAAACAGATATTAGGTCAGCAGGGCAGCGGGCGTGTGAGGACTGACGCTGTGTTAGTTTTCCAGTTGGTTGATGAAGGGAATGTTTGTTTATTATCCTTCCAGTTGGTTTAGATGGACTCGGTGATAAGGGAAAAGGAAAGGAGAGAGGGAAATACAAACTGGAGAAAAGTAGGGAAAAAGTTAGGACAGAGGAGGAATGGAAAAGGAAGAGAGGGAACGCGTAAGATGTGCAAGGAGTAATGATGGTAGGCTGTCTGATTGGTTGATGAAAGGCATATTTGTCAACTATGATATTATCTAGACTAGATGGCCAAAACTATGGTATTATCTAGACTAGATAGCCATGTTGATGAGGGAAAAGCAGAGGAGACACGAGGAGATAAAAAAAAAAAAAAATGGATAGTGAGAGATGAGAAGGGAAAAGTGAGGAAGACAGAGATGATAATGGAGGGATAGAGTGCGATGAACAGATGAGAGGAAGAAAAGAGAACCGAAGGAAAATTTTGCTTTAATATGTACTCATATTTACAGTATGTTCTTAAATGAACAAGTTCAAAGCAGAAAAGATGAGAAGAGTGGGAAACAAAAAGTGGAGACGTGAAAGAAGAAACGAGAGATGAGACGACCTGGAAGATGCGTGATGAGTGAGGGTGATTGGTTGTCTAGTTGGTTAATGAAGGGAATGTCTGCTTATAATGATGCCAACATGGTTGCATGACCAGAAAATAAGGGTGTGAGAAAGAAATAATGGAAATAAAGATTATAGAAATTAAAGAAAAGAGGGGATAAATAGATGGAAAAAACGAAAGAAGAGAAATTTAAAGAAAAGTATACCGGTATTTTATTGATACCAACTAGGTTTGATGAGCAGCCTGAAGAGGGGAAGAGAAAGGAAGAAGGGAGATAAAAAGTGAAAGGGAAGGAGGAAACTGATAGAGGAGGGAAGACAAAAAGGATGAGAGAAAACGGGACAGAAAGTATGGGAAGACTGGCTATGGTTGATTGTCTAGCAGTTTGATGAAGAGAAAGTTTGTTCATATTATTGCCAGTTCTATTAGGTGGATAGGTTAGTGAGAGGAAGGAAGAGAAGGGAGGGTATTATAAACTAAAGATGAGATGGATAGGCTGAGATAGATAGAGGATAATAGAAAAAGAAGCGAATAGGAAGAGAAGGAAAAAAAGTGGCAGGACGAGGCAGAGGCTGAGACAGGTAGGAGAGGGGAGGAAAAGAAAGAAGCAGGAAGTATCTGCTCAATTATATTAATAAGAATTTTCTTAGGAGGTCAAAACGAGGATTGGAAGGGATAGACTAAAGGGAGATAGGAGGCAGAGAGAGTAGAGGGAAAAAGAAGAGAAAACAGGAGAGAACTGACGGTAATTGGTTGTCTTATTAGTTGATGAAGGGAAATGTCTGTTAATAGTGCCACCAGCTCTATCAGATAACCGGGTTCCTGAGAATATGAAGAGGAAAGAGGGAAACAAAGACTAGAGTAAGGAGGGAGAAAGGGAAATGGATGCAAGGAATGAGAAAATGAAAACCGAAATGAGCTCATGCTTACACTATACGAACCACATTACATGATCAAGCTGGTGAGGGAGAGGGAAAGGAAAGGGATATGAGATTAGATAGAGGAGAAGATGAAAAAAAGAGGAATAGAAACGTAGAGCATGAATAAAGAGATGATTCAGATAAGTATGAGAAGACCACTGGAAACAGATGATGAGGAGCCAGAGAAAAGGGAGAGAGGGGACAGTAAAAAAGGGGAGAGGGTAGTGTATTAAGGGCTAATAATACGACAGGAGGGAAACATGAAGTGAGGTAAGATAATGACTCATACATCAGAAGAGACAGAGCTCACATGTTTCGTTCATTTTGGAAAATGGACAATCAAGGGTGTGAGGGAAACGCAGGAATGAGCTTAAGTTCTTTATCTCTCTGACGTTTCGGACTACACACAGCCCATCTTACGAGAGACTGTACAAAAGTGAGGAAATCAGAGATATTTTACACGGTACGTCACTAGGACCTTTGTCGTGTCTGATACTGACTGACTGCCCTCCTCTATTGTGTTGACCTGACAAGATGGTCCTAATTTGACTACATGATGGTCCTACTTTGACCTGACCTGGCTTCTCCCTATTCCAAATTACTCCCTTTTCCCCGCCCATATGGCAAGATAAAAACTTCACCTGCTAGCAGTGATTGACCAACACAAAATGCCAAATCTATGATCGGTGACTTCCTTTGTGCATATACTGTATGTTCAGCCTCTAAAGCTTTTCTTATCTTTTTTTCCTACCCCGTCTTTAAATTCGTAGATCCCTGCCATTCTGGTAGCTATTAGCACTGATCTGTATGCAGGACTAGGAAATTTGAAGTGCTCGCCCTACGTAGGGAGATCTGACTTATTGGTATATAACAGACCATTAACAAGAAATGAGTTACAATCACTGCCACATACACTAAAGTTTGACACAGGTGAAGACAGAAGAACCTGTGTCGAATATGTAGCGGGTAATTACAAATGGAGTGACAGTGATGTAGAAAAACGTTCTGTCCAAGGCGTTTTAGCGTGCTGCAAAGTTCTAGCTGCCATGCAACTGAATGCAGTCCCAAAAAGGCACAGAGAAACATTAAGTGACTTAAGAACCCGAAAATAGCGATAACCGGATCAGACAAAGGTGGGGGAATGATCGTGAAGAATAATAATAATTACACGAACAAAATGATGAACTTAATAAATGGTATATCAACATACGAAACGATACACAGAAGGTTTGCTAACATTGAAGCAGTGAAGTTAAAAAACGAAGCGAGGAAATATTAAGAAAATCAGAAAAACAAAAAAAGTTATCGAATGTATTGGAAGAAAACCCACTACCACCAAGGATGAGGGGACTTCCCAAAAGTATAAACAAGACATACCTATGAGACCGATCAAGCCTGGGATAGGAAACGCACCCCATAAAGTAGCCAAAAAATCTGCTTCCAAGAGATTAGGTGTGCTAAGCCGACTCCGTTCTTTCTTTACCCCTGCACAATTGTTGACTCTATACAGGGGTTTTATCCGCCCCTGTGTGGAGTAGAGCTCTCAAGTGTGGGGAGGCTCCCCACATATAGCTCTTCTCAATAGGGTGGAGTCAAAGGCTTTTCGTCTCATTAACTCTCCTCCTCTTACTGACTCCCTTCAACCTCTGTCTCTTCACCGCACTGTTGCATCTTTATCTCTTTTCTATCGCTACTTCAATGGTCACTGCTCCTCTGAACTGTCTGCAATGCATTCCTCCACCTCTACGACGGGCGCGTAGCACTCGTCTAGCAACAAACTCTCATCCCTTTTCTGTCCAACTCTCTAATGCAAGAGTTAACCGTTACTCCCAGTCCTTCATTTATGCAACAGGTCAACTCTGGAACTGTTTCCCTCTGTCTGTATTTCCTGCTGCCTATGATCTCCAGTCTTTCAAACGTAGTGTGTCCAGGCATCTCGTAATGATCGGATCTTGAATTTGGCTCTCTATTGTATTTTGTTTTTCTCTTGGAGGGAACTGTTATTGCGGGCACGTGGCCTTTGGTTCCTTCTTCCTCGCATTAAAAAAAAAAAAAAAAAAAAACTTCTCGAAAACCCTGTCCGGTGCACTAGGCACCATCAGCGATATTCACCTGAAAAATTCAAACGACCTCACAGAACGACTTAAAGATTTCCAGAACAAGGTATTAGTGTCATTTGATGTGAAGCCCTTACTCATTAATGTACCGATAGAAGGGGCCCAACGAGCATTAGAGAGAGCGTTGAAGGATATATAAGGTAAGCTGCTGCCAGCACCGAGGGGAAACTTCATCAAATTTGTGTCACTATACGTGGGATTTGGAGCATTTGTCTTCAGCAGCATATAATATGTACAGTATAAGGCCTAGCCATAGGTTTCCCTCTCAGTGCTGTCATGGCCTGCCTCTGCATGGCGACACTGGAGGTTGACAATTAGAAACGAATTATGGGTAGAGGAAACACATGACTCAGATATGTTGATGTGATATGGAGAATAATTGCCGAACAGTGTAAACAGTAATATCCAGTTCTCAGTAGAAAAAGATAAAAAGCTGATAGTTTACCATTTCTAGATAACATGATATGGAGAAAAGATCGAGGTTAAAAATTCTCATCTTATAAAAAGCCAACCAACAAGGACAATTTCGTTCATTATTGTGGTAGGTGGGGGCGCTCACCATCTACTCACTCGATGTAGTGCTGCTGTCGGAAGTCTGTCCTTTCCTCTCCTCCATCCTTCTTTCCTTCCATCCTCTTCTGTCTTTCTTTCCTTCATTCTTTCCTTGTCCTTCTGACTACGAGTAACTTTACACTCCCTCTTCTGTCTTTCTTTCCTTCATTCTTTCCTCTTCTGCCTGTGGAGTAGACTGTAGCACCAGTCGAGCAGGGCAGTGCCCCCGAGTTGGATGGAAAGCTGATGACAGGGAGTGCTGGAGCTCCCGTTTCATCAGCCCTCAGGACTAGTTCCTGACCATCCTCCTTTGCTGAACTTTTTCAGTGTCTCAGTTACACAGAGAGTAGGCCAGCATGCTCTCCAGTACAAATTTCTCTAACTATCTACACCAAACTACATGCACAGTACACACTACACTTCCTATTCAAAATTCAATAAAAATGGCGTCTCTTCATCAAGCCTCGGAGTCCCCAGGGGGGGGGACCATAAATGCCCCCACCATCCGCCCATCTCCCGATGACGACTCGAGGTGCCTGGAACCACTGTCTGACTCACTTCTTCTTCATTTCTGCAACATTCGCGGCCTTTCCTCTAACTTTCGCTCTGTTGAGCACCACCTCTCCTCCTCTAAACCTCACCTTCTTTTTCTAACGGAGACTCAGCTGTCTGAGGCAAATGACAGCAAACCCTTTTCTGTATCCTCCTACTTTCTCTATACTCATTTCAAAGCCAAAGGTGGCTGTTGTGTATATATACGCAACGACTTATCTTGCTCTCGTGTTCCTGAACTCGATTCTTCTGAATTCTCAACACTCTGGCTTCGGCTTTCCTGTCATTCTCTGACTAAATATATCTGTGCTGTTTACTTATCCCCTAATTCTACTATCAAAAATTCTTCGACTATCTTACTTCTACGATGGAACACATTCTATCCATTTCTCCTTTCTCTGAAGTCTCCATTCTAGGAGATTTCAATGTTCACCACCACCTTTGGCTCTCCTCTCCTTTCACGGATCCACCTGGTGAACAAGCCTACATCTTTTCTATCCTTAATGACCTAGAGCAGCTTGTACAGCACCCTACCCGTATCCCTGACCGCCTTGGAGAGAGCTCCAACATACTTGACCTCTTCCTCACAACTAATCCTTCTGCTTACTCTGTTAATCTTTTCTCTCTGTTGGGCTCCTCCGATCACAACCTTATTACCTTAACCTGTCCTATCACTCCGGTACGGCCTGTGGACCCTCCAGGGAAACGTCGTCTGTGGCATTTTGGAGCCGCGGACTGGGAGGCCCTCAGGCAGTACTTCTTTGATTTTCCCTGGAATGATTATTGCTTCCATGGCCGGGAGCCATCTGAGTGTGCCTTGCGCATTACGGAGGTTATTCTCTCGGGCATGGAAGCATACATTCCTTTCTCATATCCTTTGACTAACGCAAGAAAGCCTTAGTTTAATCAAGCTTGTTCTAATGCTGTCCACAACAAGGAGAGGGCCTACAAAAGGTACCGGAGCCAACCCACCCCTGAATCACATCATCTTTACGTTTCTACCCGGAATCGTGCTAAGTCTGTTCTTCGCTCTACTAAAAATAATTTCATCCATACTAAATGCTCTCAACTCTCCAACTCGAATTCTTCCCGCTCCTTCTGGCACTTTGCCAAAAATCTTTCTAACAACTTTACCTCATCATCCTTCCCTCCTCCTTTCTACTCTGATGGTTCTGTAGCTATTTCTTCTACTGATAAAGCAGATCTCTTCGCACAGACTTTCTCCTCCAATTCCACCTTAGACGATTCCGGTGCTGTTCCTTCATCACTTCCCCCCTCTGACTTCCTCATGGCTGACATTAAACTTTCTTCAGTTGATGTATTTTCTGCCATCACTGGCCTCAGTACTAACAAGGCATATGGACCTGATGGGGTCCCTCCTGTTGTTCTCAAGAACTGTGCTTCTGTGCTTACACCCTGCCTAGGCAAACTCTTTCCCCTTTGTCTGTCAACTTGTACCTTTCCTTCTTGCTGGAAGTTTGCTCTCATTCAGCCAGTCCCAAAGAAGGGTGACCACTCCCAACCCTCCAACTATCGTTTAATTGCTTTAACGTCCTGTATTTCAAAAGTTTTCGAGTCAATTCTCAATAGAAAAATTTTAAGGCATCTTTCCTATCACAACCTTCTTTCCGATCGTCAGTATGGGTTCCGTCAGGGACGCTCCACTGGCGATCTTCTCACCTACCTTTCAGACTCCTGGTCATCCTCCTTTCGGGACTTTGGCGAAAGCTTTGCCATTGCACTTGACATCTCAAAGGCTTTCGATCGAGTCTGGCATAAATCTTTAATTTCCAAACTGCCCTCCTACGGTTTCTATCCTTCTATCTGTGCCTTCATCGCTAGCTTCCTTTCTGGTCGTTCTATAGCAGCTGTTGTAGACGGCCATCGTTCTTCTCCTAGATCTATCAACAGTGGTGTTCCTCAGGGCTCTGTCCTATCACCAACTCTCTTCCTTTTATTCATCAATGATCTTCTAATCTGTACATCTAACCCTATCCACTCATACGCTGATGACTCCACCCTTTACCTTTCCATTCGGTTCCCGCAACGCCCATCTCAACAGTTACTTCAATAAACAAGGGATGAGGCTATGGCACACCTAATGTCTGACTTGGCTCATACCTCTGACTGGGATAAAAATAATCTGGTTGTTTTTAATGCATCTAAGACACAGTTCTTACACCTATCAACCCGACAAAATCTTCCACAGGTATACCCACTAATGTTTAATAATCTTCAGCTTAATCCTGCATCATCCTTGAACATGCTTGGGGTTTCATTTACTCTGGACTTATCTTGGAAAGATCATATTACATCTCTTGTAAAATCTGCTTCCAAGAGATTGGGTGTGCTAAGCTGACTCCGCTGAGGCTCCCCACATACAGCTCTTCTCAATAGGGTGGAGTCAAAAGCTTTTCGTCTCATGAACTCTCCTCCTCTTACTGACTCCCTTCAACCTCTGTCTCTTCACCGCACTGTTGCATCTTTATCTCTTTTCTATCGCTACTTTAATGGTCACTGCTCCTCTGAACTGTCTACTTGCATTCCTCCACCTCTACGACGGGCGCGTAGCACCCGTCTGGCAGCAAACTCTCATCCGTTTTCTGTCCAACTCTCTAATGCAAGAGTTAACCGTTACTCCCAGTCTTTCATTTATGCAACAGGTCAGCTCTGGAACTGTCTCCCTCTGTCTGTATTTCCTGCTGCCTATGATCTCCAGTCTTTCAAACGCAGTGTGTCCAGGCATCTCAAAATGATCGGATCTTGAATTTGGCTCTCTATTGTATTTTGTTTTTCTCTTGGAGGGAACTGTTACTGCGGGCTCATGGCCTTTGGTTCCTTCTTCTTCGCATTAAAAAAAAAAAAAAACACTGAGTGACATGCCAAATGGTTTCCTGTACACCAGAAAACCATTTACTACGCTGGATGGTAACCATATAACCAAAATTTGGCGCCTGCTGGTTTAGTGGATAATTATGTGCTCCAATCGGATTGAGCCCGTGAAGGTTTATGTCCAAGGGATGGTTGGGGTTGATTGCTCATGTAATGCCACTCAGGGATTAGTGAAGCTGGTCACTCTCATCTTAAATATCGGGACCAACTGCCTAGCCCTGGGCTCCTACGTTCCTCATGGGGCAATGTAGGATTGGATGATGGATGGATGGATGGATCTGTCTGCTCAGAGTAACACAGAGAAATCAGGCGTCGTGATTTATTTTTCTTGAGAACTTTTAGGAAATGTAGCAACGATATCTTAGAGGAAGAATATAAGTACATAATAGTGGCATTTAAGAATTTGTATTTCCCTGTTGGTTGGCTTCTAAGTCTCAAAAATAAAGCAGAAAGAATAATGAAGAGGAACAGAGATTATAATATGAACGCGAATAGTTTGAATGAAAGATACATATCAGCCCCAAACTCAGACATGGCATCCGTAATACGTGACTATTTAAAAAAATCGGGATTGAGAATGGCTCCTTCATCAGGGGTAAAGAACAGCCAGTCAGTAAAAGGCAATGGTGAAAATAACTAATGAGAACAGCATTACTTACAGAATACCTAGTAATAGTTGTCTCAAAACACATATAGGTGAGACAGAGAAATGTCGCGAGAAGAGTAAGAGAACATAAAGGCAGATGTGCATAGGCACTGCACTTCAAATTTCCTAGTCCTACATATAGATCAGTGCCGACAGCTACCAGAATGGCAGGAATCTACAATTCTAAAGAAGGGGTTAGACAAAAAGATGAGATCACTTTAGAGGCAGAACATGCAGTATATGTACAAAGGAAGACACTAATTCTAGAGTTGACTTTACATCTTGGTCAATAACTGTGAGCAAGTGAAGCTTTCATCTCGCTATATGGGAAGGGAAGAGGGAGCAGTTAAGTACAGGGAGAAGCTAGGTCAGGTCAAGGTAGGACCATCATGTCAGGTCAACACAATAGAGGAGTAAAGCCAATTATAGTCTGACAGATCGAAACGTAGGGTTTTGGTGGAGTCACCCCCTCCCTGCACTGTTGCCACGTTTCCGAGCTGACCTCTCCATCAGCGATGACCTTGACACTGTTTCCCTCTTGTGATCTCCGTTTTTCTAATACCCCCTATACCCCTACCCCCAACACCCCCTATACCCCTACCCCCAACAACACCCCCATCAACAACACCCGCTATACCTCCACCACCAACACCTCCTATAAATATAGACCCCCACCATCAACACCTGTATAATAATTAGCCGTTGATAATTGCTATACTTTTATTGAGAGCATACATTCTACCCTATTGCTCAAACTCCCTAATCTTACAATCCCATCTGTCTTAATCCTTCCCACTGCCTTCGTTCCTAAATCCCTTAATTGATCTATTTTTAACCTAAGTGTCCCCACACCTTTTAAACCATTTACCTCTCTGTCACTATTCTCCACTATATGTATCAACTTGTATTATATTGTGTATAGAACTTTCATACTGTATGCTGTACTACTGTATAATGTATAAGAATACCCACTGTTTAGTGGAAATAAAGTTTTATTATTATTATTATTATTATTATTATTTCTCTCTCTCTCTCTCTCTCTCTCTCTCTCTCTCTCTCTCTCTCGCTAGATTTTGTTATGTGTCATCCATGGTTTTTTACTTCCATTTTTATGTATGGATTATAATTTTGACTTTATTTCCGCACCACCCTTGAGGTAAAAGTCACGGCGCGTTTTTTTTATAGAGGTTTCCCCAATAGGCCTAAATCCTGTATTGGGTTGGTGACCTCCAACAGCGTACACACAAACACGTGTCGCGTGAGTGCTGCCACCCCAGAGCTGTTTGATATATTTATTTTAATTATGAAAGGATCGCCTCTTCCCACTTTTATCCCTTCAAATTTTCTTGCAATTATACTTGCTAAATTAATTAGCAATGTTAGAAGTGTTGGGGAAGTAAATAATAATTAGAATATTTTTAGAGCAACACTGCCAAATTTTTATGCCACGTTTCTCTATTATCGTATAATATAGTATGCAGAATAGTTTTATTCTTCCTTGATACATGTCAGCACTTTCATTACAGTTATATTAGTATGAGTTATGTTTATGTATCATTCCTACTACACAAACCACAGGCGTTATACATCGTAGGGTTAGGAAACATGGCAATAGTGTAGGGAGGGGGTGACTCCACCCAAACCCTATGTTACGAGGAGGAACACTATAGCAACACACACGACAAAGGTTCCAGTGACATCTTGTGTAAAAATATCACTGTTTCCTCACTTTTGTACATCCTCCCGTAAGATGGGCTGTGTGTAGTCAGAAACGTTAGACAAATAAAAAGCTTGAGCTCTTTCCTGTTTTTCCCTCCAACCCATTAGACAGAACTCACTTTATATTCGCCTCTAGTCAAGAGACGCATGACCAGCTCAAGATGTTCTACATTTCAAAAGGTCTAGCAGCTGTACTTGTTCCTTTTCCTCATTTTATATTCATGCGGTGATCTATATTAGTTATTATGATGCGTCCTAGTGTGCTGTATGTGTAGTCGAATGATTCTTAATATATCTTACATAATACAATCCTCGCTATTCTAGAAAAAAAATCACTTTGATTCGCTCTGTGAGTATCTGAAATTCATTATGGCATTTTCTTCAGCTACCTATTCATCAGATATGATCTTTCTTTCATGTTTTACTAATAGAAATAATCACCATCATAATCATCGTAAACCCGTTTCTGAATAACCATGAGATAGATGTACAAAAAACACCAAAGCAGAAGAATTATAAACAGAATGCCTTTCTCATTTTCGGTAACACCTCACAGGCCTGACAGGCGACATACACACAAAAAAAAGAAGACTGTAATTCATAATAACTAAAGCATAATTATAACTCTTCAGCCACTGAGTTAAACAAGAGGTGCAGCCTCTTGGCGGGCCCTCATTTGGTCCGGTCCTCCCAAGGGTAGTTAATCTAAACAACAACTCAACCGAGCGCCCATACACTGTACACACTTCCTCACGACTGGGGTTGCATCCTCTTCTGAGCCGGGCAGTCGACGAAATAAGATATATATTTTTAAAAGTTCTCAATCGTACTGCCACATTATATATATATATAGAGAGAGAGAGAGATTGTCTGTCTGTCTGCCTGTCCTCGATGGAAATCAGTGGTAACGCATACTTGTATAGAACTCTCCAAACAGCTCTAACAGGGGTAACTTTTTACGACAAATATAGATGTGTGCAGTCAATAACGAAAGTTCTACGCAGCTCACAGTCGTAGTTGGACCCTGAAGCACCTGACGTTCGAGCACTGAACCAGTAGATATTAGTTCATAAACCAACCAATAAATGTTGTTATGGAGTTATGGAAAAGGAGAGGGGACAAGAAACGGTGTGAGTCGATAAAGCGATACGAAAGTTCCGACTAGTGGTGCTAAAGTTAACATTATTCAAATTAAGATGACAATGAGTGTATAGAATAATCATATTCTCATCTAACACAACATATGATTCATTTATATTACCGAGGTTATAATGTGGGTCGATTTTTGAGAATTTCCCAAACCCATACACACCCGACATTAAACACAGCCTACTGACAAGAATACCTAGGATTCGTTTAAGGAATATTAACCCGTGTTTCTTGGCTTGGATGACGTTTACCGTTTGTAAATAAGTACCGTACACTTGACTTTACTGGCGTTTGAGATGATGGGGAGCAATGGCCTAAAGTGATTTCGTATAACCCTCAAAGGATAATGTATGTTATTAGCTCGGCAAGTGTTGCTGCTGCTTTTGGCAGCAGTTTGTAGCCCGACAAACTTTTTTAAGTAATCTAGCTAACACGGGATTACCTTAGTAAGTTTATGGTAAAACCTTTGTCTCAAAAAGCTGACAAACTATAATTTTGTGTGTGTGTGTGTGTGTGTGTGTGTGTGTGTGTGTGTGTGTGTGTGTGTGTGTGTGTGTGTGTGTGTGTGTGTGTGTGTGCGCGCGCGCGCGCGCGCGTAATTAATAATACCAAAAGTTCATTGTCGTTTTGTTTCTTTGGGATAGCAAATACAATTTTAATCTTGGCTGCATCCGTTACCACCACTCTGGACCTTTCCTATCGCTTCACTAACCTTCACCCTGGCTTATTTCCTCCCCCATAACCTCCTACTAAGAGTTCTGTTGTCTGGATAATGAACTACTATCCACTGGTGGACTTTTGTTGTTGACTGTACATTACAGTTTTTAAAGTGACACCACTCTGGCAAAGTTTAGAACTGATTGGGATTAATCAAGTCAGGAAATTGGAAACATGGTCGCCAGTTACCATAGAGTTTTTAACTTCTACGACCATATCATTAATAGCTACAACGGGTCGAATGGGTGGACGGATTGGTAGGGTGGGCAGGGAAGATAGGGTGGGTGGATTTTGAGGGTAGTGGGTAAATAGAGCTATGAATAGGTCCATGGGTAAATGGGCACAAGGAGGAACATAGGTTCAATGGAAAAAATGGGACCCCGGGGCACTTCTTTCACAGAGGGGGCTGCCTACATACGATGGCAACTCTGCTGCCCATTTACACGTACGTCCCTCAGGTCTTCCTCTTCCCTGAAAGAGGGATGTGGATTGTCGGACTATAGCCCACAGGGTTCATGTTTCAGATGAGCCTGGGGCTACAACTACAACTGATAAGTGATATAAGAGGGGAAAATGGTGGTTTGCTTGCTATTAGACTGAGGTTGCGAATCGCTCTTGTGAGAATATGCCATGGGAATAAGGTCTTCCCATATTTCTCTAAACAACCACATCTTTACCGGCAACTGAGTCGTGTATGACCTGCTCATATAAGATTTTGATTTTTTATTTTACTTTACCCCTCAAGTACGGAATGCAAGTAAAATGCAAAGTGTGTGTTATTGCATGATACCGTGAAAAGGGAAGAGAGAGGACAATGACTTTTCTGTAATTGTTTAATATTTCACTCCACACGGCTCATTACCATGAACTCCTCGTTTCTCAGACCTCTTCTTACCTTACCACATATTTCTCCGAGTTAATGAAGTCACAGTCGCAACGAACACAATGCAGGCTTGAAGAAAAATAAGCGCAGCTTTCACGGAGATTTAAATACCAGTCTCTCTTCGTGCAACTTAGGACTCCAAGATTTACGATCCGCATCCAACTAAGATCGTCTGTCTGATTTCCCGGAAAGGCTTGCTTGCTTCTTCGTGGCAGAAGTGGAACCTAGACAAGTGAAACGATAATGATGTCCGAAGTTTTTTCACAGATTGTTGGACTACTTTGGACGTGGGGAGAGAACTGTTGTAAGTATATATACCATTTTCACACCAAAACGAAAGTCAACATTGCATTAGAAATATTTCACATGAAAAGAAAACGTTCCATAGTTATTCGAAACATCAAGGAAGAAAACTTTATCGAACGAAATCAACAGATGGGTACATGATCGTTTAGTTCGAAGTAGCCCTTTGAGTTCGAGATAAATCAGTAGCGAACGAAACACTCGTAAAGGCTGATTTACACTCTACATCACGTCACCGTTCCATCACATCATGCCAACGTTCTGTCAACCGTGCCGTGTATTCAAATTATTAGTCAAGATTCCGTCCATTTCGCTTTAACCTCCGAGTCGGCATGATGCCTCATAGATTAGAGTTCAAGAAATTTGCATTAATTTAACTTCTGTTAACTGAAGAAAAGGAGCTGAACCCTAAAGAGAAACGAATATGGATATATTAAGCCTTCAGGGACAGACAAGTCGAAGGTGAATACTGGGCACTTTACAAGATGTTGGAAGATGAAGTAAAAAAAAAAAAAATGTTTAGTGCCCTTCTGGTTCTGTATCTTGGCAGTAGTTCAACACTGATTTCTCCGACACATTTTTTCCCCAAACGTGCTTAAGAAATGAAAACCATGCCTTGATTTCCCACAGTTATATCACAGAACATTAAAGCTAATAACGTTTAAGTTTTTACCTTGTTTGTGTAGCTCTTCTCTATACAATTTCTTATTTTTCCTTAAACACATTGTCACTGTACCCTCTATTTGACGCGTAAAATTCGGTACACCTAACCGGGACGTCGTTCACACTGTCACTACCGTTAAAACTGCGAGATCCCTAACTTCACGCCATCTAGTTCACAAGCTAGATAATAGAGAACGGGAATCAAATAAAACGTTTATCGGGGACACTGTGGTAAATTTTTGATTAGGAGATATGCCTGCTGCGTGAGTCTAAGGATTGTATTTTACCAATAATAAGTATATGATGCATGAGCATCGCTCACCTTTGATGCCATGTGAGTGGTGAATAATATCCCACATTTTATATTATGATAACAAAGATTCATACCAAGTAAGTTTCCAACGTGGAATATAATGGATGTATTAAAAGTGCAGACAAGAATATTATATTTATTAGGGTATGATCGTTTGCCATATGCATGTCAGGCTATATTATATTATTATGCCAAAAACATTCAGATGGGAATCAGAAACCAACATTCTTATGTTACTTCAGTTCTCTTTTCACAAGTGTCATGTTAACAGAAAAATAAAAACAAATCATCAGTAAAGCCCTTACCTTGTTTTCAGATGCATGTCTACCACATATCTTTAGATATAACAGCAAAATAATAAATACCCTTTCCTGCGTGAAATATACAAATAAAAACAAAGTCAGATGTAGGTGAAGTGTTTCTGAAGCTGGAGATAAATGTATGGTCATATTACATAATGATTTTGAGTATATGCCATGCAATAAATGTTACATATGGCAAGGCTTTGTGGTTCGTAACCCGTACTTAGCCTACAAATGATGATACATTTTTTATATGCCTATGTGTAATTATATCAATATGCTGCGCAGTTACCAAGTATGTGACATAAATAGTAGTTTTTATCATACCATACTTCATGATGCAAAAGATAATGAAATTTACACTGCAAGCGTTCCTACATACTGTGCAAACTAATGATCGCATAAAACACATAAAAAATATGTAGGCTTGCCAACATTAATGTACCTTACAGGAAACCAAAGCGCTTGGGGAGGCTCAGTTTGCACACTGTTGCATGTAATGATACACAAAATGTCTATTTGTCAATACATACATACTGTACATCTACAGTGTTGCCTATCGACATACTGTACATGCCTACCTCCACCCTCTCTCTCTCTCATATAAATGCTGTATACATATATACAGAGAGAGAGAGAGAGGTAAAGTGTGCGTTTTCGTACACTGGAGAACGAGGGTTCGCGCCCCGCCAGGGTAATAAACTTTGAGAGCGTTCTTCCGACCACGTACTGCTTTGGCGGACATAAGAGGTGCTGTAGTTGAACTAGTGTCGCATACTATAAAGTATGCTTTCACCCAGTCGGCTTGCGCGGGCCGATCACACTTGGTTCACAGACTACACACACATCCAAAGCCACTCCAACACTACACTCACACTTACAGGCACTTCTCACCCTACATACAATCTCAACCACACAACCTAAGCCAGTAGATAGATATACATTGGCCGTATCATACGTCCCTGCTTCAGCCGTTGAGGTCCACTGCAGGGCCGGCCTATCCCTACAGAAGCAGGAACGATACAGTCAATGTATCTCTACCTACTGGCTTAGGCTATCTGGTAGAGACTGTATGTAGGGTGAGAAGTGCTTGTGAGTGTGATTGTAGTGTTATAGTGGCTTTGGATGTGTGTGTAGTCTGTGAACCAAGTGTAATCGGCCCGCCTTAAGCCTACTGGGTGCAAGCATACTAGTATGCGATACTGGTTCCACCACAGCACCCCTTGTGTCCGCCATTGTAGCAAGTGGCTTGGTGAAAGCTTCCCAAAGCTTTTACAACTCTGGCGGGAGGCGAACCCGCGCTCACCAGCGTGCGAAGCGCGCACTCTACCACTGAGGCTCCATATATATATATATATATATATATATATATATATATATATATATGACGGTGATTCTGACTTTCTATATATTTTCAATTTAATATATATTTTCAATTTAAGCCTTATGTTGATAATATATTGTCATTAAAGATAAATTTTGTACGGAGAGCATTATTACTCCTAGAAACCGGTAGCAGCTAATAATGAACCACATAAAATGCATGTTGCAACATTTCATCTGTTTGCTATAGGAAACTGCTTTTCTCTTAAAAGAAAAAAAAAAAGTAAGTCCGTGTGACAGTGCTGACGAGAGTCGAACTGATATGAGATTTAGCACAAATTATTATCTCACCAAAAGGAATAATTTTATGAACATGCACTATTAAAAAGTCAATTTTGAAAGATCAGAACCACCGTTATATATATATATATATATATATATACCTCCCTTTCCTTGGGGGAAGCAGCCTAGGTATATATATATATATATATATATATATATATATATATATATATATATATATATATATATATATATATATATCCCATTGGAGCCCAGTGTCCTCAGTAGTGGACAAAACTGGGAATTTTCAGGTCTTAATAAAGTAGGGAAACGCGACTATGAGCCGATAGGCGGAGGGCGGTACGCTTGGTACCCTCCCAGGGCAATGCCTCGCCCAGCAACTCTGGGATCCAATGGGATATATATATATATATATATATATATATATATATATATATATATATATATATATATATATATATATATATATATATAACGGTGGTTCTGATCTTTCAAAATTGACTTTTTATGGTGCATGTTCATAAAATTATTCCTTTTGGTGTGATAATAATTTGTGCTAAATCTCATATCAGTTCGACTCTCGTCAGCACTGTCACACGGACTTACTTTTTTTTTTTTTTCTTTTAAGAGAAAAGCAGTTTCCTATAGCAAACAGATGAAATGTTGCAACATGCATTTTATGTGGTTCATTATTAGCTGCTACCGGTTTCTAGGAGTAATAATGCTCTCCGTACAAAATTTATCTTTAATGACAATATATTATGAACATAAGGCTTAAATTGAAAATATATATTAAATTGAAAATAGAAAGTCAGAATCACCGTCATATATATATATATAGATAGATAGATAGATAGACAGAAAGATAGATAGATAGATAGATATATATATATATATATATATATATATATATATATATATATATATATATATATATATATAAGCCTCTGTGGTACAGTGGTAGAGTGTGCGTTTTCGTACATGGGTGAACCAGGGATTGTGCCTCGTGCCCCGCCAGCGTAATAAACTTTGGGAGTGTTCACCCGGCCACGTACTGCTTTGGCGCATATAAGGGGTGCTGTGGTTGAGCCATTGTCACATATTATACAGTATGCTTGCACCCAGTCGGCTTGCGCGGGCCGATTACACTTGGATCACAGTCTACACACACACATCCAAAGCCACTACAATACTACAGTTACACAAGCACTTCTCACCCTTCATACAATCTCTACCAGACAGCCTAAGCCACTTGGTAGAGATACATTGGCTGCATCGTCCGCACTTCAGTCAGGATAGGCCGGTCCTGCAGTGGATACTCAAACGGCTGATGATGATGATGATAATGATGAGATATATATATATATATATATATATATATATATATATATATATATATATATATATATATATATATATATATATATATATATAGATAATGAAACGCAAGATGTGAAGGCTGGAGGGAGGTACAGACAGAAGCTTCCAGTCAAGGCCGCTCTTATACGTGACCAAGCCATTACCCTCTCCACCAGTGAAAAGAAATAAGCCGGGGCGAGTGGCGAGCGTCACAATACAGTGTTGAGGCTGAGCACGGGCGACTCACCTCTTGTCCCCCTCCCCCCTCCCCCACAGTCTTTCCTTTCGGACGAAGACGCATCCGGGACAAGAGCCATTAACTTATCTCCTGGACAGGCTCAGCTCCGGCCCTACCTCTTGAGGCTCTTGGCATTAGCTACCGGCCACCTCCGCCATTTTGGTTACTAATATAAAGGGTCTAAAAGAATATTTTTTATGTAGAGAAGTTCACTAGACTGTATAGACTACGTTATTTAGCCTAGTGACAACGTACCTTCTACATGCTAAGACGGTTATCATCATCATCATTGTCACCCTGATCCTAATTTTTTTTCTAGAGATGGAGTGAGACTGAGTCCAGAAATATTGAAAAAAAAAAATGAAAATGTAAGGGAAGTAACAATATGCATAGTAAAATGCGCCAAACAATCATCCACTCATCACTCGACCTCCCAGAATCCTGGCTCCATCTCACATGCCTAACCATCAACTCACAAAGAACTATACCAACAGCCAGAGCTCAAGGGTCGGTTGTTTAACCAAAATGGCTCCATTCCCCATGCCTCTCAACCTCAAGCCGTGCACACATCCCTCTAATGCCGCTAATGGTCGACCGTAAGATTTTTGCAGCGACAAGTTCAACAAGTGAGGATTGCCGTGAGTGTGTGTGGTGCCCTTGACTCCCGACCTCCTATCAGAGGTAATTATGGAGTCACTAGCAGTTGCTCCTCTTTGAAACCCAGTGTAATCTAGGGTGCTCTGGTCTTGTGAAAGGCAGGTGGACTACTTCACGTTCTCCAGCTAAAAAGGCCAAATACAAATAACACTAAAAATTGTCAGAACATCGTTATCCAGCCTCTCAGTAGCGTTTTTGTTGATGCCGGACGATTTTATTTAGTTCAAGATGGGTCTTTCCATATTGAGGACAGTATTGACGGTGGGATGTGAAGCCCCCTGTTCTATCATCAGTCGATACCTCTTAGTAATATTGTGCTTAGCGTGTGTGTGTGTGTGTGTGTGTGTGTGTGTGTGTGTGTGTGTGTAATAATTTAAAGGCTCCCTTCTCTCTCTCTCTCTCTCTCTCTCTCTCTCTCTCTCTCTCTCTCTCTCTCTCTCTCTCCCTCTCTCTCTCTTCTTAATACACACACACACACACACACACACACACACACACACACACACACACACACACACACACACACACAAGAATCATCAGTAACTCCTTCACTATACTGACAGCTGTTTCCGTTCTGTTAGTGATTATAGCAGACAATTGATATTATCAGACAATTTTACCCAGCCAAAGAGAGACCCTGACCCATGTTACTGTATGGTCACGAGGTTTTTTCATGAAGCGCTTGATGATGTCATTATTCTCTGCTAGATCTCCTGTAGTGAAAAGGTTAATACTAAAGTTCAAGTCTTCGCAATACCCCTCTTTTCAGCAGAACAGTGGAATGAAAAACAAATTAACTCTATTCTGGGCTGATGACGCACTGAGACATCATTTGTTGGCCATCCGATTCTGGGCCGATGATGTACTGGTGCGTCATTTGTTGAAGCGATTTTTCAAGGCTCAAATACATGGCACAAAAATTTGGTGAACACAGACAACAAATCTTCATTTCTTTGGACACTCAATCACGACTCAGGAGCGGAGTAGAAAAGTTACACAAGGCTGGCCTGGCAATGTGTTAAATACAGAAAAAAAAAAAAAAAATCCATACACCAGAGTACGTGTCCATCATTCATACAGATCGGCAACAATTGGACTTCAATTGTTGTGGGTTGAAATTTCAGGGAACTAATTTGGGGAAGTGATTTTCAAAGTGAAGTGGTTTGGGGAATTAAAGAACTCTAATAGGCAGAGATTCTGCAATAGAGCAGTATGGCAGACAAGTCATGACTCATGGGTGTTAATAGATGCCCGTGAAACACAGGGGAAGGTGTGGAGAAGTGGTACAATGGCTTCAACTTCATCTGAGCATTTACCATAATAGCATCTGAAACCCTTCACGTCTGGTGACGTGTTTATAAGCTTTTTTTATTTTTTATTTTTATAGGCTTACCAGACAGTTTATGCTCAAATAAGGAATGATCTATAGATGTGAGACGGTTAATGAAGACTAATTTCATCCTCTTCATTTCGAAAAGTCTGGTGGTGCTAAGAAGAAAATATATAATATGCTACTGGAGTGAAGGAGTCACGCCTCTGAGTGTTTGATTGGGTGTTTCCATTTGCTCAATAAAATCTTTGGACTTTAATTGAAATAGAACACCATTTGCTCATTACTGGCCTCCGAAGAGATTAATTTCATCACTCCCTTTTTAGAAATCTTTACACTTTGACAAGTGTCACTTGGTCAAAAAGTTATTACCCGTCCCCTCCCCGGAGAGCCTCAGGGACAGGTATTGCTTTAACTCGGTTTGTCTGTCTGACTGTCTGTTTGTCTGTTAACAACCTTACTCAAAAACTACTTGTGCGATTTTAACTAAAATTACTGGGATGATGGGCTATGACCTTCTGATCACCTGATTAATTTTTGGACCAAATTGGGCCATGGCCCAGGCTGTAGGCCCAAAAAATGTAAGAAAAAAAACGGGTAAGGGTAAAAATCGTTTATTCGTCATAACTCCTTTCAAGTTTGTCATATCTACATGAAACCAAAATCTAAAGGTGCACCTTTTAAATCTGCATCATTATAACACGACTCATTACATCAGGGGGGTCACCCCCCAGTTATGGTAGGAGGGTCAATGTCAGATGAGTCTGGCCTAAAACTTCAAATGGGCATAAAATCGTAAATTTTTACCCAATTTACTCCAAATTTGATATGTGACATTTTGACTTGATATCCTGTCATGTTTATACGTCAGCACTAAAATGACTGCCGGGGACGGGTTTGCTGTGCCTTGGCACCGCTTTTTGTTATTATTATTTTCGTTTCAGTGACGTATTTTTAGCATTTTATACTTCGTATCTTCAGACGATATTACTCAACTTAGGAGGGATCTGTAGTAGTTAACCCTCAAGCTAAGGTTGTAGTTAACCTTTTTTGTTCAAAAAATCTCCTATAACAGGAATACAGTTGTATGGAGAAAGCAAGAATATTCTTCGTAAGGTTGTCACCTATTAAAGGGGTTCATTCTTTGGCAACTAAACCAACAAAATGTTATGCTAACCACAATACATAAATGCGTCTACACGAAGGCAAATGGCTAAGGAAAAAATAGTATTAAGAGTGGAACTGATGACAACTATTTTAGGTAAGAAGGCTGACAAAAAAACAAAACAAAAAAAAGGCAGAAACGAAAATGTACCAAAAATAATTTTGATTGGCAAACCTCTCCAGACTGGGGACAACCTCACGCTAAAGCATAAGATTTCTTGCCATTTAAGTAACCTTGACCTTTGACCCAGTAATTTGATATTACAACGTGACCTAGATATTGTCCCCCTCCCCCCAAAAAGCACAGATATCTTCAGTATTGTAAGACATTCGTATTTTGGATCCTTAAATTCTTCATTTCGATGATGTCCTTTTTTTTTGGGGGGGGGGGGATTCTTCTTACCTCTAACCAATTTGATTCAGCCTTAGGGAGATGTAGAGAACGGATAAATGAAGGTCATATCTACTCTTTCCACTTCGAAGAGTTTCTTTAAAGCTTAATAAAGTTATCAGCATATAGCAAGAATAAAATGAAACATATGTCAATGGACAGAAGGGTTAACAGATAGTCAGATGCACACACAGATAGACAGACAGACAAACAGAAAGACAGGAACACTGACCGAGGAACTGAAAGCCAGGCATACAGACGAACAAAAATACAGAAACACAGACACAGAGAAGACATGGCGGGAGAAAATTACAGACGGTAAAAAATACAATACTGAAATATTACTGCATCACCAAACGCTGCACATCCATTTCCTCTCTCTCGGACCAAAACTCCAGACACATAACGTTGAAAGCTTCCTGAAATTCCCCCCACCAAAATATCAGAGATCAAACAAGACGCAGGAACACGTATTTTCAAAAAGAATATATAATTCCCTCCAAATCTGACTATAATTTCCCCCAAAAGAATATAATTTGTGAAAAAGAATATATCAGAGTTTTCCTGAGACGAGAGAGGCGGAGTAAGGAAGCGCTCAGTAGGGAAGGGAGGCATGAAATGATATCAAGTGGGCGGAGAGAGAGAGAGAGAGAGAGAGAGAGAGAGAGAGAGAGAGAGAGAGAGAGAGAGGTAATATGAGTAGTAAAATTGCTATTTTCCATTACTCATATTCGTAACTTTAATCCTTCAACCCGAAAACGTATTATTCTTCCTAACGCTGCCTTGGCGTAGGAGTCTTTTTGAACTGGACTGGTTAGATACAGTACAGCCTTTCTTAGCCCCTTCAGCAGAAGAGGTCTCTCCTAAACTTTATTAAAGTCGTCTGGTAATAACAAATAAATAAAGAACTAAAAAGCACTCAGACAGCGTATATTTCCGCCAATGCCATTACCATTAAAAAAGGTCCGGATCCGGATCCGTGGAGATATTATGTGGAATATATACGATCTGGATCCGCCCAATTGTTCCGTGGCCCATGGCCCACTCCGCCACATTTTTTTATTTTTTTATTTATAGAGAACTTCTGGGGATATAGCGTGGGATACATAAGATCCAGATCCGTATCTGGATCCGCCCAAAAATTTAATCAATTCTTTCATGGTCCATGGCTTGCCCTTGCGCAAAATGTCATTGAAATTCATTGAGAACTTTTGGAGATATCGTGTAGACAAACAAACAGACAAACATAGGTAAATATATAACCTCCGCCAACGAAGTTGGAGGAGGTAATTACTAGATAGATACTAGACCATGATGGGTTTTACTAGTGAAGCATTGTGTGGCCCACTGTTTGAGTTTAGTGCTTCTTGTGTAAAAATCCATAGGGAATTACGAAGCACCGTATTAAAATCCTTACAGAGTTAACCTGAAGCATCATATGAATATCTGCTGATGTAAATCACCTTGCATGTGAAAATTCTTAGGGTACGGCTGACTGACCGTGTCGCTTACTGAGATACATGACAAAACTGTACAGCCCAATTCCACGTCAGGACAATCGATGATGCCCTACGCTGAGGCTCGAGCAAACGAAAATAATTCCGTATTTATCCACAAAGAGAAACTGTAACAATAGCACAGTCAGCCCTAATATAATTACTTTAACTCTATTCAACACCAGATTTTTAGGTAACGCTTTTGGTTAGAACTCTTATCCTCCCTTTCCTCCTCCTCCTCCTCTTCCTTTCCTCTCATTATCATTCACCTCCGCCTGCAATGAAGCAGTGTCTTGTCCACTCCGTGAAGCGAGAAAAAATAATGTAAATGACGTTCACCAGTCAAAGAACGATTTCACACACCTTAGGAAGATACTCTAATAGTGAAAGGGCTTCTAAACATTATAACTAACAACCACAATTTGAAAAATCTCTTCTAACCTAAATAAAATCGTTCGAACATACCACGGATTATTTAAAGTACGCATTATGGTGGAAGAGTTAAGTCTCTAAGAAAATACTTATCTCTCTGATTCCATCCTTTTGTAACAGAAAAGAATCGTGCGATATTTAAAAAAAAAATAAATAAATAAAATAAAAAATCATTACGAAAAGGTCCCCTTCAAGCTCGGCTGGCAGCATCAAATGTATAACACAAAATAAGTCCTTGTACTGGAAAGTCTAATAGGGATTGTTTCTAACCGCTTCACAACGAGGCCTATCCCTAAGCAGATTAAAGTAATCCAACGTTGTAGAAAATATGAAGTGGGAACTTATTATGATAATATAAAAATCATTATTACGGGAGAGGGATTAATGGAAGGTAATGCTAGTCACCTTCATTACGAGGGATCAACCTGATTCTTAAATCATCTTGGGTGATTAAAAGCATTTAAAAGAGCCGTTGTAGTATCGGAGTTAATTTCACTTGCCACACAAATCAGAAAGCAGCGATCTTAAACAACCTTCCTCTGCCCTTCTGCAATCCTTCTCCTCTCTCCTCATTTGCAATGTCACCTTTAACTCAGTCTTCTTTACATCACCTCTCTCTCTGTATATATATATATATATATATATATATATATATATATATATATCTATATATATGTATATATATATATATATGTGTGTGTGTGTGTGTGTGTGTGTGTGTGTGTGTAAAGTTTTTGCCTTCTCTGTTTTTCATTTTTATTTCTTTTTCTGTGCTGTGGATGGAAGAATAGATGCAGAAGTGAAGTTTAGAATAAATGAAGTAGGAAAGGTGCTGGGAGGAATGAAAAAAGTGTTTAAATGTCGTTCGCTTAGAATGGATGTAAAGAGAAGGCTGTATGAGGGTGTTGTGGTACCGACTGCATTATATGGGGCTGAAACATGGAATATGCGTGTAGCAGGGAGGAAAAGTTTGAATGTAATGGAGATGAGGTGTCTGAGGAGTATGTGTGGAGTGACGTGTATGGATCGGGTGCGAAATGATGAAGTGCGAAGGAGAACTGGAGTTGTTCGGGAGATGGCTGGAAGAGTTGAGCAGAGGGTGTTGCGATGGTTTGGGCATATGGAGAGAATGAATAATGAGCGATTGGTGAAAAAGATAACTAGATCTGATGTGAGAGGTGTAAGGCTGAGAGGAAGACCACGAATAGGATGGATGGACAGTGTGAAGTGAGCGCTGGATGCGAGAGGGATGTCTGTTGAGCAAGGAAGAGTGGCTGTGCGTGACAGAAATAAATGGAGAGAAATTGTGAATGAATAAGTGATGACGCAGCCCTGAGGGGATATTCTCCCGCATTTGGTCTGATCAGCTAGTCAGGTCAGGTGCGGGTAAGGGGATGGGTCTGTTATGATGTGGCAGGGGTAAACCAGTTCTGCTGTCGGGCCCTGCTGCGAATGTCAATGATTGCATTGCGCAGTTGACCCTTGTGCGGTGTGGTGCGGTGAGGATCTGTCCGTTCTCCCCTTTGGGGCTAAGATGCGAATGAATGTGTTTGAATGGATGAGTAAATGGGGAGTGTGTCGTCCTGTCTCGGCTATCTCCCTTTCCTTGGGGGAAGCAGCCTAGGTATATAGAGAGATAGATAGATTTACCGCATATTAATTTATTCAATGTTCTTCATTCCTCTTACCTTCTTGATCAATATACTGCCTTTCGATTCATATGCATAGTTCTTCCTATGTATTTTATGCTGCTTTCATGTCTGTTTCCCGATGCACTCTAATTTTACACCGGTGTGTATTTTATCGCTCGACGTGATTATTTCTGTGTGTGTGTGTGTGTGTGTGTGTGTGTGTGTGTGTGTGTGTGTGTGTGTGTGTGTGTGTGTGTGTGTGTGCTTGACTGTCTGTCTGTCTGTCTGTCTGTATGTATGTGTGTATGTCTTCCTGTTTGTTTGTTAGAGTGGGAGCAATGTAACTCAGTTATGATCCAATTTAAACTTAACATGATGGAGGCTTCAGGTTCAACCAAAGGGTTGGCGTAGTTTATTTTTTTATTTTTTTATTTTTTTATTTTTTTTTTTTGAAAATGTGAAAGTTCAGGTTCACAGGACAAGGTCAGTTGGGATCATTTTGATCTAATTTGGACAAAATCTGGTGACAGGGTCGAGTGTTGGGATAGAATGGTGTAATTCGAGTCTGAAAGCAGTAGGTCGAAGGTCAAGGTCACAGGACAAGTCAGATGTCTGGCCTTTTCGCTACGTTCAGGACACGGTTTTGCATTCTGTCAGCGTTCCTTCTTGTATCACCCCTTCCCTTTTTTTAATGTTCTTTAATTCTATCCATTTATTAATGCACTATACCTACGCTTCGGATTTTTTTCACTGTCTTTCACTTCGACGATGTTCTTTTTAACTACAGACGATTCTGTTGGCTTTCGGATATATTTTTTCGAAGTAACTGGGGTAGACATACCCTTCAGTAGCCATTTAATTCCCTAACGTCTTTCTCGAGTTGAACAAAATAATCTGCTGGTATGAAAAATCCGCGGAAGAGGACATCTGACTACAGTTCATACGCTTTCCTGTGTTTTTTCTCTACTTGTTGATATACATACCTTACTTAATTGTCTATATGTTTCTCTTTACTCCACTCTGTCATGTTTCCACGATGTTCTTATTTTTCCTGCATAACTTCTCTATGTATGCTGTAAGAAGTTTTCGTACATTTTGCTTCAACTTCGTGTATAGTTTATAGTTAACCCCAGCTAGTGTTCTAGGTGGAATGTATCATAATGATGATCATGATCATGATCATGACTATGGTGATGATGATGATGATGATGATGAGACGCATTTCTGTTTTTTATACAAAGCTCCTTAGCTCTCTCTAATATTCTTTATATCTTTCGTTTCATATTTCCTTTGTGGGTAAAATCTGATTTTTTTATAACGCTCTCTCTGCATATTTGTTTTACGAATACTGGTAATAGCTCTTCATTTCACCTGATAATTTCTTCAGCTTCATTTTTCTACATATTGCTTTTATCAACGTTAATGACACACACACACACACACACACACACACACACACACATATATATATATATATATATATATATATATATATATATATACCCTTTATATAGATAGACAGATAGATAGATAGATAGATAGATATAGATAGATATCAAATCTGAGTATGCAGTTGACACTGTTTTAAACTTCAACTAATTTTGATTACTCACTGTATAAACTAAATTATCTAAATATTACCCAACATATTTGTGTAGTCTATTCCTTCACCAGTGCTTCTTCAGAACCCTGTGTATTTGACTCCATATCCACACAGTAAAGTAACTTTAACCTTGCTCTTAGCACCGAAATTACCATTTTGGGTGATTTTAACGTACATAATGGTGAATGGTTATTGCATTCTGCCAGGACTGACGAAGCTGGTCTAGCGTACAAGCTGTTTGTAGAATCGTTTAATATCACTCAGTTGGCAAACAGCCAACCAGAATACCAGATAATTCTGACCATAATGCCCATCCCTTGGATGTATTCCTGATAAATAATCCAGATCAATACAGGATGGAAGTACTGCCACCACTTGGATCCTCTGACCACAATCTCATCAAAGCCTCTTTACTTAGGTCCCCCAGACCTCCCCGTTCTGAACCTGTCGGGGTGACCCAATTGCACTTTGACAGGGCAGACTGAGATGGATTTAGAAATTATCTTGCTGACATTCTACGGCATAATCTTTTTTCTCTAATGATGTCAGTTCTACCCAGTTCCACATTAATGGCTTAATTCTAGCCGGTATGGATTTATTCATATCAAGTCAACAATTCACCAAAATATCAAACTCTCCAAAATGATAGCAACTGCGCCAGAGCAATGGGCTAAAAATCATTAACATACAGTACAACTCTTACTTAAAATAAAAAACATCTGAATCACGCTGTCAATTTAAAATTGCTAGAAACCATGCAAAAGCTGTAATAAATCTTGCTAAATCAAACTTTCTTCAAAATCAAGCATCAAAACTACTTAACAGCCCTAATGACAATAGAATATTCTGGTCAACTCTCAATTCTTTCAATAATAACTTTAATAAGTCATCATCCATTCCCCCACTAAAATCTTCAGATGACAACATTACAAATGACCCACGTGGGAAAGCGAATATCTTTGCCAGTATATTTGCCAGAAATTCTACCACAGAGGAAGTCGGCGAGAACGTCCCAGTATTAGAACTTGACTTTTCCGAAATTGTTCCACTTAAAATACAGACAAGGTACATAAAATCCATCCTAGACAAGTTACCAACCAACAAAGCTCCAGGCCCAGATGGAATTCCTCCAATTGTTTTGAAAAAGTGTTCCCCAGAACTTGTCTCTGTTCTAGCTAAATGGAAAGATACCAATACATACCCAGTCCCAAAGCAAGGAAGTTCCTCTGACACGTCTGATTACGGACCAATAGGTGTCACATCTTCTCTTGCTAAGGTATTTGAAATTTTAATTAATAAGCACATAGTTAAACATCTTGAATCCAACAACTTAATTAGTGATAGACGATAAGGTTTTCGCCACGAATGATCCACCATTGACGTACTCAATCTCCTGACTCATACCATCCATCAATCAATCGACCAACATGGAGAAACTCATGCAGTAGCCCATCAATATTTCTAAAGCTTTCGACAGATTGTGGCACTGTTCCCTGCTATCCAAATTCCTTTGCTATGGACTAAATTCTTTTGTTCCTCTGTTTTCCTCATATCTCAACGAACGAAAAGTAAGAGTAAAAATAGATTATGTATATTGTCACGGGGTTTTTATAATATCACGGTAATTTTGAAATATATGCTTAAATATTATTTAAATTGATAATAATATTCAATAATACTGAAGAGCAGAGACAATGATTGTCTTGCTACATCAAGCAACGATTACTTTACGCTGATTTGCTAAGATTCTCTAAGAACGAGAATTTATAAACTTTCTCAACAGTACTCAGCAGAGACTAATTACTCACAATTGCTGAATTACTGTACTGTTAGCCTCTGGAGAAAGTTACATCACCCCCGACAATAAATAACTAATACTAATAATAATAACATCAGGTTCTTGCTGATGCATTAACTCCTGGCACAACGGATTTTAATTTAATACAAGACTGGTCTAAGTACCAGTTATGAATAGTAAAACGTTTATGCAAGCTAGGAGCTATATGGAAAATAAGCTTAATTATGGAGAAATGAAACAAGATTTACTCTACATTAAGCTCAAGAAATAGAACTGTTAAATTTATTAATTACAAAAATAAATTTAACATTACATTTCAAATCAAATTAAATGAGACGCACTCACTCACTTTCGCACTAAAAAGCTAAATACTTCCTAGGAAAAACACCTTAATTAAGCTCTTAAAACTACAAAATACACAAAAGAAATACCAGTCGATGAATACTATGTATCACCACTAAGGTGGGAGTACTGGGATTAACTGTACTAATGGAGCTTGGGGTGCTAGCTGACCTCTCCACTTCTGAGCACAGACCCTTTCTCCGTCACAGCAAACACAAGACTGAATTCAAATCGTGGGAAAGAAAGGCGGAGTACTAAGCCGTAACGGTAGAGTAAAGGCAGCACCCAAAACAATCGCTCATCGGAAACGCTAATGTCTCACACAGAGACGATCACGTATGACAATGAAAAACTGATTTGACAAAGCTTCCGTCCGAATGAGCGGTTAACTGAACGAAAAACAGTGAGTTTTCCACTAATAGTTCGTGGCTTCTCACAAAATGGAAATGTCGCGAATTGATTCGTGACATTACGCCCCATGAAAATTAAATCTTTCTTCCTTCAGAAGAAAGATTTCAATATACATACATATAAATCCTAACTCAGTCACACAAGATTCACACTGTGGTGTGTGTGCTATCCTGCTACAGGAGAAAATCGCAGTCGCCAGTGAGTGAAAAAACCTCGTATTTACGTTAATAGAAGCAAGCTTGAGGGAAAAACTCCGTGACGACGGTGAAAATCCTGTACTCAGGTCAAACTGAGCGAAAATTCGCTACATTTACACTGACAACTAATTGTTGTGTAGCGTGGTGTATGTAATACACGGTGTAGGTGTGACAGTTGTAGTGTAACTGTACCTACGTGTAAAATGACACAGTAAATAATATGGTGACGAAGGCAGAGGAGAAGAGGCAGCAGCGTGCGGCAGATGATCAGCTGGTCCGCACAGCAAAACTGCTACACCCATTGCTGAACCTGCAAAACCAATTAAGGTGGAGCATCAAAAGTGTCAATGAGACAAAATTCTTATTAAGTTACAATTACTCTCTCTGCCTAGCAATCAGTACATGCTACGAAAAGTACGCTCTGGCTGAAAAATTCGAGTGACAGCCAAGCTTCGTACATTCGAGGTCGCCATTAATTATAGCACACGATTATGGTCGGCAAGTCGAGAATCCCTGTGCAAACTTGGGTCTTCCATAGCCTCAAACTGCACACGGGTCCTCAACCTGTGCCTTAACCTACAGTTCTTATATTAATATCGGGGAGCTGAGAATCCTTGTGCAAACTTGGGTCTTCCATAGCCTCAAGTCGCCTCTGCAGAGTTCTCACTTCCCCCTTAAACTACAATACAATACTTATATTAGTACCGGGAAGCTGAGAATCCTTGTGCAAACTTGGGTCTTCCATAGCCTCAAGTCGCCTCTGCGGAGTTCTCTCTCGAACTTCCCCCTTAACCTACAATACAATACTTATATTAGTACCGGGAAGCTGAGAATCCTTGTGCAAACTTGGGTCTTCCATAGCCTCAAGTCGCCTCTGCGGAGTTCTCTCTCGAACTTCCCCCTTAACCTACAATACTTCTATTAGTACCGGGAAGCTGAGAATCCTTGTGCAAACTTGGGTCTTCCATAGCCTCAAGTCGCCACTGCGGAGTTCTCTCTCGAACTTCCCCCTTAACCTACAGTACTTCTATTAGTACCGGGAAGCTGAGAATCCTTGTGCAAACTTGGGTCTTCCATAGCCTCAAGTCGCCTCTCAACTTCCCCCTTAACCTAAGGTACATAATATGTATGTAAAGGCCCTGGACATAATGTGTCCTGTGGGGCCAATGGGCGAGACGTCAGATCTGCACCCACTTCACCACTACCCTGTCTCTCAACTGACTCAGAGATTACAGGTGTGGTTATAAATGGCACAGGAAGGGCATGTCCCTGAGTAGTGGCGATACTTTGGGCACCACACTGCAGGAACAGACAAAACTATCTATGTCCCGTCCCATCCCTGGCCAGAAAAAGTCAGCTCGGATACGGCCCTGGGTCTTCCTTTTCCCCATGTGACCTCCTGAGGCTGAACAATGACCCCATTGTAACACTGCTAGGCAGTACTTGGCAGGAATGACAAACTGCAGTCGAACCTCGCCCTCGGGTGTTCGTGACTCACGGTAGAGCCGTCCTTGTTTCTGAAGGAACTTGGCTCGACCTCCCCGTGAATACTTAATCACGACCCTTTTGTTTGTTCCGCACGGTAGCAAGTGTCGGGTCAGAATGTTGTTCTTGCACAACAAGTTGACTACACATCAGATCTTGCGGCGATTCAATGATCACTGGGGTGACACAGTCTGGAGCCTCAGTCATGGCTCGTGTTACTGCAGCAGCCGAAGTCTGAGTAGCGTCATCATCGGAGCAACTATCCTTGACTCCTTGAATATTGCCTACTATTAAGTCAAATAGAGGCTCTGGCATGACAACTGCAAGTGTCGTACCAGTATAAAATGGAGATGCCACCTGGATACATGCCTCAGGGAACAATCTCACTGATCCATCAATAAGCTTTGCATGGATCTGTCAACCTGTATACTGCTCAGGCCGAACTAAACTCTGCTTAACAGAGCAACCTGAGGAACCATTGTCTCTCAGGACCTTCACAGGAATGTCTCCCACAAACCCTTGCTGAACAAGGAAGGTACTGTCACCTGTGGGAGGGCCTGTGGAGGAAGCAGCTAGCCACTCATGAGGCTGCTGAATTGATGTGGCAAACATTGTGCCTTGAGGGTTATATTGGGAAGATGGAACATTGGCCATCTGTGGAGGGGGGTTCACTGTCACTGTGGGACTAGTGAACTGTGGGGAAGTACCCACACTGGTAGGGACGTGACCACCAGGCTGCTGCTGAGGAATGAAGGCTGCATTCGCTTCCTGCCTCTTTTGAGTTGGTGGTGAAAAACTTTGTCCCGTCGGTCGGTTGCGTGGCTGATACTGCTGCTGGTTAGGGTACTTGTTGTACCTCTTCCACTCAGGTTTCTGAGTGTTTTGCCCCTGGTCCTTCTGTGGTTTTGGACCTTGGCCATTGCTCTGAGAACGGCCTTGGTGCTGGGATTCAGTCTGAGACGGCTTCCCAGACTTAGCAGTATCTTTTCTGCTCCAGGTGTTTTGCTTACGAGCTTGATACCCGTATGCAGTAAAGAATGCGTCAGCCTTCTCTGCCATTTGGCTGGCATCTTTCACCTGGCAGATCTTAAGCTGTGCTATGAGCTCAGCAGGCCACGACCTCTCTAGCTGTGTACGCAGCATAAGGTCAATTATCCCCTCACGCGTGGAAGGGGTTTCATCTTTTTCCATCCACTCATTTAAGTAAGCTGTGAGACGATCAAGGAACTGAACAGCTGTCTCCTTGTCTTGGAGACGAGCTCGCATGAACTGAACTTTGGCGTCGTCTACTGTGAGACCATACGCCTTAATGAGTGCAGCTTTCATCATCTCATATGTGAGATTGTCTCCACGAATTCTGTGGAGAATATCGAGGGCAGGGCCCTCAAATAAACTAAGAAACTGAAGCCGCTTAGCTGCCTCATCCAGTTGATATAAGTCTGCCATGTCCTCAAAACGAGCTATGTACGGCTCGATTCGCTCGCTTTCCTTGTATGAAGGAAGCTTGATGCGTGGGGTCGCCAGGACATGTGCAGGGTGAACGCTCGTGGAGCTTGGACCAACTGCACCAAACGTGTCTGAAGCCAAGGAATCTCGCTTGAGCTTCAGCACTTCAAGTTCATGTTCTCGTTCTTTGTCTCGTTGTTCACGCTCGTATTCGCGCTGTTCTCGCTCTTGTACTAACTCGAGCTCGCGTTGTTTCTGCTCGTGTTCGCGCTGTTCTCGCTCGTATTCGCGCTCTTTCTCACGCTGCTCTTGTTCATAAGCACGCTCTCTTTCACGTTCCTCACGCTGTTCTCGCTCGTATTCGCGCTGTTCGCTTCGCATTGCGCGCTAGAATCTTACGCTCTTCACGGGCATCATTCTCGCTGCTGCTCCTGATTATGCCGTGAGAGTATATACTCTTTAATTTCGGTTGGGTCCGAAAGACCCATATCTTTGGCTTCCTGTAAAAATACAGTAGTAGCCATGGCGCTAATTTATTAAGCAAAACCGAAATTGAGTACTGACTGCTTAGCGACGAATACTAATAAACACAAGTAAAGAGTACAGACACAAGCTAGTGGTGACCAGTCTTATCCAGTTAACTGGCAAAGAATAAATAAAAAATGTAAATGACTGGGAAGACTCAATAATAAACACAATGGGTACGGCGACTTCCCAGGAGCGAATAAAATCGTCTGGCGTTACCAAAAATAAACTAGAGTTAAGTACTCTATGAATTGATAAAGCAAAATTCACTTGCTAAATTAACGGTAAACACCAGTAAGCTTGTGCCTATAAACTTTAATGATAAATACCTAAATATGAATGAGTGAGCACTATCTCGTGAATAGCTTTAGAGCTAGGAGTTAATATCCTGGAATGAGGTCGCCAATTGTCACGGTGTTTTTATTATATATCACGGTAATTTTGAAATATATGCTTAAATATTATTTAAATTGATAATAATATTCAATAATATTGAAGAGCAGAGACAATGATTGTCTTGCTACATCAAGCAACGATTACTTTACGCTGATTTGCTAAGATTCTCTAAGAACGAGAATTTATAAACTTTCTCAACAGTACTCAGCAGAGACTAATTACTCACAATTGCTGAATTACTGTACTGTTAGCCTCTGGAGAAAGTTACATCACCCCCGACAATAAATAACTAATACTAATAATAATAACATCAGGTTCTTGCTGATGCATTAACTCCTGGCACAACGGATTTTAATTTAATACAAGACTGGTCTAAGTACCAGTTATGAATAGTAAAACGTTTATGCAAGCTAGGAGCTATATGGAAAATAAGCTTAATTATGGAGAAATGAAACAAGATTTACTCTACATTAAGCTCAAGAAATAGAACTGTTAAATTTATTAATTACAAAAATAAATTTAACATTACATTTCAAATCAAATTAAATGAGACGCACTCACTCACTCGCACAAAAGCTAAATACTTCCGCCTAGGAAAAACACCTTAATTAAGCTCTTAAAACTACAAAATACACAAAAGAAATACCAGTCGATGAATACTATGTATCACCACTAAGGTGGGAGTACTGGGATTAACTGTACTAATGGAGCTTGGGGTGCTAGCTGACCTCTCCACTTCTGAGCACAGACCCTTTCTCCGTCACAGCAAACACAAGACTGAATTCAAATCGTGGGAAAGAAAGGCGGAGTACTAAGCCGTAACGGTCGAGTAAGCGAAACGCACCCAAAACAATCGCTCATCGGAAGCGCTAATGTCTCACACAGAGACGATCACGTATGACAATGAAAAACTGATTTGACAAAGCTTCCGTCCGAATGAGCGGTTAACTGAACGAAAAACAGTGAGTTTTCCACTAATAGTTCGTGGCTTCTCACAAATTGGAAATGTCGCGAATTGATTCGTGACATATATTCCAGTTTCCACTCAGTTAACGCCAGCGTGCCACAGGGATCAGTTCCGGCACCAACCGTTCCTGGTTCATATTAATGATCTCTTATCTGTCACCAACAATCCCATCCATTCATATGCAGATGACTCAACACTTCACAGTTCATTCACATTCAAACACCCATTTACAAAGTCTAATATCTCTCTAATTTTCAACTCAGTACAGCCATCTACATATATAAAGACTTGTCTAGGATCAGTGAATGGGGACAAAACAACCTAGTCTCATTTAATGCTAGTAAAACCAAAAATATACAATTCACTAATTGACACATATTGCCAGATTCGTATATTACCTTCAATGTTACTAATATTCCCATCTCCAAAAGTATTGAAATTCTCGGCGTCTCACTTAACAATGCCCTCAGCTGGAACTCTCATGTCAGATCAATTGCTAAAACCCTCTCAAAGAAATTTGGATTATTGTACAGAGTCCGTAACTTCTTCACTGACGAGCAGTTAGCTATAATTTATGAGTCATGTGCTCTGTCTGCTTGAATGTTGGTCACCCTTGTGGAATGAGTATGGAGAGTTTCCACCAAAACTAGACAAAATTCAGAACAAGAATTATTAACAACCCTGTCATTACAAATTAACTACCTCCCCTACAAGTAAGAAGGAATGTTGCCTCCCTTGCATTATTTTACAGATATATTTATGGCAAATGCTCAGACGAAATGCGTCCATTGTGCCACCTCGCCATGCCTTCCCTCGTGGTGCACGGGCATCTGGTAGCGCTCATGACTGGAATGTCACACAGCCATATTGCAAAACTCTAATGCAGAACTTCTGCCTATCAGAACTCTTTTATTCCCCGAACTGCATCTCTCTGTAACTCACTTCCCTGGCGTTGTTTCCCACCAAACTTCAACCTACAGCTGTTCAAGCCGCCAGTAATCTGGGGTATGGATTACTTTTTTTTATCCATTTGTTTCTCCTTCCTCTGTTCTGTTATTAATATATATATATATATATATATATATATATATATATATATATATATATATATATATATATATATATATATATATATATATGATTTAATGAATTTATACATGTCTTACCAAAGGTTCTCAGCTGAAATTAATATTTCTCTCTCTCTCTCTCTCTCTCTCTCTCTCTCTCTCTCTCTCTCTCTCTCTCTCTCTCTCCCGAAATAATTTTCTCATATCTCTTACTTTCTTCTTTTCCCCTTTCCTCGGATATTTAATCCCTGGAACTCATAACTAACTGCCTTTCACCTGATTCCGGACCGAATAAGGAGAGAGAGAGAGAGAGAGAGAGAGAGAGAGAGAGAGAGAGAGAGAGGACAGTCAGGACAGACTGGAACAGCATTCCTAAATACCTTTCTACACACACACACACACACACACACACACACACACACACACACTTTTATTAATTCATTTAAGTGTATATCAGTCCTGTGAAGCAGGATGACATCATTTTCGGCAACGCGCTCTATGCCGTATCTCTATACTGTGCGTGTGTGTGTGTGTGTGTGTGTGTGTGTGTGCATTAACTCCTCCTTGGCTATTAAATGGATATGAACGAAACTTCCCAGGTGAGTTCATCTAGTTCCTACATACAGTTTTCCAACAATGATTTTTTAAAAATGAGTCAGACCCCCTAACCAAAATAAAAATTTTCAGAAATAGAGAAAGGAAGGCATATATGGCTTTGATATCGTAATGTATGTTATACAATGGGCTTTTATTTGCAATGCGATATTTGAGGAGCGTGATTCCCACTCCGCTCCGGTGCTTCTACAAGGGTTAACCCTCCCTCCAAAAAGAAAAATGATTAAAAATAAGAAAAAGTTAACTGATGGATTGGAATGAAAATTTCCCGATGAGTTTGTCGGGTTTCGGGAAAGGTTTTCCATCATATACAATTTTCCAAATATGACTTTTGGATGGGTCAGGCCTTCTAGCTCAAACAAAAATTCTCAGTAATAATGAAAGGAAGACAGATATAGCTCTGAATCGTATTATATGTTGTACAAAAAACTCTTTTCCTTAATGCGTTATTTGAACAGCGTGACTCCCTAATGGTTCTTGGAGGGTAAGCCTCCTTTCCAATATTAAAAAGGATCAGAAATAAGGGAAAGTGAGCTGAAACTTCTCAGGTCAGTTTAGCTGGTTACTTGATAATGTCCTCCACCACATAAACATTGTCACTATTATTTCTAGAGGGTCAGCCCCTTCTAAAACCTATGCAGTATGCAAAATATGGGAAGGAGGACTGATATGTCTGGTATATTCATGCATGTGTACAATGGACGTGAAAAAGTTATTACATGACAGTACTGTGATACCAACTCTAACGTATGGCAGTGAAGCTTGGACGTTGTTGGAGGGACACAAGTCAAGAGTGAGAGCAGTGGAAATGAGTTGAGAGGAGCCTGTGGAGTCACATGGAGTGACAGAGTGACAAATGAGGATGTGAAGGAGCGTTGTGATGTGGATGTGGTAGGAAGCGTTAGGAGAAACATACTGAAGTGTTTTGGCCAAGTGGAGAGGATGGAGAGTGAGAGACTGACGAGGAGAGTGTATGTGAGTGAGGTGGAGGGGGAGAGAGGGAGGGGAAGGCCAAGGCTGAAATGGAGGGATGGAGTGGAGAGGTATATGAGAGAGGGGTGTATGAACTGGGAGCAGGGCAGTGAAATGGCGGGGAACAGAGTGACGTGGAGGCGATTTGTTTGTGGCCACCTCGCATGGGAATAAGGAGTCTGGCAATAGATAGATCGAAAGACAATGGACTTTCACACGTAATGCTATAGGCATTAATATTTCATAATTTAATATGTAATAATTATAAGCAAGTAATTATATAGGCATTAGTATATATCATAGTGCAATATGTACCACTTGCACAACATGCAATGTCTAGTGTTCATGTACAGACGTACACATCTTCTGACCAGAATGAAAAACATAATATTTTCCAGACGATCGAGAATCCCATTCTGCAACAAACACGTGGGGTAACTACCAAAAGGTGGTTTGCCCATGTGACAAGAAAAGTACCAGGCATTACACCCACTAAGCAGTACATATTCTTAGAAATCGGAGATGATAGTCAGAGAGCCAGAGAGAACCAGAGAAAGCTGAAGGAAGCTAAGGAGATAGGATAGTGTAGGAGGTTCGCCGTCACGCTGACAATACGTGGGTCCGTCCAAGGTAAAGAGAATATTAGAGGTAGGTTCACCGCCCCGGGCTTGCGCAGAGGCTGTGACGTCAAGGATAAGAGAGAGAGAGAGAGAGAGAGAGAGAGAGAGAGAGAGAGAGAGAGAGAGAGAGAATGGGAGCGTGAAAGAAAACGATTGTAATACAAATGTAAACTGGCGATTTCTGGATCACATGTTAGGTGTTTGGTGTTGCTGTACTCTCAACCAGTGATCTCTGTCAATATTTTCAGTTGTTTTTCTCATAATCTGCTAGCTTACAGGCACCTGTGACATCGGATCTGTGTCTTTATGACCGTGTATACGACATTCCTACATTCTCTGAAAACAGATAGTTCTTCTTGAAGACATATTTTATAATATCTCAGAAACATAGCATTTACTTTTTCATTGCTGTGCATGCAGTTTAGGATGCAAATAAAAGTAGTCCATATGGGAAATCACTATTCATTTTAAATTTCCCTCATGTTTTGAGTTGTTATCACCTTTCACATGAACCGATTTGCACCCACGAACAATACAAGCTGTCGGCATGTTCACAGAATATACCCATTTGTGATCGTCATTGAACTCGCCCGGCAGTACAACAGAAGACTGAGGCCGGGGAGCTCATTTCACTGGGCAGGTAGGTGAGTGACTGGCCCTGACTACCAGGCAGAGACCCTCAGTCTGGATTACCTGTGACGTCATACGCAGACCGAGACACGTTTTTGCTCCCCGCCCCCCCAGTGTGAAACTACCTTATATTCTCTTTACCTTGGGTCCATTACTCTGTCCATCACACCATGATATAACTGTCACAAAAAAAAAAAAAAAAGTAACCCAAGAGTGTCTACATTTCAACTCCACTTACGATACAAGATAGACAGAGGGGCAAGGTAGACAGAGCAGCACCTACCTCAAGATAAAACCCCACAACCAGCTCTCCAACGCCTCACGACTTTATATTGGTAACAGCCCATGCTATTGGTGACAGTGGTGCCTCATCGATCTACAGCTACAGTCCCAACTAATAGCTACAACTATTGTCTAGGTTTTGCAGCATCAGAGATCTACGATACTCTATGATATATGATGCTGGTAGCAACGATTCTCCACATCATCCACATTATTGATACTGGTTTTCACCTATCTACCTGGCTATCTACACGCCTCCCTTTCCATCCCATTAACACTGGTGGCAGCTGGTAAAAAGAAGTGGTAACGAAGTGGTAAAAGAGGCGATGAAGCGGTGAAAGAAGAAGAAGAAGATAGGAGTGGCAATCCACAGCGGTAAAGAAGGTGATTATTATGAGTTTCTACAACCCAACTGTACTATTTGCAAGTCTACAGTCAACTACGATCTACAACAACTATCTCTGATGCAGCTCCACGATCCTACAAACAACTACAACTGTCAATGACTTACAACTCTACAGCTGAACAAGCTATACAAGTTAAACACAAGAGTAAGTGAAGCAAGTAACGAGGAAGAGACGAGGAAGTGATATTTGCATGTCTGAGGTGTGTTTTGATAATGGCAGCTTACGATATCACAATCATCTCTGTATCTCCGGCCCTCCACAACACAACTCTACATCAACTAGACAGCGGTAACGCGGTGTGAGCTGACGTGTGACCTAACGTGTGAGCTGTGTTGACATTCCCAACCTACTAGCACCACCAGCCACAATCTCCACCACCATCACCTGCATACCTCCCTATCTATCCTATTAACTCCTGTCACGCTAATTCTTAGCAACCCGATTACCTTCCTTGAATCATTGTTATTTTTACTAATTCTTTTACCATTAAGATGATTTTTTGTCATCAGAACAAGTGTTTCTGAGCTCGAACTCTTTATCACCTTCTTCTGTCTATCTATCTATCTATTGCCTGACGCCATAATCTCGTAATGGGTGGCCACAACCAAATCGCCTCCATGTCGCCCTGTCCCCCGCCATTTCATTGTCCTGCTCTCAGCTCACACCCCACTCTCTCATATACCTCTCCACTCCATCCCTCCATCTCATCCTTGGTCCCCTTCCCTATCCCCCCCTCCACCTCACGTACATACACTCTCCTCGACAGTCTCTCACTCTCCATCCTCTCCACATGGCCAAACCACCTCAGTGTGTTTCTCCTAGCGCTTCCTATCACATTCACATCCACACCGCAACGCTTCTTCACTTCCTCATTTGTCAGTCTGCCTCTTCATGGGACTCCACATGCTCCCCTCAACTCATTTCCACTGCACTCACTCTTGGCTTTTGTCCCTCCGACAAGGTCCAAGCTTCACTTCCATACGTTAGAGATGGTATCACAATACTGTCATGTAGTAGCTTTTTCACTTCCATGCTCGCTTCCCTGTTTCTTATCATTGTTTTCAAGGAATCAGCAACCTTTCTTCCCTGTTGTACCCTTTCAAGCACTTCACCCTCTAAACTTCCATCCTTACTCATCACACTACCCAAGTACTTAAACGTACTCACATTTTCCATTTCCTTCTCATCCAACCTCACTGTATATTCACTGACTTCACTTCTCTCGAAGACCATAACTTTACTCTTCCCTACATTCGCCTTTAGATTCCGTTTCTTACACACTTTCCCAAACTCATTCACCAAGCCTTGCAGCTCCCCTTCGTCTTCACTGAACAACACAGTATCATCTACAAACAACAGTACAGGGAGTTTCCAAACGTTGCCTTCATTCATTAAAGCTACTCCAACATCCACGGCCCTACCTTGTAATTCTTTTATAACCCCATCCATATATAGACTGAATAGTCATGAAGACATGACACATCCTTGTTTCAATCCAACATTCAAATAGAAAAATTCACTCAATTCACTATACACATGCACTGCAGCCTTAGCACCATCATGCATACTCTTCATGGCCTTTAACAACTTCACATCTACTCCATATATTTTTCATACTTTCCACAGTCCTAGTCTACCCACCCTGTCATATGCTTTCTCCAAATCCATGAAGGCCGCATACAACTTCTTTCCCCTCGTCTAGAAACTTTTCCACTAAAGATCTAAGAATGAATATCTGATCTACACAACCTCTTCCACTCCTAAAACCTCCCTGTTCTTCTCCAACTAATTCCTCTGTTATTTCCCTAACTCTGTCAGTAAGCATCCTACCATATACCTTTCATATTACACTAAGAAGTCAAATGCCCCTATGATTACCACACACTTCTTTTTCCCCTTTTCCATTGAGCAGGGGAATAATTACACCTGACTTCCAGTCCTCCGGGACTCTACCTTCCTCCCAGACCAATCAGCACATCTTCCACATCCATTCTCCTACTATCTCTCCCCCATGCCTCAGCATTTCACCACACAATCCATCAATATCTCGGGCTTTCCTTATTTTAATTTTCTTCATTCCTTCCCAAACTTCCATCTTACAAATTTCTTCCTCTCTTCTCACATCTCTCCTTCTCCCATCCATTCCCCAGCCACTTATACCTGCATAACTTTCATTCTCCTTGTTCAACAATTCCTTATAGTGTTCTCTCCATCTGCTCACTTTTCTCCTTTCTCCACTAGTAGTCTACCATTTTCATCTTTCACTCCCCAACTATCCTCTTTGGCACCCTGTCTAACTCTCTTTACCTCTTTCCAGAACATTTTCTTACATTCCCTCCACCTTACATTCAAGTTCCTTCCAAATTCTTCATCCTCTCTCTTCTTTCCCTCTTACTAATCTTTTCATCTCTTCCTTCCTCTCTACATGTAACTCTCTTCCGTCTTTCAACTTCTTCCACGCCCCTGTTGCCCATCCACTTACTATATGCTTTCTTCTTTTGTGCCACAGCCTGTCTCACCTCTTCATTCCACCATTCTGTTCCCTGCACCCCCTTTCGTCTTCTCTTCACCCCACACACCACTTCACATGCTGCACAGATTTTTTCTGTGAATATCTTGCACACATGTTCCACGTCCCCCATCTGCTCCAATCCATATTTATCCAATCGCTCCTCCACTTCCCTCTTATATGCTGCCCTTTTTCCCTCCTCTTGTAAATTTTCCACCCTCCTTGTATGAACTACTTCCTCCTGTCCTTCTCTTCTTCTATTTCTCCATTTCATTTGGACTTTTATTCTGAACACCACCAAGTGGTGGTCAGAAAGTCCACTGCCCCAACCTCTATATACTCTTGCATCCATTACACACCTTCTCATCCTTTCATCCACACACACATAATCAATCATTGCCTTCCGTTCATTCAGTTCACCACCCACCCTTCTCATCACTCGCCACGTATACCTATGGATCATTTTGTTCCTGAAGAGGGTATTAGCTATCACCAACCCCCTCCCGGCACAAGTGTCCACTAAAGCACTGCCATTCTCATACATCTCTTCAGGCACACCCCACTCACCAACTACATCCACTTTCACAGTCCCTACTTTTCCATTCATATCTCCAATCAAAAACACTCTCCCATTCCTTTCAAACTTTTCCATGCATGCTTCCACATTTGTCCAGAACTCTTCTCTCATTCTGCTTGCTCGATCTTGTATTGGCGCATACGTGCACACTATTACCCACATTTGTAGTTCAACTTTCAATCTTACCCACACAGTCCTTAAGCCAACTGATCCATACTCTCTTATATTCTCCTTCCATCTGTTACTTACAACAATACACACTCCTTCTTTTGCCCCCTCATTCTCAGCTACTCCCACGCATATACCCCAACCATACTCCTATTCTCTCACACTCTCACCTTTCCCTTTAATTTCACTTAATCCACATACATCCACTTTCGCACCATCAAGCACCTGGACAATCTCTCTTTCTTTCACCTCATCATTTGCACCCCTTACAATCCACGTAGCTATCCGTACCATGTCCTTTGTTCGGTCCTTAGTCGTCACCTATTGGTCAGTCCTAGTCCTAGGCTTCTTGTTTGTATTTTTGTTTAGTTGTTTTCCGAGGAGGGCACTAACCCTCTGCCAACCCACTTGTTGTCACGTAGGGAACACGTGTTGTCTGGTTATAAGGTTACCACCCAGCATTGTAAATGCTTTCCTGGTTTACAGGAAATGATTTGGCTTGCCACTCAGTGTAGAGCTACTCTAAAAACAGAGTACCACTACACTAAATGGGTGGATGATGGGCGCCCCCACCTACATGACTTGTTTTTGTAATATAAGCCTCTTGGGTGAGTGTGAGGGCGGCGATAAGTCGTCAGCACCATGGGGCGTAGACGAGCGTGAATCTGCCATTGCTGGGCTACAAACGAGAACTGAATTACTAAACATGTGGTATTTGACAACTGCAGTGTGGCAGGGATTTACAATATCTTTAATGGCATAGAGGGAGACTCAACGTTCCCATGGAAACCACTGACGCTTCCTCGTGCTTGAAATTATGACGCGAGACCCATCACCTCATATGAGGCGATCAGCGCGGCCAGGGGTCGTGGCATATCGCCTTATATAAGGCGATGAGCGCAACGGGGCTTAACAATGTGATATAAAATAAAAATTTTCAGAAACAGGAACAGATATGAATGACATTTTCCAGGTGAGTTTGTTTGGATACTGGGAAGATCTTCCACTACATAAACTTTTTCAACTATGATTTTTACAGGGATCAGCCCTCCTCAGGAAATTAAAAACTCTAACGATTTCTGAAAGGATTACAAACAAGGCTTTGATATCATAGCACATGTTGTGCAATGGACACTCATCTGAAATGCAATATTTGGGAAACATGACCTTTGCAGTGATTCTTGGAGGGTCAACCCCCCAACCTCCAAAACAAAAAATAACAGAAGTACGGGAAAGTGTGCACATGGATTTTTAAGATATCATCATATATGTAGTTTGCATGTTTTTACCTGCGACAGAAGCGACAGATCTATAAGTGGTTCAACTGGAAGATCTTTTTTCTTGTTTAAGTCCTTCAAGGAAAGTTCGAATATCTGCTTTTGGAGAGCTCTGAGCTTTTTTTTTTTTTTTTTTTTTTAAATAAAAAGTTGTGCAGCTTGAAATTTTCGGTTTATTTAACATGCCAGCTGTTGCATCGGCAGACACATCAGTTGATGACTACGCGATTTTCAATTTAGGCAATAAAAAGGCATTATAGCGACTTATTTATGAAATACAAAGTTGCTCAGTTTGAGATTTGAATTGATATAGCATGTCACCTGTGTATCAGGTGATGCATCAGCTGCTGCACTTCTATAAATTGGCTGCAATAGTTTCGCCGCAGGTCTTGGAAGATAGTCTTTTCTTATCTCTGAAAGCACAGGAAGAAACTTCACACCTATTTTATTCATTTATTTATTCACACACACACACACACACACACACACACACACACACACACACACACACACACACACAGGTGGTATAGGGAATCCGGAAATAGCACTCCAGTACATACTCGTCTGAAGGTATCTTATGTATAGCGAGGACGGCTCAGTATGCTGGTGTGGGCAGGAGTATGACTGTAGCCGAAGTATGTAAATTAATGCTACAGGATAGCCATTGATTAATCTGACTGAGTCGTCCTTGCAACACGACGAGAAATCATCCAGTGAAAGGAGGATGAATGTTTTCTCTCCTGAGTAGATTACCTTGGACAATATATATATATATATATATATATATATATATATATATATATATATATATATATATATATATGCGCGAGAGATTGGGCGGTCCACGACCTCGAGCACTGGGAATTCGCGCACAAGGAATACGTAATCTTATGGGAATAATTACATATGAGCGGTACCCCCTTATACCTGGACATTTTTTGGCCCTTAGAGACATAATAAAGGTCATATTTTTCAGACATTGTACTAAAGCTATAGCTACCTTAACAACAGTAGACAACAGGCATGTCCATCTATCTATCTATTGCCAGATGCCACAATCCCATACGGGGTGGCCATTTGACTCTGAGTTATTTGTTTTACAGGGAGGGGCACCACAACAGGCCTGATGACCTTAAATAACAAGGGTTCCGAGGCGCAGCAACATTTACAGCGCCGTACTCCCCACCACACCTCCCACCGCACCAACACTTCCCTCCACAGACTCCTCTTGAGCACCTTCCCCAGGAGAATCAAAGTCACTCACTTCGGCCATAAAGCCTTCAAAATCCAATGCTGACACTTCTGACATTGCATCCTCTTCATCCTCAACTGTAGAATGGCCGGGAATTTCTGCGCATCAACATGACAACACGTGACGCGCTGTGTGAGGGGTGGTCGCGCACTAATAGAAAATGGTATTTTTGAGCCACTCCTTGCCTCTGCCTCGCGTTCTGTGCGGTAAACTCGCGCATTCAAGGGTTTTTGGTTATGATTTTTGGTCACTTGCGCACAATGCAAATCGCCCACTGTGATGACGTGCACTGTGCGAACCTACTGTATACATACATATATATATATATATATATATATATATATATATATATATATATATATATATGTGTGTGTGTGTGTGTGTGTGTGTGTGTGTGTGTGTGTGTGTGTGTGTTCGACATCTGTGCTAAGGCTTCAGTGCCTATTCCAAAGTTCCAGTGGTCCTCCTTGGGGCCCAGTAGTCCTACATCTCCACATGTCACCACTTCGGCGCTAACGCCCACTATCCATATTGAATACATTCTAGGGCTGTCTCATACAGGACTGGTGTACTGGTATTAGCGGGGTACTTTTATGACATGTCGGCGGGTCTTCTGGTAGATCAGAAAAGTCCGCTTTATATGAAATTCAAATCCTTAAACTGTTTCCTGCCCCAGCCGGGATTCGAACCTGGGTCCATTAGGACTGCAGGCCGTCTATATATATATATATATATATATATATATATATATATATATATATATATATATATATATATATATATATATATATATATATATACAGGGAGAGAGCGAGAGAGAGAGATACAGCATAAATATATGTATAATCATCAGCCGTTTGAGTGTCCACTGCAGGACCGGCCTATCCTGACCGAAGTGGGAACGATACAGCCAATGTATCTCTACCAAGTGGCTTAGGCTGTGTGGTAGAGATTGTATGTAGGGTGGGAAATGCTTTTAAGTGTGAGTATAGTGCTGGAGTGGCTCTGGATGTGTGTGTAGTCTGTGAACCAAATGTAATCGGCCCGTGCAAGCCATCTGGGTGCAAGCATACTTTATAGTTCGCGACACTGGTTCAACCACAGCACCCCTTATGTCCACCAAAGCAGTACATGGCCGGAAGAACGCTCCTAAAGCTTACTACTCGTACCTCGGCGGGGTGCGAACCCTCATTCTCCCATGTACGATAATGCACACTCTACCACTGTACCACAGAGGCTCCATATATATATATATATATATATATATATATATATATATATATATATATATATATATATATATATATATATAGCCCGACGCCCTAATCCCGCAAAGGGTGGCCGCAGACAAAACGCCTCCAAGTCACTCTGTCACCCACCATTTGACTACTCTCCCCCCAACTCACCCCTGCCTCCCGCATATACCTCTCAACTCCATCCCTCCACCTCATCCTCGGTCTATCCCTCCCTCTCCCTCCCTCGACCTCACCTACATACACCCTCTTAGTCAGTCTTTCATTCTCCATTCTCTCCACATGTCCAAACCACCTCAGTGTATTTCTCCTAATCTTCTCAACCACATCCACATCCACCCCACAACGTTCCTTCACTTCTTCATTCGTCAACCTGTCCCTCCATGTCACTCCACATGCTCCTCTCAAGTAACTCATTTCCACTGCTCTCACTCTTGGCTTGTTCCCCTCTTGCAAGGTCCACGCCTCGCTTCCATACGTCAGGGTAGGGATCACAATACTATCAGGCAGTAACTTCTTAACTTCCATACTCACCTCCCTATTTCTCATCACTGCTTTCAGTGTACCAACAACCTTCCTTCCCTGCTGTACCCTTTCACGTACTTCGTCCCCCAAAGTTCCATCCTTACTCAACACACTACCCAAGTACTTGAATGCACTCACATTCTCCATATCCTCACCATCCAACCTCACTGCACACTCTGTGACTTCATTCCTCTCAAACACCATAACTTTACTTTTGTTTACATTAACTTACAGCTTCCTCCTCTTACACACTGTCCCAAATTCATTCACCAAACCTTGCAACTTCATATATATATATATATATATATATATATATATATATATATATATATATATATATATATATATATATATATATATATATATATATATATATGTGTGTGTGTGTGTGTGTGTGTGTGTGTGTGTGTGTGTGTGTTTGGACGTTTCATGATCATGGAGTGAATTTTTGAAACTGGAATTATATGAACACACACACTAACTTTTTTTCTATTTGGAAAGAAAAGTCAACAGACTAAGTCACTTTTTATTAAAATGAAAATAAGTCTCCCCGCAGATGGTGTCTTGTTTTACACTAATGGCTTATGAAGCCAACTACGAAATCAACCACAGAAAATGAAGACATTCTCTGCCAAAGCGACAAAGACCCGATTCAAGGACAGTATCCCTTGGAAGACAATATCCCACGAGAACAAAATACATACATACGTACATATATATATATATATATATATATATATATATATATATATATATATATATATATATATATATATATATATATATATATATATACGTGTGTGTGTGTGTGTGTGTGTGTGTGTGTGTGTACAGGATATACATACATATGCATATACAGTATATACGGTACATACATGTGCATATGTATGTAACAAACCTAACCTAACCTAACCTAGCCTAACCTATCTGTATGAACTGCGACATGGAACCAGTAAGGGTACAGACTAGAGTATACAAAAATGAAGTAAAATTTGTCCTCCAGGGATATTGTTCATGGGGGGAAATAATGTCCAGGATGATTTTGTCTTCGGGGGATATTGTGCATGGGGTGATATCGTCCTCCCGGGGATATTGCCCTGACATCCCAACACTCATGGCAGGACAAATGATTAGACTTACACAGACATCTGCAGTTGAGGAACCTCTTTCCTGTGGTTGGCGATGATTTGGAGGGCCAGCTGTCTCTTTTCCTTGCTCCTCGTGAGCTTCTCATTAAAGTCAGTCACCAGCTTGGCTCCATGTTCAGCGAAATCGTTGACTATGTTGACTGCTATGACCCAGCCGCAGAGCTCCTCAGTGTCCTCGAGCTCCCTGGGCACTTCCATCTTCAAAAACATGAAGAAGTTTTATGTTTGGATAGTGACAAAATCAGCAATCTTTCAGTTCGTGGGGTCTCGCAACTAGTGTTGTAGGTCTAAAGGCCAGTTTGATGTGGTCTTGGTCTTGATCTTGGTCTAGCTTGGCGTGGTCTTGGTCTTGATCTTGGTCTCGAAGCTTCTGGTCTCGGAGTTTTGGCTCGAGACCAGGTCGAGACCAGCATTACAAAGTGCATCGCGGTGTGAGGAAGGTCGGAACTTATGATCATACACGGAGAAAACTCATGGCTGATTCGATTCAGAGCGCGCCTTACAGCAGTGTACTGTCTACAGATACTGCCTGGCTAGCGCTACGGTGATGATACATGAGCTGAGCCCTGCGAGAGCCGGTAGAGTGAGTGCGAGTCGAGGGAGCATGCATGACGTGGCCATTCTCGCAGTAATGATCTCCGTTTGTACGCATGCATATTTGCAGCTCTGTTCACCTCCGTGTACTTCATATACAGTACGTGTATGGTGTATGCAATCCCCGCACCCTTCGTACACGTACAGCACAGGTCTAGCAAGTTCACTCGGAAAACGTAACCACAAAAATTTCTATTTTCCTATGTTTGTTTCTTCATGCCAATGAAGCAGTGAAAGCAGAAATATTTTGCTTAGATGTTTAGTTATTCACATTTAATAAATTTTGTAAATATATTTCCTCCCTTACAGAGGCATAGTCAGGGATTTGGAGCGATAGGGGCCAAGTCAGACATCATTCTAACCTTTCGAGTTATGACCCTTCAGAGCTTCCAAATGGCTATCACGGAGGCCTGCAGTGACTTCTGTGACCTTTTTAGAAGAAATCTGAATATTTTCTAATGTTTCACAGCCACCCTCGTATTTCATACAACTTGTTCATCTATGAGCGGGGGGGCCATGGCCATGTGGGCCAGTGGTGTTTCTAGCCCATTTGAAGTTGGGGGGGGGGGCACCTGGGGACTGATAAATCATCTGTAGTAGCAAGAAGGGCAGTGAGCAGACTCGAATGAGGGCTCCTTTCAAGAGGAAATGTTAGTGAAAACTGTTCTCTTAAACAAACAGTGGGTATGACCGTAAGAAGTATTTGGAGCACTTATGGAAGTAAAATATATATTTTACATTTATGAAAATTTTTTGCTTCCCATTGTGTATCCCGAAACCCCTTTGGTCTCCTGCGTAATTATCCCGAAAAATAGGTAGTCCCTCTGGACTGTTCATGAGAAATGAAAGATGAATATGTTGTGTATGGAACGTTTGGGCACGGGTAATGCTCGGAAAGAAGTGCTAACATTAGTCTTCCGAAATCAGTTTTCGCATGTCGAAGATACAGCTATCCATGAGTACGATGGCACTGACAAAGTTTGCAACACCATACATTACAACTTCAAAATCGTACTTTCAAAAGTTTAAAAACTTATTAAAACTTTCAAAAGCCGTAACATCGATGTGCAGGGCAGGACAGTAGAGAGCAAGGACCGCACCCTGAGGTACATGGAAAACGTTTGACACAGGCCAGAAAAAGAAGCAAAATTGTCACAGTCCAAAACAGCTCTTCCCATCGCCTCCCCTGTCCCAGAACTCAGTTTAGGGATAACCTTTGACATCAGCCAGAAAAACAATAATTTCTCAAAACGAGCAAAACATGTACGCCTTGTGGGGTGGGACAGTAACTGGCAATTGTGCTCATATTTGGCATGAAGTCATTGGTCGTGATATGCAACTCAGTTAGCATGTGTGCATTCACCGAGCAAAAATTTTAAAATCTGAAACACCCTAAACACACACACACACACACATATATATATATATATATATATATATATATATATATATATATATATATGGTGTTTCCGGACCAAAAAGGCGAACACTCAAATCCTATTTGTTCTAGGTCAGTCTTTCTTTCTATTCCAGAAAGACCATGTACAGGCACAGACACAAATATCTTCCCAAAGTTTGATGAATACATAGCGGAAAAATAGAAGTATCTGAAAAACGCACAGGTAGAAACAGAGTTTTCACAGTATTTCGCCAGTTGTAAATTTTCTTTAGACGGAGCTGAGAAGATAATTGTTTCTGTGACTGTACCTCTTATGCTTTTGAAGAGGAATCATAAGAGGTCCAGGAACTTTCTTTTTCAGCTTTCGCTGAATAACACACAGTATTTTCACACACTTGTTAACTATTACCAGTTACCTCAAAAATAATGCCCTCCAACCAGTGACCACAAGTGACCTCGAAGGTCAACCTCACATAGCCTATGTCCGAACTGGAGGTCATCTGAATCTCCATGCCAAAAATTGGGCTGCAGCGTCCAGTCGTTCAAGTATGAATTACCAGTGACCTCAAATGATCTCTGTCCAGTGACCTCAAATGACCTCGGAGGTCAATCTCATATAGCCTATGTCCGAATTGGAGGTCAAGTAAGTCTCCATGCCAAAAATTGGGCTGAAGGGGTACCCGGCGTTGCTTGGGCCAAAACGGCGAACACTACCGGTGACCTCAGATGACCCACATCTGAATATGACTCCCTAAAACAATCCTTGGATCACCCTGACTCTGAATATATGTGGGTCTAGGGGCCTCTGGCCTTTAGTCTGGGCGTGATTGAAGGAAATACAAACAAACTAATAATGCGGCTCATATTTTATATATATATATATATATATATATATATATATATATATATATATATATATATACTGTATATATATATATTTACTACAGGAGATGACAGCTACTGTACTCATTAGGATAGTGTGTTTCTCAATCTTTGGTACCAACGTGTGTGACTGTGCAGACCAATTCTGGATCAGCAAACTTTGTCACACAGTTGGCATGTCATGTCCCGGTTTGCTGGAAGAACTCTGTTTTGGTTGTGCCTCTGTTGTCTACGTTCTTCTCTGGCCAGATTCCAAGCTTCTTTGAGATGCATGGTTCCTTCTCTGCAGAGGGCTCGCCATTGTTTCTGTCAGAGGCATTGGTTTAAAGATCTTTTGTTGTGATGTTGCATTACTTCAAAGTTGTCCTTATATGGTCTTTATATCTCATCTTCTGCCCCCCCGGGTTGCGACATGCTGGAGGGAGTTGGCTGTTTCCGAGCAGCTGCCATTACCATCATCTCCATCACAGTTACCACAACCACCACCACCATCACAGCTATCTCCACGACCACCATCATCATCATAGCTACCACCACCACTACCACAGCTTTTTTAATGCAAGAAAGAAGGAACCAAAGGTAAGGAGCCTGCACAATGTTTCCTCAAAAAAAAAAAAAAAAAAAAAAATATATATATATATATATATATATATATATATATATATTTATATATAAATATTTATATATTTTTATATATATATATAAAAATATATCTATATATATATATATTTATATATATATATATAAACAAGATAACAGAGAGCCAAATTTCAGATCCGCTCATTTTGAGATGCCTAGACACACTGCGTTTGAAATACTGAAGATCACAGGCAGTAGGAAATGCAGACAAAGGGAGACAGTCCCAAGTTGACCTGTTTCATACTTGAAGGACTGGGGGTAACGGTTAACTCTTGCATTATTGAGTCAAACATAAAAGGGATGAGAGTTTATTGCTAGACGGGTGCTTTGCGCATGCAATAGTTGTGGAGGGATGCAAGCAGACAATTCAGAGAAGCAGTGTCTTTGAGGTAGCGAAAGAAAAGAGATAAAGATGCAGCAGTGCAGCAAAGAGACAGAGGTTTAACAGGGCCAGTAAGAGGAGGAAAGTTAATGTGACACAAGGTCTTTGACTCCATATCTTGCTGAGAAGAGCTGTTTGTGAGGAGCTTCCCCACACAAGAGAGTTGTACTCTACACAGGGGCGAATAAAACTAGTGTATAAAGTCAACAACTGAGAAGCGGGAAAAAGAGCATGGAGTTTGCTTAGCACATCTAACTTCCTGGAAGCAGATGTCATAAGAGAGGTAATTTATGATCTTTCCAAGATTAATCCCCAGAAATGAAACCTCATCTATGCTTAGAGATGATGCAGGATTGAGTTCGATATTGCTAAAATCAGAGGATACTCCTGCGAAAGATTTTGTCGGGTTGATAAATGTAAGAACTGAATTTTTGATGCATTAAAAACAAAAACAACAAAATTTACCCCAATCAGAGATAGAGCCAAGTCAGATACTAGGTGTGCCATACCCTCATCTGTGGTCTGTTAAAGTAGCTGCTGAGATGGGCACTGCGGGAAGCAAGTGGAAAGGGGAAGGGTGGAGTTATCAGCATATGAGTGGATAGGGTTAGGTGTGCAGCTTAGAGGGCCATTGATGAATAGTGGCAAGAGTTGGTGATAGGACAGAGCCCTGAGGAACACCACTATCAATAGCTCTACTGTAGGAGCAGAATGGTGTCTGTCTACAACAGCAGCTACTGGATGACCAGAAAGGAAGCTAGAGATGAAAACACAGATAAAAGGATTGGAACCATAAGAAGGCAGTTTTAAAATTAAAGATTTATGCCAGACTCGATCGAAGGCCTTAAAGATGTCAAATGTGATTGCAAAGCTCTCGCCAAAGTCCCGAAAGGAGGATGTCCAGGAGTCTGAAAGGTAGGTGAGAAGATCGCCAGTGAGGCATCCCTGGCGGAACCCACACTGACGATCTGAGAGATGGTTGTGATTGGAAAGGTGCTTTTAAATTTTTTTGTTAAGAATAGACTCAAAAACTTTTGAGACACAGGAAGTTAAAGCAATCCGACGATTGTTAGAGGGCTGGGAATGGACACCCTTCTTTGGGACATGCTGAATGAGAGCAAACTTCCAGCAAGAAGGAAAGGTATAAGTTGAGAGACAAAGGTGAGGGAGTTTACCTAGGCGGAGCGTAACCACAGAAGTAGAGTTCTTGAGAACAACAGGAGTGACCCCATCAGGCCCATATGCCTCATTAATACTGAGGCCAGTGATGGCAGAAAATGAATCAACTGGAGAAATTTGAATGTCAGCCATGAGAAAGACTGAGAGGGGACGTGATGGAGGAACAGCACCGGAATCGTTTAAGGTGAAATTGGAGGAGAACAACTGAGCAAAGAGTTCTGGTTTATCAGTAGTAGAAGTAGCTACAGAGCCATCAGAGTAGAAAAGAAGAGGGAAGAATGATGAGGTAAAGTTGTTAGAAAGGTTTTTGGGATGGTGCCAAAAGGAATGGGAAGAATTTGAGTTGCAGGGTTCAGAGTATTTAAAACAAATGAAGTTATTTTCAGCAGAACGAAGAACAGACTTAACACGATTCCGGGCAGAAACATAAAAGAGATGAGAATCAGGAGTGGGTTGGCTCTGGTACCTTTTTAAGGCCGTCTCCTTCCTGTGGACACCATTAGAATAAGCGTGACTAAACCATTTTTTTTTCCCGTTAGTCACAGGATATGAAAAAGGAATGTATTCTTTCATGCCAAGGAGAATAACCTCTTAAATGTACAAGGCACACTCAGATGGCTTTCAGACATGGAAGCAATAATTATTCCACGGAAAATCTAGTACTGCCTGAGAGCCTCCCAATATGTAGCTCCAAAGTGCCATAGCTGCCGCTTCTTTGGAGGATCTACAGGACTTACTGAAGCCATAGGACAGGTTAAGTTGAAAAGATTGTGATTGGAGGAGCCCAATGAAGGGAAGCGATGAACAATGTATGCAGAAGGACTGGATATAAGGATGAGGTCAGTTATGTTGGAACTCTCTTCAAAGCGGTCAGGGATACCGGTTGGGTGCTGTACAAGTTGCTCTAGGTCATTAAGAATAGAAAAGATGTAGGCTTGTTCTCCAAGTGGATCAGTGAAAGGAGAGGAGAGCCAACGGTGGTGGTGAACACTGAAATCACCTAGCATGGAGACTTCAGAGAAAGGAGAAATTGATAGGATGTGTTCCATCTTAGAAGTAAAATAGTCAGAGAATTTTTCAAATTAGAATTAAAGATAAGTAAACAGCACCATAATCGCAGCTGCCACCACCACCACCATCACAGCTACCCAACATTTTCTGCAGAATAAAAGCCGTTTTTTCGTAGCATCAACGAAATAATAGACATACTGTACACGCATATATATATATATATATATATATATATATATATATATATATATATATATATATATATATATATATATATATATATATTCACATAAGAATGTAAATTGCAGTGGTTCATACAAAAAAGAAGAATATGTACACATAAAAAAAAGACATGTTTAATATATTAAAAACAAGTATTAATCAATTAAGGACAATGGTTATTAAAAAGTAAGGAAATATATAAAAGCCTTTTTTTAAGGCTGGTTGGAATTAAAATCTCCAGTTATCTGGGTACTCCTGTATATAATATTGTTTTTACAGTGAATACAGGAATAGGTATGCTCCTATGAGTGTTGAATACTAAGCACTCATCTCTCTCTCTCTCTCTCTCTCTTTGAGGAAACAGTCTTGCGTGCCCCTAGCCATTGGTTCCTTCTTATTTCCATAAAAAAAGGAAACAAAATATAAGCGTAGAAATGAGACAGAAAGACAGACACACAGACCGACTGGTAAGAAGGAAGAGAATGAAAAAGAAGAAAAAGACTGAAAGAGAAACTGTGATTAAAAGAAATGAATAAGAGACAGGGAGGGAATGTGTTTCAAACACAAAGAGGACAGACACAAATGTGCAGACAAAATATGAGTGTGAATAATACATCAGAAAGCGCAAGAAAACTCTGTAAGAAAGAGACCGAGAAAGAAGGATATAGTCTGTTGCATACTAAAATATAGACCAACAGAAACGCTGGGGAAAGGACCTGTGGGAAATTTAGTTACGAGATTTTGACCACACTAACAGAGTAGCAACAAACCAAATAGAATTAATTATGAGTCTGGTCTTTACTTTTCTGTTCTGCTTTGATCGTGAGAGCTGGAGAACCAAATAATATATCGGGTTACTTTGTTTTTTTGCTTGACTTGAGCAGGAAGAGATGTGCATTCGATAAGAATAGTTCTCAAGCAGTTACGAATGATGGATTATAGAATAAACTCTTTAGTTTTCGTCATTTCGGCTTAGTTGCTACATCCGGTTGCAAGGTGCAGAACTAAACACTTCCGTAACAGTCTATAGCACCCGTCCCTTTGGTGATGTACCTATACCTCAAAATACCATGTATTATTGCATTTGTAGATAAAAAGAGCAATTTTCACATACTACATTCGTTGTGTCATTATATCGTATTATATGGTGCTTAGAGCGTCTGAGGATTAATATGGCGAGTGTAATTTTCCACGGGACAAGCCCTTGATTATTTTCGTATAGATATTATAGTACTGATATTTTCTTTTCTTTCTGTTTTCAGTCCTGCAAATGAATCATAAGTGTGCTATGATTTTTGTAGATTCCCGCCAAGGTTCCCCTTCCCACCTTATCACATACTATGCCGGGATTCAGAGTACATGTCCACCTGTCTCTCTGACTGTCTGTCTGTCTGTCTGTCTGTCATCAAACACTTCATACACGAGTGGACTGATTGTAATGAAAGTTGGCATGCAAATGGCCATGGAAAACTAGATTGTTAGTCATAAATGAATTTCTCCCCCTTCACCCCTTCTCTCCCTCCCCCTCCATTGTTTCCGCCAACCCGCGGTAAGGTCCCCCCCCCCCCAAGAAAAATTAATCATCATCAGTTTCATAATTCTGAACAATATTTTTTTGTACTTAAGTTTATTATCACATAAGATGAATCTTTTGAAAATGGTCTGAAAATATTAACACTGGTTCCAACAACTCAAGCTCAGATGAATAAACTCATTTGACGCTGGCAGAAACCATGACAAGATTTACAATGACTCAGAGATCGGCGAGGTAAGCAAAGAAGTATTATGGAAGGTTTTGCGTATGTATGGTGTAGCCAGTAAGTTGCTGGGTACCTTTAAGAGCTTTTGCTATGGTAGTGAAGCATGTGTAATGTAGGAGGGCATCTAAGTAAATGATTCAGAATCAGCAAATATATAAAAGCACTTTATGTATGACTGAACCGGTAGAGGGGTGGCCTGTAGTCCTAATGGATGTAGGTTCAAATCCCGCCTGGGGTAGGAAACAGTTCAAGGATTTGAATTTCACAAAAAGCAGACTTTACTGACCTACCAGAAGACCCTCTGACATGTTGTAAAAGCATCCCCGCTAATACCAGTACACCAGTCCTGTATGAGACACCCCTAGCATGTATTCAGTACGGACGGTGGGTGTTAGCGCCGAAGTGGTGACATGTGGATGTGTAGGAGGACTACTAGGCCTTGGGATAGGTCACTGACCCCGAGAAATTGGCTCTGAAGGCTTTGTCCAGAGTCGGACCAGGCGTGTGTATTCACAAAAAAAAAAAAAAAAAATGAAAGGGATTTGATCCGATTTTGTCCAAACTTAGTGGAAGGACTGAAGGTCAGTCAGCGAGTAAACCTGTTTTTTTTTTTTTTTTTTTTTTTTTTTTTTTACAACAATAGATCCATGGTCAAGGCCACAGTACACGGTCAACTTAAAGTTTTTGTCCGATTTTCACAGAAATTTAAGGGAGTTTTGCGGGTGAGACGGGAATAAGAGAATTTGATTTTGAGGACAATCAGTCTGAGGTCATGGTCGCATGGAAAGGTCTAAGGCCAAGGCTGCAGGGCAAGTTCTGCTCATTTTTAACTTAAACCAAAACTGGCGGAAAGGTTATGAGTCAGATAAGAATGACGGGAGTCAGTTGTGAGAATTATCAAAGGTCAGAGTCATAGGGCAAGGTCAGCGTCAATTTTTGTGTCTGTGTGTGTGAACAAAAAAAGTAAATAAAACAGTTATGATCTGATTTCGATCAAACTTGGTGGATGAGTTAAGGATCATCCAAGATGTTGACCTATTGTCTTCGAGAAAAATAGGTGAAATACCAAGATGACAATGCAAGGTCAACTTCAACCTTTTTTAGCCGAGGTACTGTAGAATGAACACTGAAGAATAGTTCGCGTTAAAACAAGATATTCAGTTTTGAAAACATTAAGTCTAAATTAAAGGTGACAGTGAAAGGTCCATGGTCAAAGTCAGTGGACAAAGTCACTCAGTTTTGATCTGATATGAACAAAAGTTAGTGCAAGGGTTAAGGTTAGACGTGACTGAAGCAATTCGATTTTGAGAGTAATCTGTAGATGGTCAAGCTTACATAGTAAAGTCAAATATTCGACTCTCTGATTGGCAGGTGGATACTGGCGTTGTACTCTTTGAGTGCTCCCTCTTGTTTTCATTTTTCACTCAATCCCATACTGACTCCCTCTGATATTTATGTTCTTGCTCGCCCACGCCCTTGACTCTCACACTTAGCCACTCTCGCTGTTACTTTCACTCTCGGATTCTCGCTCAGTCTACCTCAGCCCCTGGCTATTACTTTCTCACTCACTTGCTCACTTGCACGTTCACTCGTTCCAGCATTCTCACTCGCTTCCGTCAGTTCACTTTACCTCATTCTCTTTTCCACATTCAAACTCACTCCGGCATTCATCACCAGTGTCTCGTTTTCTTTCACTATCATTGACTCACACTCACTCTCAAACTCTATTACAGTACTCGCTTTCTCATGCGTACTGTCCCATAGCCCCTCCCACTCATTCACTTTCACACTTATTCACATTCTCACCATCACGTTCCCTCTAACACTTTCTCACAATATTTTACTACTTTAACTCACACTCTTACTCTCACACCCATTGACTCTCACACACTCCCACTAACGCACACTCACCATCTCTGACTCATGTATGTTCACTCAGTGTGTATAACCTCTCAGACACACTCCCTCTCCCTCTCTCCTAGTCTTACTTACTACATCGCTGTTACATTCACTGACTCATATCCTCTCAAACTATTTCACATTCTACATTGTTTTCTAACATTGGCCCTAGTAACTTACTCCCATACACTCTCTCGCCCTCACACCCAGTCAATAAGTTTATTACTTTCCCACACACTTCCAGTGACTTAACCCTTTTACTTTTATTTTGCTTTCATTTACTCACTGTCTTAGGCTATATACTTGCAAACCCACTCACACGTGCAGCCAATCTCTCTCTCTCTCTCTCTCTCTCTCTCTCTCTCTCTCTCTCTCTCTCACACACACACACACACACACACACACACACACACACACACACACACACACACACACACACTTGCTCAATTTCACAATCTTACAGGATCACTCGCTTCCACTCATACTCACCAACTCGGATATTTTCTTATTCTATTCAATCTTCCGGTCTCACATTAACTCATACCATCACTCTTTCAAGCTCTGAGTTTCTCCTATACTCTCTCTCTCTCTCTCTCTCTCTCTCTCTCTCTCTCTCTCTCTCACACACACACACACACACACACACGCACACAGCTTTTAACAGGGTTCATCATATTTCTTATCACTGCACATTTCTAAGATTCAACAATATTAGTCTTCACAAATTTATACGAAGTTATTATACCTCTAGTCAAAATGCTGTTTGTATTAATCTGTTTAATCAGTATAAGTCGTCTATGTTTTGCCTTTGCTGCTAACATACCATTTTTTCTTGCTAAGAAGCTTTTCCTTGGCAGTGAAAGGGCTAATAAAGGCTACACCTGTCTATAATCCCATCAGTTCGAAAAAGTCTCTTGGCCTAACTGAGATTCCTTTAGAGGTAACAGGAATAAAACTAAAACAAGCAATTGTGTACAGGGAGTTAACTATTACAAGTAACTAGTATAAATAAGAAACCGTCGAGAAAAAACCAGGGCGACCAGAGATACCAGGGAATGGTTTCGTGTTTCTTGTGAGGGTGCTATTACAAGAGAGCAGCGGAGGGCCAGGCTGAGTCGATCATTTATGGTTGGGTCGCCACGGAGATTTGCTGCCCCTTCAGACGTTCTGGAGGAGGATCTGTATGTTGTATAGAATCATGTAAATTTTTGGACTTTTCTGTTAAAATGTGTTGGGGTTCGGATATTAGTGATGGAAACAGGTAAGTGGGTCACTTTTACGTGACTCTACATTGAGTGACATGACAAATGGTTTTCTTTAATCCAGGAAACCATCTGATATGTTGATAGCAGCCACGTAGCAGAGAAACTGACGCTGGTGGTATAATGGGGTAAGGCGTTACAGCCGATTGTTGCTCATAAGGAAATAAACCTGTGAAATAATTGGGGTCTTATGCTCACATAATGATACTCAAGGATGAGACGAGCGACTTATCATCTTGCTTTTAATATCTGAGATGAACAGCATAACGCCAGGTCCAGCTTGGATCAAAAATCAATGTCGGAAAGTCTGTGTTGGAGGAAGTACAGTTTGGGCCAGAAATTGTGTTGGGGAGTCACTGGAGGCAAAAGTTACATACATTTACTCTACTCTTCTGACAGCTTTTGACCTCTACTTTACCTCCATCTGACACAGTTTTTTACCCCAACTATCCCTGAGCTCTTGATAGGGCAATAAAGGATGATGCAATAAAAACAGAACTGGTCATACTACGAACTCTTTGTACGATTATACTTTCAGCCCTGTTTACTTTCAGAGAGAGAGAGAGAGAGAGAGAGAGAGAGAGAGAGAGAGAGAGACAGAGAGAATTTAGTTTGGGAGTAACCGATGGAAATTAGTGTTCCAGCCAAGAACAAATGTTTGCTAAATATTAATTTCTGCTGCTAATCATTATCCTCTGCTAGCTAATATTCAGATGCTGAGAGATGTTCATTTACCATGGATGATTTGCACACCAGCGAGCATTAGTCCCATGGTCTTATGCGTTTGGTCCGGTTTTCTTTCCGTCTGTCCGTCTCTCTCTCTTTGCCTGAAACAAACCAGGATAATGAAGAAAATAAGACGGAATTGCACCATATTGGCTATAATGATTTAGGAACATAAGAAGACCAAACGATTAACTTCTGACTGAGAGTGTCAGGTCATAGGTCAAAGAGGTCACCTCAAACATATTTTCTCCGATTCTGATCAAACTTGGCATAAGGGTTGAGAGACAGGAAAAGGTAGAGTGCTTTAGTCTTAAAAACAATCGAACAAAGGTAAAGGTCAAAGGGCAAGGTCAAATGTTTGGCCCTTTAACTTAAAATAGGTTTGAATTCATCTGCCTCAAACTTGGCGGAGTAGTTTCCGGTTGGCCATGGATGAAGTTAACAATAGAGCAAAGGTCAAGGTCACAGGGTGGGGTCAACTTACAATACCTGTTTAACTAGTACATTCGATTTTAACCAAGTCTGGCAGATGGTTTGAAGGTCAGGTAAGAATGAAGTAATTCGAGGTCGAGAGTAATTAGTTGAGGATGAACGACTCTGGACAGTCAAAAACTCGGCTCTTGTCCGAGCATACTGCTCATCAGTTGAGAAGCTTAGAGATGGACTTCGCTACAAACAGTAGAATGGAAGCAGAGAAGGTGTTTCAGTTCATCACGTCTACATGACTATTTTCAGGCACTTTTTCACTGTAATACGGCAAAACCATGGGTGCCCAATGGCCGTGTGGACGGGCTTTTGGATCGACTGTACGGTGTGAGTGTTGCACTCTCTGAGTGCTTCTTTTGTCTCTAATAAACGTCAGGGAAAAGTGATGGATCTGCCTTAAGTGTATTGTAAACACAGAAGGACAGGAGGCGAATATTTGTTGCGGCTGTACATTTCAAGCACTAGAAAGTCTGTGTATATTTTTAACCCTCTTTGCTCTTACTCGTTAAAGGTCATGTATAAGATGGTGGAAGCTGATCATTTTCGATCTGCTTGTATATCTCAAGAGCTCTGACATCGATATACAAGTATTCTTCAGCTTGAAATGATGCTCGTCAGCTTCCGACTCATGTTGCCCAAGGAGAGATTTGTGCTTCAATACATCTCCTTGTTCCTTCCCCAGAGATCTTCTCCCTGCTCTTCCACTCTTTCCTTCCCTTTTCCCTCTTCGTTCCTTGCTTTAACTCGTACGTAGGTTTATTGTAGATGCTATAACGACTCTATGTGATCGTTTGATGACAAGTGTAAAAAAACGATCCATGCATAGTGCCATATCCCAAAAGTATTCTTACATTCTCCATCTTTTCACATTGAAACAGTGGATTGTAATTAGAAATATTGTCCATTAACTCATTACTTATGCATATATATCTACTGTTTCTGGAAATAGAGATTATATAAAACGCTTGGTGGCACAGAGGGTTAAGACTGTCCAGTTGGATGGATGCCGTAAGGGCTTACATTCAAGGAGTACGTGGGGTTTATTTTCGAACAGTGCCACTCAGGGGTTAGCGAGACTGGTCACCCTCGCCCTAAAAGTTGGGACTGAGTAGCCTAGCCCTGGGCTTTTACGTTATTGATGGGGAAAGAATGGGTGGATGGTAGACAGATATACAAGGGGACAGAATACATAAGAATATTACTGTAAGCCAGCCTACGCTCAGAGGTATTTACCTAATGAAAAGAGAGCTAACAGAAGCACCGCTTACTTTTCATCGATCACCTAGTACATATTTATTTTTTCATTATACCTCTCTGCCTCATTACACTGGTGACAGTGTGCCTGAGCGTCACAACTGACACATAAAGCTGTACGAAGCAGGAGCAAAAGAAATGTGTTTATTTTACACATGACACACCAAGTTTCTTGAATTTAGCTCATAAAAATGGCTGATTCTATCGCAATCTACAGTTATAAAAAGAAATACTTATGTACTTGATAACGATATTTCTCACACGGTAAACATGCTCTACAGTTCTGCAGATTCCCAGTGTAAGATTATTGAATATCACTGAAAATTCATTCCAATCATTCTACTGATGGTGTACTTGTACACAGTAAAACTGTTATCTCCTTCATGTGCTTCTGGAAGAAATCTTTCATATGATTTTGTGAAAGATACTTATCAAAATTCAAGCAAATCCATCATTTCTTTTGTTAGTTACCGTAGCATACCATGGTTGGATATCGAAATGTAGAGTTTTTTTTTCTTTCTCCACCTCACCGGTATTCTATCACAACTTATACGACACTGTATTAACCCAGTGAATATGGTGACACACTTATGTGGTTCATTCTTGCTACTTACGAGTATAAACGATTTTATTTAACTTCGGAAATGCCTTTCCTATTGAGGTGGTAAAAAAAAGAGTATACCATCTGTTGGTTGCAATAATGAATCATACATGACGACCTCGGGTGGAAGGGGTTTAATGGCATGGCTGGGTCGAATATTCATGAGAGGTGAAGTCAGTGAATGTACAGCGAGGTTGGATGGTGAGGAATTGGAAAATGTGAGTACGTTTAAGTACTTGGGTAGTGTGATGAGTAAGGATGGAGGTTTGGAGGGTGAAGTGCTTGAAAGAGTACAGCAGGGAAGAAAGGTTGCTGGTTCTTTGAAAACAGTGATAAGAAACAGGGAAGTGAAAAAGTTACTACATGACAGTATTGTGATACCAACTCTAACGTAGGAAGTGAAGCTTGGACGTTGTTGGAAGGACACAAGTCAAGAGTGAGAGCAGTGGAAATGAGTTATTTAAGAGGAGCCTGTGGAGTCACATGGAGAGACAGGCTGACGAATGAGGATATAAAAGAGCGTTGTGCGGTGGATGTGGATGTGATAGGAAGCGTTATGAGGAACACACTGAGGTAGTTTGGCCAAGTGGAGAGGATGGAGGGTGAAAGACTGACGAAGAGAGTGTATGTGAGTGAGGTGGAGGGGGGAAGAGGGAGGGGGAGGCCGAGGATGAGATGAAGGGATGGGGTGGAGAGGTATATGAGAGAGGGGGGTGTGAGTTGGGAGCAGGGCAGTGAAATGGCGGGGACAGGGCGACGTGGAGGCGATTTGTTTGTGGCCACCCCAAACGGGATTGAGGCGTCTAGCAATAGATAGATAGAGAGAGAGAACATCGTTCCTTTTTCCGAGGAACATACTGCATGCTGACCACTCCAGTTCACCGATGTATATTACCTAATCTTATGTTTTCCAAACAATTTTATTTATTCAGTGAGGGAGTTTTCGAAGTCTAAGGGTTAAACGAAGTGTCATTAATACCTTCACCACGAGTGGATCATCTTAAGTTTCTGTACTTTCGTCTGACTAACAATTTTAAAGTAAAAAAGACGTACTCGGATTGAAGGAGTTAAGGGTACCCTGTGGTCGGCTTACCATAAGCCGATGTTTTAATGAACATTATTCTCTCTTCCTCTTTCTCGTTTTTCTGTTGAAAGCTCGGCATTTCTGAACCTAGTGTAATATGAATAGATATCCAAATAAACACCATTTCCTGGTTCTTCTCCTCCTCCTTCTGGCGATTCTGTTTCTCTTGATTATGAGACTGCGTGACGCAAGAGCAGTATTATATATTCACAATGGTCCACCTCTGGCACTGCCTTTGAACAAAGCAGTGTGAGAACTTCATAATAACGGTGCCTTCAGACGATGCCCTCCGCCTCTCCCCTCCACTCTTCTCTCACCCTTCCTTATTGTCCTGGCAGTCACTCGCCCTCTCGCTCTTTGATTGTTGCTCTTCGTCAAGTTTAATGAAGCTATCGTTAAGGTTTGCTTGCTTGCTTGCTTTTAGCCACACTAGATGCAGCAGAAAGCATGAATGGCGACCTGAAATGAAATTATGGACCACGACGTAGCTTATACATGCTATACTATTTGTTAGGACTCCATATTATAATAATACTACTCATAGCATGATAGACAGATAGATAGATAGACAGATAGACAGTGTGATAAATAGGAACATTAGCCAAGGTGTGGGAATAGGAAATGTGTCAGCGTGAGTCGACCAAAGGAAATGTGTCCGCATTTCTGTAAGGAATGCCACACGTACACTATGTCACCTCTGCCATCATATCTTGTAGAAACTACGTAGGTGCTTGCAATAAAGTTTGTAGATCAGTTATGCGTAAGTTATATTCTTGGACGAGAGGTAGCCTAGTTATACGTGAATAGGTTCGTAAGTAGATAATCTTAGTTCCCATTGTCGTGCAATGACAGGAGAGGTAAAGATTAGTATGGGACTCTGTATAATTTTATTTGTCTTGAAAAGATTAACTAAAGTCTCTCATACACGAGTTAAATATAAAGTAGAGTCCCGCTGTTACCTCCCAGACTTGTCTCGCTAGACCCCTTCTCTCTCTTCCTCTCTGTACAACCTTTCGGTTCTATGGCTAGCCCCTTTCTGCCTCTCTAACTCTTCCATCCTTCCCTGAGGGCTAGTGTCACGTATGCAAGACACATGTGAATGTTCGAGAAGCCCGTGTGTGTCTGTGTATGTAGCGTTTCTGGTGACATAGTGTACGTGTGGCATTCCTTACAGAAATGCGGATACATTTCCTTTGGTCGACTCTCGCTGACACATTTCCTATTCCCACACTTTGGCTGATGTTCCTATTACACTGTCTATCTATCTATCCATCTATTTATCATGCTATGAATTGTATTATGATAATATGGAGTCCTGACATATTAACATCAAATTCTATTAGACTACTGTCGTTGATCAAATACGTGCGTAATATATGAAGTAACAGTGGGACAACATATGGCAAAGGAGTAGCCTACCACTCACAAAAGTCCTTGCAACCCTTAGCAGACAGTACACACCTTAAGAGACATTCCCTTAAAGTGAAAGATTAAAAAAGAATACGTAGACGTGGGAAAACTATGGTAGCGCATTGTATCGCTATCCCTGCCGTGCACCCCCTAGCCTGCCCCTCATGCCATAAACCCATCAGGCGGCAAAGGACGGATCCCAGTGGCACTCCGTCACGGCACCACAGTTTTACCACTGACCCTCTCACATGACAGGGAAAAGAATGAACGGAAAATGAGAGGGACAAACTGGACATTTCCTCTACCTGTATGATGAATGAAATGTTGATTTGGAGAATTCCTTTCCAATGCTCAGCAGTCTATTCCTCTACCATTAGACCACCACCTGCCACACCTTCTTACAGTACATATTACACATTGCAAAAATCTTGAATCGAGGTAATCTGGCCTTTCTTTCTTTTCTTTCTTTTTTTTTCGAAAAAGCCAAAGTGGCGTTGTGATTCCTTGGACACTGGACAGTGCTGAGAGTACTTCAAAAATAGCCTTCCCTTTTGCAGACATACCCATATAGATGTATCGGTTAGTTGACAGAAGGATGGACGACCAGATGGACAGGAGATTATACAGTATATATATATATATATATATATATATATATATATATATATATATATATATATATATATATATATATATATATATATATATATATATATATATATATATATATATATACACAGGAAAGAGAGAGAGAGAGAGAGAGAGAGAGAGAGAGAATTATATTCACCGATGTGTTCTAAACCCACCTCAAGTTTTTGCCAGTCCTAACTGAGTCATAAACCTGATTAACCTATTCTTTACTGAGAAGAGCCTTAGCTAAATACTTAGCGACCACCGACAGCAGGGTGATCAGAAATGGCGGGAGCACTACTCTGTTCATAGCCTCTACCTGCTGGTCCCAAAATGCCACCACCAACATCCACATCAATAATTCAATGAACGTCGAAGAGTTGCTTATTTTCAACTGCTGATTTACTCGCCTTACCAAACTATTTTAATTGGTCACTTAGATTATTAGCTCAAAAGACCCTCTTCAATAATTAACTGAAAATCCACTTGTCACTTATTATCACCTACTTTAAAAACAGATGTAATGTGGATATCATCTACAAACTCTTCCACTCCCACTCTTTTTTTTCTTCTTAACTGCTTCAGTGTGGTGAAGTTTTTTTTTTTTTTTTTTTTAATATTCAGAGACGATTATATGCACTTTAAAAGAGATTTATGGAACTGAGGCGTTAGATATGGCCTTCATGAATGACTTCACTGTAAGACGTCTCGACTCTCCATTAAGCTGAATATCATCGTCTAGTGATGACAAGAATGATAGAAAATATAACCTCGGTATGAAATGTTTAATGCTGTATGTAGTGATTGCTGACAGGGATAAAGTTTAGGTAAAAGACTGAAATATAATACTAAAACATACAGCAAAATTCCTGTGTTGCGACTGGAAACTGAAACCACCTTGGGCCGCATTCTAATCGACATACGAGGCTTTCTTCCCACCTCTTCCTTTGCAATTTATTTTGATTGAGCCGCATAACACTTGCTCCAAAGCGAAGCGTGTTTCGGAGATGGCTCTAGCTGGACAATTGCTAACAGACCCGACAGGGCCGCGAGGTTCTTGTATACTCTGTGATATGTACGAGCATGTCTGTTTATTGATTGGACAACTAATATACGAGAGAATATTTATTTACTTGTCATGTGCAGAAATAAATAGGAAAGGAAGAGGTCCTGGTAAGCCTCTTCGTAAACCTCCTAAGTCAGCGCAAATATGACTCTTGGCTCTATGACATCTACCTTTAGGTATGGCCCTGCCCATTGTACAGTTGTATACATTGTTGTTAAGACCTTCCCTACTACAAATCACATAAGAGTAAACAATGGCTTGACATCAATACTGCGATCTGAGCGCTACAGGCTATGTGGAATCATGTCACAGCCTCATACAACTTCAGGTAAACAGTATAGTGCTGTCATTGTCTTCAGCTGTACAGAACCATAGACTATTCTGTACCCATAACCGCCATGGAGGGAGGTTCACTATACTTGACCTTTTTCTCACAGCTACACCTTCTGCTTGTAGTATTCATATTTCCCTTCTGCTTAGTTTGGTCATAATTATATTTAAACAACTTTGGCAGAATCATGCTTATTTTAACGCTATCTGCATCAAGAAGGTTGCTTTCAAGAGGAAGCAGCATCATGTCACTCTTAAATCACACGCACTTTATGGTTCTGAATGAGGGTATGCTAAATCTTTTCTATTTTTTCCCTAAAATACCTTCATCCATTGTAAGTGGAGTGAATTTTCCACTCCCTCTATTACTGTGCCCCTCCCCCCCCAAAAAAAAAAAAAAAATCCAATAACTTTTTTCTCCCCCTTCTTACAAGTTACGGTTAGTCACAGGCTGTCTTATACTGTATGCATCTACAGTATAGTCGCGGCGCACGACTCACGTTGCCATTATCGTACCCTGGCCACCTACTCTTCAACATTGCTTCCTATTTCGTGTATAATGTAATATGCGTGTGAGTCGTGTATAATATGTTCGTGTATAATATTCGTGTATAACATGCGTGTATAATAATAATATTATGATTCTTATATAATATGATACGAAATCGGAAGCACTTCTGACAGGTAGTTTGCCAGGGTACGATAATGTCAACCTCAGAGTCGCGCGCCGCGACTATTGTCAGCAATGGAACTGTCTCCCTGAATCTGTCTTCTCCATTTATTATAATTCCCCAGTCCCCCCCCCCCCTTCCCATTCTTTCCCACTCTCCAATGCGCATGGGGTGTGCAATGAATGGAACAAGGCTTACTCCTTTTCCAAGGGGATGAAAATGAGAATGAGGATGATAAGGGAGGCTTGAGAGAAAGTGGTGTCCAGCGACAGGGAACGTTCTGTTACAGAATATTGTTTTAGGTTAGGGCGACTATGCTATTGTTACGGATATCTTTTGAGGTCTACCCGTAGCATCGCGAACATCTGCGATAGGGCTGCATACTTCTGAAATGCCTGTAGGAACATACTTTCAATATGGTTTGGTGCAGCTTCCTTAGGAGACAAGAAGAGATCAACTTGGGTGAGAAAGCAGATGAAAGTCAGACATTATGTTGGTTATATAAGAAGAGAGATGGAGGTGGGCAGGTTGTGAAGCAAGAATAAGACATAACCGATAGAATAAGAGTTTGACTGACTGGACTCCAAGAGGTAGTAAGCGCGGCAGAAAAAGGCCAGACAGGGGTGTGAAGAGATGATGAGATAGAGGAGTTTGCAGGCAAAACGTGGCAGAATTTGGCTCAGACAAGGAATTCGTGGAAAAGGATGGGGGAGGCCTTTGTTCAGCAGTGGACTAGCTTCGGCGGCCTGCAGTCCTAATGGACCCAGGATCGAATCCCGGCTGGGGCAGGGAACAGTTTAAGGATTTGAATTTCCTAAAAGGCAGACTTTCCTGATCTACCAGATGACCCACCGACATGTCGTAAAAATACCCCCGCTAATACCAATACACCAGTCCTGTATGAGACAGCCCTAGCATGTATTCATTATGGACGGTGGGTGTTAGCGCCGAAGTGGTGACATGTGGAGGTGTAGAAGGACTACTGGGCCTGGGGATAGGTGACTGCCCCCAAGAAATAGGCCCTGAGCCTTTGCCCAGAGTCGGACACGTAAAAAACTATATATATATATATATATATATAATTCATTCATCACTTCATCATCCAATCCTACTTTGCCCCATGAGAAGCGTAGGAGTCCGGGGCTAGGCAAGTTGATCCTGGCATTTAAGATGGGAGTGAAAAGCCTCATTCATCCCTGAGTGGCATTATGTGAGCAATAAACCCTAACCACCCCTTGGATATTAAACTTCACCGGCTGAATCCGATTGGAGCGCCATAATTACTTACTAAACCACCAGGCGCCATAATTTGGTGTAATGGATACCACCCAGCATAGTAAATGGTTTCCTGGTGGCCAGGGAACCATCTGGTTTGTCACTCAGTGTAGAGTCACCCACAGGCAGAAGGAAGAGGAAAGAATGAAGGAAAGAAAGACAAAAGAGACCCTTAGGCAGAAGGCAGTGGAAAGAATGAAGGAAAAAAAGACAGAAGAGGGAGTGTAAAGTCACCCGTAGGCAGAAGGAAGAGGAATGAATGAAGGAAAGAAAGACAGAAGAGGATGGAAGGAAAGAAGGATGGAGGAGAGGAAAGGGCAGATATATATATATATATATATATATATATATATATATATCATCATCAGCCGTTTGAGTATCCACTTCAGGACCGGCCTATCCTGACCGAAGTCGGGACGATACAGCCAATGTAGCTGTCTGGTAGAGATTGTATGTAGGGTGAGAAGTGCTTGTAAATGTAATTATAGTGTTGGAGTGGCTTTGGATGTGTGTGTAGTCTGTGAACCAAGTGTAATCGGCCCGCGCAAGCTACTTTATAGTAAGCGACACTGGTTCAACCACAACACCCCTAGTGTCCGCCAATGCAATACGTGGCCGGGTGAACACTCTCAAAGTTTATTACCCTGGCGGGGCGCGAACGCTGGCTCACCCGTGTACGAAATGCACACTCTACCACTTTACCACAGAGGCTCCATATATATATATGTTATGATGATAAATTAATCTCTCCCACAGGCCATTATTTTACCTCCCCTCCTCCCACCAGTGACTGAGAGTGAGACAGGGACTGATAACCATGGCGGTGGTAGGTCACTGCTCGCTCACACGCAACTGTCTCATCATTGTCACCTTGGAGAAGCATCTGCTGCCTAACCACTTTGCCTCACCTCACCTTATCTCTATATTCTTCGTCTCACCTTCTCATCATGGCTCATTTCCTTATCACACCTGTCCTAACTCAGCCTCTCATTGGTTACTTCACACTCCTCACTTTGTATCATGTTCTCATCACCTCTCTATTTGCTTCGTCTCTCAACACGTAACCTTTCTTGCTTCACTTCTCTTCATATTTCATCTCATCCTTAAATATAACCTAGCTTTATATCTCATTTTTCTTACTTTATCTCATTTTGCTCTCATCATTTCCCTTGCTCCATCTCTCATATTTCCTTGCCCATTTTCACTTCTGTCTTTCCCCACCTGGTCTTTTCATTCATTATCCATCACATTACCTCACTTTATCCTCTATTGCCCCATCGTTTTCATCTCCTTATGCGTGTATCACCTCATTTCACTTTGCCTATCCTCGATCCTTGTCTCACCTCCCTTCTTTCTTCACCTTTGTCCAGCGTTATCTGTTCATACCTTACCTCTATATTCCACCTCCTCTCACCTTTTCCCTCAGCCATTTTTGTTTTCCTTCCTTATCTCATCGCATTTCTCTCCTTGCCTCCCTCTTTTCCTTCTCTTACCTCTCCCCCTTGCCCTCTCTCTCTCTCTCTCTCTCTCTCTCTCTCTCTCTCTCTCTCTCTCTTTCCCCACCACCACAACCCTTCGTCACTCTTGGAATTTTTTTCTCTTTGTTATTGTTTCTACCTCCCTTTCCTTGGGGGAAGCAGCCTAGGTATATAGATAGATAGATTGTTTCTTTTTCTTTCCGTCGTCCTCTCTTTTATCTCTTATTCTTTCACTTCCTTCCCCTCGTCAATTATGCCTTGTTTCTCCTTCCTTCGTCTCTCCTGTTATTCCTTTCATCTCTTTCCCCACTTCTCTCCTGTTTTCCTTTCTCCTTTTCTTTCTCTTTATTCTCTCACCCACTCCTCCTCTGTCTTTAATTCACATTTTCTCTTCCCCTCGACTTCTGTGGTTTTCTTATGTTCCCGTTTTCTCTCCTGTTTTTCCTGCCCTCTTTTCCCCTCGTCTCTCCTGTTTTTCATCCCCTCCGTTTCCCTCGTCACTCATGTTTTCATCCCCTGTCTTTTCCACGTCTCTTTTAGTTTTCAACCCCTTTCCTTTCCTCGTTTCTCTGTTTTTCATCCCCTGTCCATACATTGTCTCTCCTGTTTTTCTTCCTTCTCATCCCCCGTCCATCCTGCTTTCCCTCTCCACTCATCCACTCGTCTATCTGGTTTTCCTCCCCTCTCCTCTTCTCGCCTCACTTCGCCTCACCGCCTATCACCCCTTCTCATTTCGCCTCACTTCATTTCTTCTTCCCTTAACCCACCTCATACCCTCTTTTCTTCCCCTTTTCACGCGCTGTCTCTCCTCGGAGCATTTTTCTTCATCTTACCACGCACTGCCGCAATTCTCCTCACAATCACTCTCTCTCTCTGCTCTCATTTCCTTCCTCTCCTCTGCTTACCTTCTCTCCCTTTTTTCTCACCGCTTCCTCTGCTGTTCTTACCCTCTTTCCCTCTCTTCCTCAACTTCTCCTCTTCTTTTCTCACATTCTCTCCCTATCCTCTCTTCACCTTCTCTTCCATCTTTACTCTTCTCTCTTCATCCTTTTTACGCAACTTCTTTTTTCCCCTCTTTTCCCTCATTTCCTTTTCTTTCCTTCCCCTCCCTATTTCACTACTTACCCTCACCTTTTCCACCTTTCTTCTCTACACGCCACCCTTCACCTCTTCCCTCCAGACTTCTTCATCTTTACTCTCTGCTTTCCTCCCCGCCACCTCTTCTCATCTCATTCGTCTACCCATCGCCTAACTTTGTCATCGTTACTCTTATCTTTTCTTTGGCAAATTTCTTTCGTCCCCCCTGCTCTCGCTTACTTTCTCTCCTCGTCTCCTCTCATCCCTCTTCCATCCCTCTAACTTTGTCCACTTCTTATCATTCTTTTGGCAGTTTTCCTTTTCCTTCCCGTCACTCCTCTCATTTTTCCTCCTTGTTTCCCCTCCCCTCACTCCCTTCTCCTTTCATTCCCCTTCCCTTCCCCTGACTTTGCTTCCCTATTTATCATTCCTTTGGCAGTCTTCCATTTCATTGTTTTCTCTTCTCATCACTTCCTCTCCTTCAACTACCACTTTTCGCAGTTTCACTTCCCTTTACTCAGCATTCTCTCCCTCATCAACATTCTTCATCCTTTCCTCAGTTTCCCTCCCGGTCACGCCATTTTCCCTCTTTTCCATACTTCCCCCTCATCTTCCATCATGTTCATCTCTTTCCCACTGCCATTAACTCCCCATCGAATCAGTTCCCCTCACCTACTCCCACACTTCCCCTCGTTTCTAACCTTCTTTTGCCTACTTTGTAATCCCCTTCCCTCATACCATCTCGTATCACTTTGCGACCCTTTCAAAATCCTCCACACTTTTCTTTTCTCCCTATTTCTAACCTCTCCCTTCCTTTCCCTGTTCTTCCTTTCCCCGGTTCCGCATCTTTCCTCCTTTCTTCCTCTCTTCCCTTCATCCCTCTCAGATCTCAGCCCCTCCCTTCCCATATCCTTCTGTCATCTCTCGTAGCATATCCTTCTCGTCTCCACTGCTCCCCGTTTTCGTTTCTTTCATTCTTTTTCCTCTCTCGCTTTCCCTTCTCCTCTAATCCTTTTCCCTCATTTTTCCTCCTCGTTTCACCTCAGTTACTCCTCCTTCATCTCTTCCATTCTCTCTTCCCTTTCTGTCTTCTCGTCTCTCTTTCAAACCACTTCATCATCTAATTCTATCACCCCCCCTCTCTCTTCCTTTTTTGTTCCCCCGGTTCTTTCGCCCCTCTCATCAATTTTACTTCCTTCCAAACTCCCCCTTTCTCGCCTTTCCATTCCATTCCAAAAACCACTGGACCCTGCCCTTTCCTTTCCTTGGAACCTCACTACTTCCCTCCCCTCGTTTTTTTTTTTTTTTTTTTTTCAGTCCTCACATTTTCCCTCGTATTCTCTCGCCTCCCTTCTTCTCCTCTTTTCTCTCCTCTCATTATCACACCTCCCTTCCATGTCTCTCAGTTCTACTCTCTCCATTTACATCTCCTTCTCTCCAGTTCCTTCCATTACCTTCCATTTTCCTTCCTTCTGGTCATTACCTTTCCTCTCGTCTCCCTATTCATCCTCTCTTTTATTCTTCCCTCTCTTCCAGTTCCCACTCCTTCCTCATTTTATCGTCTCCCACCCCTTTTCTTCCAGTCCCCCTTCTTCAAGTTCCCCCATATCTCCCCGTTTATTTTTTTTTTTGTCTCCCTCCCCTCCCATTCTCTCCTTATCCGCATCCACTCGCTTCCAGCCTTCTACTCTCTTCTTCATTTCCCTCTCTTCCGCCCCCTCCTCTTCTCCTTTCCTTTCCAACGCCCTTTCTTCCTGTTCTCATGTTTCCTCTCATCTTTCCCTCCTATCCATACCAGCTCTCTTCTCTCTAGTTCACATTTCTCCCTTCCCTTCCAGCCCTTACTCCCATCTCTTACCCATCCCCTCCACGCTCCCCCCTCCCGCTCTGGCCTGGCTCACCCCGCCTCATTACCCCAGCAGGAAGGTCGTCACTCGGGGCGTCACGGGGTAAAACATGAGTTAAACTGGGAAGGGAGGGGCACAAGGGGGTAAGGGGGAAGCGAGGGGGATACGGGTAGCTGGAGGGGCGGACAGGGGTACGAATGGAAGGGGGACGCAAGGGGTAAAATATGAGTAAAACTGAGAGGGGCAGAGGGTGTGGAAGAAGGGACAATGGTCGGGAAGAAGAGGTAGGAAGTGGAGAAAAGGGAGGGTAAAGGGGGCGGCAAGGGGGGGTCCAGGCGGAATGGGGGAGTCACGGGGTAAAACATGAGTTAAACTGAGGCAGGAGGGGCAGAGGGGGTGGGGGTGGCAGCGACAAAGTTCCCGGGGCGTGATGTTGTGAGGGCGGTGATTATGTGCTAACCCACTCTTTTCTTGCCGGCAGTTTGTGTGCTTGGTGTTGGGCGGAGTTTGGGTTCACCGTGCCATGATTTGGAGAAGTGGCCATTTCTTCACCCTACTGGAATTTTCGCCACGGTGCTTGGCAAGTGTGCTGGGGAGCAACTTCGGGGTGTGTGTATTTGGGTTACGACTGAGTTACTCGCATTTTTGGACCTTTTCCTCCTTCACTATCCATCAGTGTCTCGTGATTTCCCTTCTAGGCTCCACTTAGGGAGGTGCTTCGTATACCTCGAGCCTTTTCACCTGCCTCCACGTACACTCATAGAAAAAATCAAACACCTGAGCAAGATGAATGTGAGAATGAGCAGAATGGGTCATCTCGGTATGGTTGCTATGCCTGACTGCAAGTGACGTAATCGTGTGTCAGGCCACAAGTGTATTGTGATTACTGTTGAAAATGATGTAATGCTACAATACAGCCAAGAAATGTGTCTTCAGATTCATCGTTCATTTTACCACAGTGCGTGATCTTCTTGATAGGAGTGTGCGACAAGAGGATTGCCGCTCATTTAAGTCGTTATCATTAAAGAAATAATAAGTTTCAGCTCACTGGCTCTGTTACTCAAATATAATACTTAAAAGCTGGTATACAGGAAGACTGTCAGTTTTATCTGCTTGTCTATCTATCTGTCTATCTATCTATTGCCAGACGCCTTAATACCTTAAGGGGTAGCCACAAACAAATCGCCTCCATGTTGCCCGGTTCCCCGCCATTTCACTGCCCTGTTCCCAGCTTACACACCTCTCTCTCATATACTTCTTCACTCCATCCCTCCATCTCATCCTTGGCCTCCCCCTCCCTCATCCCTCCTCCGCCTTACCTACATACACTCACCTCGTTCGTCTCTCGCTTTCCATCCTTTTCACATGGCCAAACCACCTCAATGTATTTCTCTTAACGCATTTTATGACATCCACATCCACACCACAACGCTCCTACACTTCCTCATTTGTCTCTCTATGTAACTCCACATGCACCTCTCCAACAATTCATTTCCACTACCCTCATTCTTGACTTGTGTTCTTCCAACAAAGTCCAAGCTTCACTTCCATACGTCAGAGTTGGTATGACAATACTGCCATGCACCGACTTTTTTTTTACTTTAATGCTCACTTCACTGTTTCTTATCACTGATTTCACGGAACCAGCAACCTTTCTTCCTCGTTGTACCCTTTCAAGCACTTCACCCTTCAAACTTTCATCCTTACTCATCACACTCATATATATATATATATATATATATATATATATATATATATATATGGAGAGAGAGAGAGAGAGAGAGAGAGAGAGATCCATCATCAAATCCTACGTTGCTCTATGAGAAGCATAGGAGCCCGGGGCTAGGCAAGTTGTTCCTGACATTTAAGATGACAGTGACCAGCCTCACTCATCCCTGAGTGGCATTACTTGACCAATAAACCCCACCCACCCCTATAAACCTTCACCGGCTCAATCCGATTGGAGCGCCGTAATTACCCACTAAAAACACCAGGCGCCGAATTTGGTTGTATGATTACCATCCAGAGCAGTGAATGGTTTCCTGGTGCGCAGGAAACCAGTTGACCTGTCAGTGTAGAGTCACCCTCAGGCAGAACGAAGAGGAAAAAATGAATGAAAGAAAGACAAAAGAAAGAGTGTAAAGTCACCGGCAGGCAGAAGGACGAGGAAAGAATGAAGGAAATAAAGACAGAAGAGGATGGAAGGAAAAGAAGGATGGAGGAGAGGAAAGGGCAGACACCTGAGAGCAGCACTACATCAAGAAAGTGGAGGGCGCTCACCATCCACTCACTTGATGTAGTGCTGCTCTCAGGTGTCTGCCTTTTCCTCTCCTCCATCCTTCTTTCTTTCCATCCTCTTCTGTCTTTCTTTCCTTCATTCTTTCCTCGTCCTTCTTCCTGCCGGTGAATTTACACTTCTGTCTTTCTTTCCTTCATTCTTTCATGTTCGTTCTGGCTGTGGATGACTCCACACTGAGTGACAAGTCAAATGGTTTCCTGTACACCAGGAAACCATTTACTACTCTGGATGGTAATCATATAACCAGATTTTGGCACCTGGTGGTTTAGTGGGTAATTACTGCGCTCCAATCGAATTCAGCCGGTGAAGGTTTATATCCAAGGGATGGTTGGGGTTTATTGCTCACGTAATGCCACTCAGGGATGAGTGAAGCTGGTCACTCTCATTTCATCTTAAATGTCAGGACCAACTTGCCTAGCCCCAGGCTCCTACGCTCCTCATGGGGCAACGCAGGGTTTGATGATGGATGGATATATATATATATATATATATATATATATATATATAGTTGCAGGCCGACTCTGATACATAAGTTTGATATCTTTCAAAATATTCTTTGTGTCTGCGTTCAGAGGTGACCTAACTACAAAAAGTTACGTATCCTAAGTTTATGGCAATATTCTAATGTGTCAAGAGCTTGGGGAGTTTAATTTAATTTCTTATATTTGTGCTCTAACAGGCAGTAGCTGAAAACCTTGAAATTATAACCAAACACTGTGAAAATATTTGTAACTTCTGCCAAAATTGCTCCACTAAGGAAACAGACGAGACATGTAAAATCAGTCCCAGACAATTTACCAAACAACAAAGCTCCAGGTTCCGACGAAATTCCTCCCTGAGTTATGAAAATGTTCCTCCAAAGTTGCTCTTTTTTAGTTAAATTATTCAGACTACGCATACGTACATTTTCCTTCCCCGTTTCTTGGAAACGAGACAACATTCATCCACTTCCAAAGAAAGTTCCTCTCATCCCTCTGATTACAGACCTAAAGCCATTACAACTGTTCTTGGTAAAGTATTTGAGACTGTCACTGATAAGCATATTGTTAACCATCTTGAATCCAACAACTTTATTAGTGACAGAAAGGTTGGTTTTCGCCACGAAAGATTCATTGATTTATACTGTCTCATTACTCACACAGTTCATCAATCAATTGATCTTGGAGAAACCATGCATTAGCCCTCGATATTCGTAAAGCTTTTGACAGTGTGGTACGGTTCCCTGTTATTCAGACTCCCTTGCTGTGACCTATCATCTTTTGACCCACTGATTCCTTATATTTCAGCAACAGAAAGATGAGGAGTAAAAGTGGATGATGTATATTCCAATTTCCAGGCAATTAATGCTCCTGTGCCACAAGGATCAGTCTTAGCTCCGATCCTGTTCCTCATTCATATTTATGATCACGTGTTGATGAATTAATGAAAATGAATGATCACTTGTCTGTCACCCATTGTTCCATTCACTCATGTACGGATGACTCAACGCTTCACAGTTCCTTTACACTTGAACATCCAATCACAAAGTTTGATATCTCTAACTTCCAACTCAGCACAGCAATCTCCATAAATGAAGACCTCCCCAAGATCACTGAATGGGGACAAAATAAGTGTCTCATTTGATGCTGGGAAAACCAAGTATTTGCAGTTTACCAAAAGACATATATTTCCTAATCCTTGTAATACTTCCAATGCAGCCAATATTAATATCTTTATCAGTACTGACATTTTCGGTGATTCGCTAACTTCTCCCTCAGTTGGACCTCTCTCATTAGATCATTTGCTAAAAACGCCTCAAAGAAACATGGATTAGTGTGAAAGAGTCCGTAACTTCTTCACTGGCGAGCATTTAGCTATACAGTAGTTTGTGCAACTCATGTGAGGTCTCAGCTCGAATATTGTTCATGTTTGTGGAATGGATGTGAGGAGATTGCTCTAAAACAACTGGACAAAATTCAGAACAAAACTATAAGAATAATTAACCCAGCAATTACCAATGAACTACCTCCCCTACAAGTAGGAAGGAATGTTGCCTCCCTTGCATTATTTTACAGATACTTTTATAGCAAATGCTCTGATGAAATTGTTTCCATTTGCACCACCTCTCCACACCTCCCCACGTGCTACACAGGCGTCTGGTGGCGCTCTTGGCATGACAGTCACGATACCATATCATGGAACATCTACCTATAAAAATTCCTTTATTCCCCAAATGACTCTTTGGAATTCGTTTTCCCAGATTAGTTTCTCCCAGCCTTCAACCCACAGCAGTTCAAGTGAAACTTACAGATTTTGTGGTGTATCGATTTTTTTTTTTTTTTTTTAAATCCAGATTCTTTTTCCTTCCCCTGTTCATCAGCTGTTAAGAAAGATAACGTAAAGAATGTCGTCCGTTTGTTGCTTGCTTCCCGTAGGTCAATGGCTGAATTTTAAAGTATGTTAGCGTTGTAGTCTTTACAGAGCACTGTTTCATGACTATCTTAAGAGGCTGCTCTGCGTGTTCTTCTTGTGTTACAGTTTAGAACTGAAGATGGAGAAATTGTGGTTTTAGGTCAAATTAAAGCCGACAGATATAATCTTTGTATGATTCATGCAGGTAAATAAGGTGAACATAGGCCGTTGCGGTTGTATTATCCTGGTATCTAAGAATACCTCAATAATGTGATAATTCTCTCTCCCTCTCTCTCTCTCTCTCTCTCTCTCTCTCTCTTTGTATATATATATATATATATATATATATATATATATATATATAGAGAGAGAGAGAGAGAGAGAGAGAGAGAGAGAGAGATACACTAGTGGGGGTACCCGGTTTTGCATGGGCTAAACAGGCGAACACTCTAATCCTGTTTGTTCTGTTTCAGTCTTTCTTACTACTCCAGAAAGACCATGTACCTCTTATGCTTTTGATAAGGGATTTTAAGTTGTCCAAGAACTTTCTATTTCAGCTTTGGCAGACTAATGCACAGCATTTATCAGCACTTGTTTATTGTTTCCGGTGACCTCAAATGACCTCTAACCGGTGACCTCAAATGACCGAGGGGTTCAACTTCACATAGCCTATGTCCGAACTGGAGGTCATGTGAGTTCCCATGCCAAAAATTGGGATGCATGGGTGCCCGGCATTGCCCGGACCAAAAAGGCGAACACTCTACCAATGACATAGAATGGCCGAGATCTGAATTTTGACCCCCTAAAACTATTATTGGGTCACCCTGATTCAGAATATATATATATATATATATATATATATATATATATATATATATATATATATATATATATATATATATATATATATATGGGTCTTGGGGTCTCTGGTTCTTGGTTTGGGCTCTTCAAAAGCATAAGAGGTACATGGTCTTTCTTGAGCAGAAAGAAAGATTGAACTTGAACAAAATTAATAGGATTGGGCTGCCTACTTCTTCCTTAGCCTTTATCATTCTTTTTCTGTGCCTGCCCTCCTCTCTTCCTATTTCTCCCATCTTTCCTGTCACTACTTATTGCTTTTCTTTCCGTTACAGGTGGCTTTACATTGAGTGACAAGCCAAATGGTTTCCTGTAAGCCAAGAAACCATTTACAACGCTTGGTGGTAACCATATAACCAAACCATACGTGCTCCCTACGTGTCAAGTGGGTTGGTGGAGGTTTAGTGCCCCTCCCTGTAAAACAAATAACTCAGAGTCAAATGGCCACCCCGTACGGGATTATGGCGTCTGGCAATAGATAGATAGATAGAATAGAATGTTCGCCTTTTTGGCCTGGCAACGCCGGGTGCCGCTGCTAGTGTATATATATATATATATATATATATATATATATATATACTGTATATATATATCCTCTGTGGTACAGTGGTAGAGTGTGCGTTTAGTACACGGGTGAACCAGGGTTCGCGCCCCGCCAGGGTAATAAACTTTGGGAGTGTTCACCCGGCCACGTACTGCATTGGCAGACACAAGGGGTGCTGGGGTTGAACCAGTGTCGCTTATTATAAAGTATGCTAGCACCCAGTCGGCTTGCTCGGGCCGATTACACTTGGTTCACAGACTACACACACATCCAAGGCTACTCCAACACTACAATTACACTTACAAGCACTTCTCACCCTACATACAATCTCTACTAGACAGCCTAAGCCACTTGGTAGAGATACAATGGCTGTATCGTCCCGCCTTCGGTCGGGATAGGCCGGTCCTGCAGTGGATACTCAAACGGCTGATGATGATGATGGTGATGATATATATACTGTATAGAGAGAGAGAGAGAGAGAGAGAGAGAGAGAGACTGGCTCTGGAAGTCCAGGGAAGTCAGAGTCATATAGAGACTTATGATTAAAACCATACGAAAGTAGCGTGAAAAAGAGAGAGAAAAGGCCATGAAAATCGATGTAGCTCAAAGCCATATAAAGCTTTAAATTAACATCCTAAGAAACACGGAATGGGGAAATAACGAAAATGGAGGGAACTCTGCGCCGAATAATTCCTAAAAGTAACAGCTTAAGAATATGGGGAAAACAGAGAAAGAGAAAAAGCCGTGGAAATTGAGGAAAACCTGTGTAACTCAGGCAGCGGGTTGGTGGGCAATACGTAGGAGCCTATCCACCGCTTCATCTGCATACCCTCAGTGTCATGCAAACCTGACGAGAATTTAAGTTCCTTCTTACTTGGCCGATGCTGCCGCTGGCCCGTCATTATCTTAGATTATCTCTCTCCTCGCTGGCTCTGTTGGATAAAAAAAGGAATGGGAAAAATGAAATGCTGAGGGTAGGCGGGGTTAGAGGAGGGGGGTTGGAGGGAGAGGTAAGAAGAGCAAGAGGGAGAGGCAAGAGAAGGGAAGAGTGGAAATATGGAGACAAAAAACTAAGAGGATGAGAAAAAGAAGGGAGAGAGAGAGAGAGAGAGAGAGAGAGAGAGAGAGAGAGAGACAGACAGACAGAGACAGAGAGACAGAGAGAGAGACAGAGAGAGAGAAGGAAGAAAGAAAGAGAGAAATTTAAGAAAAGGAAGGGAGGGAGGGAGAGAAGGAAAGGTAAAAGAAGGAGAAAAAGAAGCGAGACGTAAAAGATGGAAGAGGTGGGAGGGAGGGAGAGAGGTAAAAAGTAGGAGGTGGAAGGGAGACAGCAAACGGTAAGAACTGCACTGGAAGGAGGAAGGGAGGTAAGGGGTGAAGGGCAGGAAGAGAGGAAGAGAGGGAGAGACGATGAGGTGGGGGAGATGGAGGGAAACCGGGAAAGGTAAAGGACAGGGAGCGAGAGGGGGAGGGGTAAGAGATAGAAGCGAGGGAGAGGAAGGTAGTGAGGAGAGAGAGAGAGGGAGAGAGGTAATGAGAAGAGAGTGTTGGATATAAGAGAGTTGGAGTGTGTTAGTTGTGGAGGAGGAAGAGTGTTTGGAATGGAGAATGAAGGAGGCAAGGAAGGAATAAGCACTAGAGGTAATGAAGAGGAGTGTGTTGAAAACGAGAGAGATGGAAGGAGATGATGGTGGAGGAAAAAGAGTATTTCTAAATGGAGAATCAAGGAGGAAAGGAGGAAGTGAGTGCAGGCGGCACGGCTGGATGCAGCATTAATTAAAAGGTGGTTCAATGTTTTTCCTCCGATGACGAAACCATGCACTGCTATTTATACTAATGAAAACATAAAGTACAGTATATGAATCACCACAAATTATCTTACAGTAATAAACTACAAGCTTTCATCAGTGGGGCCAGAGTCATACGAAAAGCCTTTTTAAAACAGGTATTGCTACTTTCATTCAACTATTCTGTGCAACTTTACCAGGAAAATAATTACCACAGATGAAACAAGGGGAAAGGGGTCCAAATTCGTCTAAATTCCCTGGATCTTCCTCTGGATCCGCCACTGAGGAGGTAATGAAGGGAAGTGTTTGGAAAATAAGAGAGATGGAGGGATCTGAGAGCGAAAGAATGTAGGAATGGAGAGTCTAGGATAGAGAAGAAAGAACTGAGAAACGTAATGAGAGAGGGAGAAGTGTGCGGAAAATGAAAGAGATAGAGTGGAGGAAAGAGTGCTCGGAATGGAGATTCATGAAAGGAGAAAGAACTGCAATAGCTAATGAACCGAAAGCTTTGGATTAATGCCTATCGACTGCTGGAGGCTCGTCAAGGCAGGCAGTCAGATTTTACACAGTCCTAATCTTCCGTTATTTTACAACCTGTGTTGGCATTGAAGAATATAGGGAGAAGAAAACACTGCAACAGCTAAAGAAGAAAATGGCTTAGAATGAATACATATCAACTGTACTAGGCCAATAATCAGATTTTGCTGACCCCCTAAATTTCCCTTAAACACAGTCCTCAATTTTACTGCTAGGTGAAGAGGGGCACTGTTAATGGATGATAAAGAGAAGAGTGTGACAGAGCCTGAGTGGGGAGGATGTGCGGAGGAAAGAATGTCTGAAATGGACAACCGAGGAGGGGAACGAAGAAATGAATGGAAGAGGTAAATGAACTGTTGACCGCTCAGAATAGCAGAGAGAGAGAGAGAGAGAGAGAGAGAGAGAGAATCTAAAACAAGGCATGGGGAGTGAAGAAATCGGGCACTGTGACCAAATTCACTACGATGACCATTTTATCCTTGCTACCTCTAGACGAGTTTATTCAGATTAGGTGAGACTTTTCCAGTAGGATGGGTACACTCCTTCATTAACCTCTACTGTACTGTTTCGGGTCTCTCTAGGGGCCGGATATAATGGTTTGGTAACAGCAAGAATAAGCTAAAAATTACGATCTCAGGCTGAACACATACAAAAAAAAAAAAAAAAAAAAAGATTAAGAAAGCAATGAAGGAAGGAGGAGAAGAGAAATAATGAGTGGATAGAAGAATTAGGAGACCAACGAAAGAAAGACTGTAAAGAAGGAAGATCAAAGAAGAGAGAGGCTTCTGAGTGGAAAGCGGGCTATATTTCCGGTATGTTTTTAGGGATGTAGAAAGGAAGTGAAAGGATTTACGAGTAGAAAAAGAAAGTAACAGGCTGAGAACTAGAGGTGTGTAGAAAAGAGACGAAGAAAGCAGGGGAATTATGAAGGGTGGAGAAAGCAATGGATAAGTTTTCAGACAGGCAATGGGAGAGAAAAACAAAAGAATAAATTAATAAGAATGTGAATGTAGGAAGTAAAGTGGATGTGGGAAGTGAGAGAATGAGGAACAAGGGACTGTGAAAGGGATGATAAAAGAAGGTAACGCTGGGCCCAGAGAGGAGATTTTTTTCTTTTATCTTTGTGTGTGTGTGTGTGTGTGTGTGTGTGTGTGTGTGTGTGTGTGTGTGTGTGTGTGGTTCGGGGAGAGGTGTGGTGGCTGGAGAGTGAGAAGAATTTAAGCTTGTGCGGATTAGTTAAAAGAGGGGTGAATGAAGAACTGCGGAAAGAGATGGTAGAAGAAAACGGAATTATAAAAGACAGCGAGAGCAACAAATAAAGTTTTTAGCAAAGTAGTGAGGAAATGAAATGAAATGAAAGGTGGATGGTAAAAGAAAAAGAATGAAGGAAGGATTGTCGAAAGGGATGATAGTAGCAAGGGAGAAATCCGAAAGCTGACAGAGCAATGGGTAATTATCTCCGCCAAGGAGGTTATGTTTTTGCCCTCTTTGGTTTGTTTATCTGTCTGTCTGTTAGCAGGATTACTCGAAAAGATATGAACGATTTAGATAAAATTTTGTGGAAGGGTGAGCCATGGACCAAGGAAGAAGAGATTAAATTTGGGGGAGGATCCGGATCAAGATCAGGAGTATCCCGCACAATATCTCCAAACGTTATCAATGAATATTAATGAAATTTTGCGGAAAGGTGGGCCATGGACCAAGAAAGAATTGATTAAATTTGGGGGTGAAGCCAGACCCGGATGCGGGATTATGCAAATAGTTATGAACGGATTTTGATGAAAATTTGCGGAAGGGTGGACCATGGGCCAAGGAAGAAATGAGGAAGAAATGATTAAATTTGGAGGCGGATCCGGATCCAGAGTATCCCGCACAATATCTCCAAAAGTTCTCAAAGAATTTCAATTAAATTTTGTGGAAAGGTGGGCCATGGACCAAGAAAGAACTGGTTACATTTTGGGGAGGATCCGGACCCAGATCCTTTTTAATGGCAATGGCAATGCCAGAGGTATGCACTTTCTGAGTGTTTTCTAATTTACTCATGAAGTTAGTTAGGGAGTGCAAAGAATTAAAGAATAAAAAGAAGAAGAATGAGGAAGTGATTATGTAAGATTTTAAAACAAAGTAATAAAAAACGGATTTGATATAGAAATTACAGAAGGGTGAAAGAATAATATATGCGTATGAGTAAAAAGGCGTTGTGATATCGATGTGAATGTGATGGATAATGTTAAGAGGAATATCCTGAGATGGCTTGGCCATGTGGCGAGGATGAAGAGTGAAAGAATAACTAGGAGAGTGTATGTGAATGAGGTGGAGTGGGAAAGGACGGAGGGAGAATATAAAGCATGAGATGGAGGTATGGAGTGGAGAGGTATGTGAGAGAAGGTACGAGTTAGAAGGAGAGCAGCCAAAAGGCAGATGAGAGGTGATGTGGAGGCGATTTGTTTGTGGCCATCCCTTATGGGGTTCAGGCTTCTGGTAATAGGTAGACAAATAGGTACATAAGTATTCTGTAGAAAGGGAAAGAATGAAGAAGGGCAAAAAGTGAGCGAGAAGAGTACAAAGTACGGAAGAAATCAGAGAGGACAAAGAAAGACGTCTGGCAGTGGATGATTTCATAAACTTTTCTGAGCTTAAGTAGCGCAAAACATTACTTGTGTATAATTTTATCGTAACTTTCACGGCTACAAAACACCAAAGCCAAACTGAGATAATAATTTAAGTTAAAAAAAATAAAAGCAGTACTAATCAAATAGCATTTAACGTCTAACAAGACCTGTTGATTATAAAAAACTGACTATCATTCTTTATAAAAATGACCGTAGGAGAGTTAACACACACGAGTAACGCAATTGACGAAGGCTGCTTTACTGTGTTTTGCCTTGCTTCGGAACTTGGCCATTTCTTTCCCCGTTAGCTTATTGTTTATTAAGATTAGCCTGAATATCTATCTGTCCATATATCTATCCATCTATCTATCTATATCTATCTATCTATCTATCTATCTATCTATCTATCTATCTATATATATATATATATATATATATATATATATATATATATATATATATATATATTAGTGGTAGGTGGTGGCGACCATCATCCACTCACTTGATGTAGTGCTGCCTACTTCTTGCCTAGCCTTTATCATTATTTTTCTGTGCCTGCCCTCCTCTCTTCCTGTTTCTCCCAATTTCCTGTCACTTCTTATAGTTTTTCTTTCCTTTAGAGGTGGCTTTACATTGAGTGACAGGCCAAATGGTTTTCTGTAAGCCAAGAAACCATTCTACAAAGCTGGTTGGTAAACATATAACCAAACCATACGTGCTCCCTACGTGTCAACAAGTGGGTTGGTGGAGGTTAAGTGCCTCTCCCCGTTAAACAAATAACTCAAAGTCAAATGGCCACCCCTTACGGGATTATGACGTCTGGCAATATATATATATATATATATATATATATATATATATATATTATATATATATATATATATATATATATATATATATATATATCAGGAATCACCATTGCTCTCCATTTGCAGTTGTATGAATGCAATATTGCGGGCGGCTTGTACACACTCCCAGCATCGCCAGACTCCTCTACTATACTGTACATGTTCAAGACGTCTTTTACGAGTCTTGTGAAAGAAAGAATCCGTAGGACCAAGAAATCACACTTCTGTCAATGGAAAGGCGACATCTCCCACACATTGTTTCCCATATGGATTTATACAGTATGTGTAAAGCTATTTGAAGTGTAATGCTAAATGTTGCCCTTACCTAGAGGTATCGCTTTATTCAATATTACTACCAAATTCTTTAATACATATATTTGCATTTTTATTTTACTGGATGGTATTCTCTTTTTCTTCGAAGATTACGTACCTTCTCTTACTCAGTGATGATATATTTTTCATATTGCACTTTATCATTCTCTGGTGATGTACTTCACTGACGTAAACGTTGTAAATATTAAATGGCCGGCACCTTGAAGGGTCCGGCAATGAGATGGGTTAAGACCAGAAAGTGCGATAAAAGTCGAAAAGGAGAGGCAGAAGTTATAGTAAGACCTAATGAATATGCACAAAGGCAAAAAGTACTTCCATTCTTGATCACCTGAAGCAGCGAGAACACAAATCCACCTCAAATTTTGACAATGAATGTAATATGCGGCATGATGTAAACAGGTGGGTTGAAAGAAATGCGACTTGCCGGTGGGAAGGGATATTAAACATGTACAAAAATACACACAAACAAAAAAGAAAGGTAAATAAAATCTAACTAATCTACAGTAGTAGGAAGACAAGTCCTTCTCAAATCTCAGCAGAGAAACACAATAATACTGTGGAAACGAAGAATGCAACTGATGGAAGGTCAACGAAATCTATACGAAACACTAAAAATCATGAAACAAAACAGAAAATAAGCTTACTTTTATGCAGCAGAAACACAGCTGCCCTACACCTTGAGAGTGAATCCTCAAATGCGAGGAGGTAAGAGAAGAAAGGCGAATTGAAGAGAGACGAATTGAAGTGATAAAAAAAAAAAACTGCACACTGAAAATAAGCACACACTCACAGATCTAGAACATACAACGCAAGGCAATTCTCAATCACCCGAAGCAGCAGGTACACAAGGTAATGATGTAGAACAAAGATGAGCTGAATCGTGGTGAGTGGGTGATGTAAAAATGGAAAGTAATCCTATCCTGACTCAACTGAGGCAGCCAGAACACAAGCCATCCTCACAACTCAACAGTGAACCCTAGAATGAAACACGGTGAAAGTGGAGGAGGCTAAAGGAAAGGAAACGTGACGAGGAGGTATGGCAAAACCTGCTACCATTGCACAAAGACGGATACACGGCAAGAAAACTAAGCCTATTCTGAACCACCCGAAGCTACAAGAACCCAAGCCCTCCTCACGGCTGTACAGTGAATCCTAAAATGAGATGCGACGCGACAATAGAAGTGGTGGAGGTAGCGTAGGCACATCACGGCCAGGGAGGTGGAAATAAAAAGCCGCCGACGCATTGCAAGTACCTATGAATATGTATAGGGTGTGTCCTTTCCCACGCTGACATTTGAGAGAGAGAGAGAGAGAGAGAGAGAGAGAGAGAGAGAGAGAGGAGGGAGGATACTACGAGAGAGAGAGAGAGAGAGAGAGAGAGAGATGCTTTGGTAGTACTTGATAGTAGTTAGGCAGTACAGTTGATATAAACACAAGTACTGCTTCCACGAATTCATTTACCGCTCGTGGCGAGTGTTGTAAGCGTGTGCTAATGATTACTGAATTATCTCCTAATGTAGATGATGAGTGGTGAACAGGTTTCTTTTTACCACTTAAATGCAGTGATGTCTTTGCATGATGAATTCTCGTTACCGTCGGACGCTCTTACCCATTTTAAAATGAGACTTCTCGAAATATCTATCTTTATCCATTGCCAGACGCCTAAATCAAGTTAAGGGTAGCCACAGACAATCTCCACGTCGCCCTGTCCTCTGTCATTTGGCTGCCCTACCTCATAGATCTCTCCACTCCATCCCTCCATCTCATTCTAGCAGGGTTAACTCTAATCTTAGGTAGCGCTCTCAGTCCTAGGGTGTTTTCTTAGCTTGCATAAAATTGTCTGACTGTAGACAGAATTTTAAAAATCCATCGAATAGTATAATCGACTGTCACGGGTTTTTTATAATATCACGGTAATTTTAAAATGAATGGTTTAAATATTATTTAATTTGATAATAATATTCAATAGTTGAAGAGCAAAGACAATGGTTGTCTTGCTACATCAAGCAACGATTACTTTACGCTGGCTTAGCACGATTCTCTGAGAACGAGAATTTATAAACTTTCTCAACAGTACACAGCAGAGACTAATTACTCACAATTGCTGAATTACTGTACTGTTAGCCTCTGGAGAAAGTTACATCACCCCTGACAATAAATAACTAATACTAATAATAATAACATCAGGTTCTTGCTGATGCATTAACTCCTGGCACAACGGATTTTAAGTTAATACAACAAGACTGGTCTAAGTACCAGTTATGAATAGTAAATGTTTATGCAAGCTAGGAGCTATATGGAAAATAAGCTTAATTATGGAGAAATGAAACAAGATTTTTACTCTACATTAAGCTCAAGAAATAGAACTGTTAAATTTATTAATCACAAAAAATAAATTTAACATTACATTTCAAATCAATTAAATGAGACGCACTCGCTCACTCACACAGAAGCTAAATACTTACGCCTAGGAAAAAACACCTTAACTAAGCTCTTAAAACTACAAAATACACAAAAAGAAATACCAGTCGATGAATACTATGTATCACCCGAGGAGTGGGTGGGAGTACTGGGATTAACTGTACTAATGGAGCTTGGGGTGCTAGCTGACCTCTCCACTTCTGAGCACAGACCCTTTCTCCGTCACAGCAAACACAAGACTGCCTTCAAATCGTGGGAAAGAAAGGTGGAGCACTAAGCCGTATTTTCTAACGGTCGAGTGAGCGAAACGCGCCCAAATCAATCGCTCATCGGAAGCGCTAATGTCTCACACAGAGACGATCACGTATGACAATGAAAAACTGATTTATCAAAGCTTCCGTCCGAATGAGCGGTTAACTGAACGAAAAACAGTGAGTTTTCCACTAATAGTTCGTGGCTTCTCACAAAACGGAAATGTCGCGAATTGATTCGTGACATTACGCCCCTACAAACTTAAATTTTTTCCTTATGGGAAAAAATTTGTGGATATATATATATATGTATACATCCTAAGTCATTCGCACAAGATTCACACTGTGGTGTGTGTGTGCTATCCTGCTACAGGAGAAAGTCGCAGTCGTCAGTGAGCGAAAAAAACCTCGTATTTACGTTAATAGAAGCAAGCTTGAGGGAAAAACTCCGTGACGACGGTGAAAATCCTGTACTCAGGTCAAACTGAGCGAAAAGTCGCTACATTTACACTGACAACTAATTGTTGTGTAGTGTGATGTATGTAATACACAGTGTAGGTGTGACAGTTGCAGTGTAACTGTACCTACGTGTAAAATGACACAGTAAATAATATATGGCGATGACGAAGGCAGAGGAGAAGAGGTGGCAGCGTGCGGCAGACGATCGGCTGGCCCGCACAGCAAAACTGCTACACCCATTGCTGAACCTGCAAAACCAATTGAGGTGGAGCATCAAAAGTGTCAATGGGACAAAATTCTTATTATGTTACAATTACTCTCTCTGGCTAGCAGTCAGTACATGCTATGAAAAGTACACTCGAGGTCGCCATTAATTTTAGCACATGATTATGGTCGGCAAGTTGAGAATCCCTGTGCAAACTCGGGTCTTCCATAGCCTCGAATCGCACACGGGTCCTCAACCTGTGCCTTAACCTACAGTACTTATATTAATATCGGGAAGCTGAGAAACCTTGTGCAAACTTGGGTCTTCCATAGCCTCAAGTCGCCTCTACGGAATTCTCACCCCCCCCCCTTTAACCTACAGTACTTATATTAATATCGGGGAGCTGAGAATCCTTGTACAAACTTGGGTCTTCCATAGCCTCAAGTCGCCTCTGCGGAGTTCTCTCTCTCGAACTTCCCCCTTAACCTACAGTACATATATTAGTACCGGGAAGCTGAGAATCCTTGTGCAAACTTGGGTCTTCCATAGCCTCAAGTCGCCTCTCAACTTCCCCCTTAACCTACAGTACTTCTATTAGTACTGGGAAGCTGAGAATCCTTATGCAAACTTGGGTCTTCCATAGCCTCAAGTTGCCACTGCGGAGTTCTCTCTCGAACTTCCCCCTTAACCTACAGTACTTATATTAGTATCGGGGAGCTGAGAATCCTTATGCAAACTTGGGTCTTCCATAGCCTCAAGTCGCCTCTCAACTTCCCCCTTAACTTACGGTACATAATATGTATGTACAGGCCCTGGACATAATGTGTCCTGTGGGGCCAATGGGCGAGACGTCAGGTCTGCACCCACTTCACCACTACCCTGTCTCTCAACTGACTCAGAGATTACAGGTGTAGTTACAAATGGCACAGGAAGGGCATGTCCCTGATTAGTGGTGATACTTTGGCACACACTGCAAGAACGGACAAAACTATCTATGTCCCGTCCCATCCCTGGCCAGAAAAAGTCAGCTCGGATACGGCCCTGGGTCTTCCTTTTGCCCATGTGACCTCCTGAGACTGAACAATGACCCCATTGTAACACTGCTAGGCGGTACTCGGCGGGAACGACAAACTGCAGTCGAACCTCGCCCTCGGGTGTTCGTGACTCACGGTAGAGCCGTCCTTGTTTACGAAGGAACTTGGCTCGACCTCCCCGTGAATACGTAATCACTCGACCCTTTTGTTTGTTCCGCACGGTAGCAAGTGTCGGGTCAGAATGTTGTTCTTGCACAACAAGTTGACTACACATCAGATCTTGCGGCGATTCAATGATCACTGGGGTGACACAGTCTGGAGCCTCAGTCATGGCTCGTGTTACCGCAGCAGCCGAAGTCTGAGTAGCGTCATCATCGGAGCAACTATCCTTGACTCCTTGAATATTGCCTACTATTAAGTCAAATAGAGGCTCTGGCATGACAACTGCAAGTGTCGTACCAGTATAAAATGGAGATGCCACCTGGATACATGCCTCAGGGAACAATCTCACTGATCCATCAATAAGCTTTGCATGGATCTGTCGACCTGTATACTGCTCAGGCCGAACTAAACTCTGCTTGACAGAGCAACCTGAGGAACCATTGTCTCTCAGGACCTTCACAGGAATGCCTCCCACAAACCCTGGCTGAACAAGGAAGGTACTGTCACCTGTGGAAGGGCCTGTGGAGGAAGCAGCTAGCCACTCATGAGGCTGCTGAATTGATGTGGCAAACATTGTGCCTTGAGAATTATAAGATGGAACATTGGCCATCTGTGGAGGGGGGTTCACTGTCACTGTGGGACTAGTGAACTGTGGGGAAGTACCCACACTGGTAGGGACGTGACCACCGTGCTGCTGCTGAGGAATGAAGGCTGCGTTCGCTTCCTGCCTCTTTTGAGTTGGTGGTGAAAAAGTTTGTCCCGACGGTCGGTTGCGTGGCTGATACTGCTGCTGGTTAGGGTACTTGTTGTACCTCTTCCACTCAAGTTTCTGAGTGTTTTGCCCCTGGTCCTTCCACTGCGGTTTTGGACCTTGGCCATTACTCTGAGAACGGCCTTGGTGCTGGGATTCAGTCTGAGACGGCTTCCCAGACTTGGCAGTATCTTTTCTGCTCCAGGTGTTTTGCTTACGAGCTTGATACCCGTATGCAGTAAAGAATGCGTCAGCCTTCTCTGCCATTTGGCTGGCATCTTTCACCTGGCAGATCTTAAGCTGTGCTATGAGCTCAGCAGGCCACGACCTCTCTAGCTGTGTACGCAGCATAAGGTCAATTATCCCCTCACGCGTGGAAGGAGTTTCATCTTTCTCCATCCACTCATTTAAGTAAGCTGTGAGACGATCAAGGAACTGAACAGCTGTCTCCTTGTCTTGGAGACGAGCTCGCATGAACTGAACTTTGGCGTCGTCTACTGTGAGACCATACGCCTTAATGAGTGCAGCTTTCATCATCTCATATGTGAGATTGTCTCCACGAATTCTGTGGAGAATATCGAGGGCAGGGCCCTCAAATAGGCTAAGAAACTGAAGCCGCTTAGCTGCCTCATCCAGTTGATATAAGTCTGCCATGTCCTCAAAACGAGCTATGTACGGCTCGATTCGCTCGCTTTCCTTGTATGAAGGAAGCTTGATGTGTGGTGTCACCATAACATGTGCAGGGAGAGCGCTCGTGGAGCTTGGACCAACTGCAGCAGACGTGTCTGAAGCCAAGGAATCTTGCTTGAGCTTCAGCACTTCAAGTTCATGTTTTTCTCGTGCTTCTCGCTCGGCACGTTCGTGTTCTCGTTGTTCCCGCTCGTATTCGCGCTCTTTCTCACGCTGCTCTTGTTCATATGCACGCTCTCTTTCACGTTCCTCACGCTGTTCTCGCTCGTATTCGCGCTCTTTCTCACGCTGCTCTTGTTCATATGCACGCTCTCTTTCACGTTGTTCGCGCTGTTCTCGCTCGTATTCGCGCTGAATCTTACGCTCTTCACGGGCATCATTCTCGCGCTGCTGCTCCTGATTATGCCGTGAGAGTATATACTCTTTAATTTCGGTTGGGTCCGAAAGACCCATTTCTTTGGCTTCCTGTAAAAATACAGTAGTAGCCATTTCGCTAATTTATTAAGCAAACCGAAATAAAGTACTGACTGCTTAGCGACGAATACTAATAAACAAAAGTAAAGAGTACAGACACAAGCTAGTGGTGACCAGTCTTATCCAGTTAACTGGCAAAGAATAAATCAAAAATGTAAATGACTGGGAAGACTCAATAATAAACACAATGGTACGGCGACTTCCCAGAAGCGAATAAAATTGTCTGGCGTTACCAAAAATAAACTAGAGTTAAGTATTCTATTGATTAATAAAGCAAAAACTCACTTGCTAAATTAAGGGTAAACACCAGTAAACTTGTGCCTATAAACTTTAATTATAAATACCTAAATATGAATGAGTGAGCACTATCTCGTGAATAGCTTTAGAGCTAGGAGTTAATATCCTGGAATGAGGTCGCCAATTGTCACGGGTTTTTTATAATATCACGGTAATTTTAAAATGAATGGTTTAAATATTATTTAATTTGATAATAATATTCAATAGTTGAAGAGCAAAGACAATGGTTGTCTTGCTACATCAAGCAACGATTACTTTACGCTGGCTTAGCACGATTCTCTGAGAACGAGAATTTATAAACTTTCTCAACAGTACACAGCAGAGACTAATTACTCACAATTGCTGAATTACTGTACTGTTAGCCTCTGGAGAAAGTTACATCACCCCTGACAATAAATAACTAATACTAATAATAATAACATCAGGTTCTTGCTGATGCATTAACTCCTGGCACAACGGATTTTAAGTTAATACAACAAGACTGGTCTAAGTACCAGTTATGAATAGTAAATGTTTATGCAAGCTAGGAGCTATATGGAAAATAAGCTTAATTATGGAGAAATGAAACAAGATTTTTACTCTACATTAAGCTCAAGAAATAGAACTGTTAAATTTATTAATCACAAAAAATAAATTTAACATTACATTTCAAATCAATTAAATGAGACGCACTCGCTCACTCACACAGAAGCTAAATACTTACGCCTAGGAAAAACACCTTAACTAAGCTCTTAAAACTACAAAATACACAAAAAGAAATACCAGTCGATGAATACTATGTATCACCCGAGGAGTGGGTGGGAGTACTGGGATTAACTGTACTAATGGAGCTTGGGGTGCTAGCTGACCTCTCCACTTCTGAGCACAGACCCTTTCTCCGTCACAGCAAACACAAGACTGCCTTCAAATCGTGGGAAAGAAAGGCGGAGCACTAAGCCGTATTTTCTAACGGTCGAGTGAGCGAAACGCGCCCAAATCAATCGCTCATCGGAAGCGCTAATGTCTCACACAGAGACGATCACGTATGACAATGAAAAACTGATTTATCAAAGCTTCCGTCCGAATGAGCGGTTAACTGAACGAAAAACAGTGAGTTTTCCACTAATAGTTCGTGGCTTCTCACAAAACGGAAATGTCGCGAATTGATTCGTGACATCGACAATGGGCATCTCTGCTGTTACAAAACATTTCGTATTTACAACACTGACGCATCTTCAACGTGTGGTCGAGAAAGATTCAGTCTAATGGTTACATAAAGAGGTATTTAATCATTATTATTCTGCAGTAGTTTTTATTACACCGATTGTTGAAAACATGGTGATTTTTAAGCAACGCATTATGTTAAATTCACACAAATATGCCATTGCAATTTAGTTTTACCTTCACACGCCCCCGCCCGAATCTTACAATTAGTTCTCAGCTTTAAGTCCAGTTTTACATTTACCCAAATTAATTTCATTATTCTTCTGTTGTACGGTGTCATCAGGTTTGACCTTCAACGTCCCATATTCTCTGCATGACACGAAAACGTTTTTAGATGGACATAACTAAAATTGGGAGCAGCCAGCTTAACTGTTGAATGTTGACGTTGGAGTGCCAACCTAGGCTTTGATTTATGCCGTTCGTTATAGATATCTGTATGTGTCTCGGTGAAAAGGTGGCGGGTTATTCGTAGGTTTGGTATGGAGAAGACGAAAACTTAAAATAATGTCTATCACTGTCGGCATAACGTTCTCCCTACGTGTCAAGTGGGGTTGGTGGAGGATTAGTGCCCCTCCCTGTAAAACAATTAACTCTAAGCCCTTGGCCACCCCGTTTGGGATACATGGCGTCTGGCAATGGATGAAAAAAAAATCTACACAAGGACCATGAAGCGGACATTCAGCATTTGGCAAGTCTCAGTCTTCCCCGACGCTGTAATATGCGATTTTCAGATTTATAGTCCAGGTCCCTATTTCGGTTTCACACAGGCTTAGGTAAAGAAGACCTTGCCCAAAGACCTCATGGACAGGAAATCGAGCTCGGGACTCACTGGCTGCGGGCAGAGTGTGCTTCGATTTACACCACCGTCACACTCAGGAATAAACTGTGGCTCCAGAGTTAGGCTTCATTGCATACACAGAACAGTATAATGTCATCTTTAACCACTTTAATACGATAGTGTCTTTTTATTTCCAGAAACTTTTATTTGGTTTAGTGGAGACGAGTGAACTGAAGGTATTAGATATAACCTTCAAAACACTTTCACAACTACAGGTCCTCCATAATTTCAGTGTAGTTGTATGGTGATACCGTGAGTAAAATGAAAAAAAAAAAAAAAATGAAGAGGTTGAGGCAAATTTACTAAGCTTGGTTGTTGTAACCATCACGTCCTCTCGAAATTCGGTACTAATAACAGCATTGATAAGCTAATTTGTAAAAGGTGACACCATCACGTACGGTATGATCCAGCATCTTAATCAGGACAACCTGATTAAGATGTTAGCATTGTACAATGAGATTTGGGCGTCTCGAACGTTCCCAAACTCATGGCACTTTGCGCACGTCATACCGATACCCAAAGAGGCTGGTCGTCTTATGAATCCCACTTCATTTCGTCCTATTGTGTTGACTTCTTGTTTATGTAAGGTCATGGAACGTATGGTAAACAATAGGCTTCTTTTTGTTTTAGAGTCGAATAATTTGTAAAATTTTCAACAATGTGGCTTCCGTAAATACAGAAGTTCACTAGATCATTTAATGAATTTGGAGCATTGTATTGCAGAGGCATTTGCCAATAAAGAATTCATGATAGGGGTGTTCTTGGACATCCATAAAGCCTATGATATGATATGGCGACACGGTATACTAATGAAGCTCTATGCTTATGGTTTAAGAGGATATTTGTCTATTTTTATTTCAGATTTCTTAAGGGACAGAACTTTCTCTGTCAAATTGCCCCGTAACGTAACATCGGATATATTCATCCAGGAAAACGGGGTGCCACAGGGAAGTGTGCTTAGTCCTACTTTATTTAGTATTATGATCAATGATATTCTGTCATCAGCTCCCATCCCCAGGAATCTTAAATACTCGCTCTATGCTGACGATTGTGCAATATGGCACTCCTCCCGTAATGCACAATTTTCGGCTGGGCAGATTCAAGCAGCCCTTGACTCCGTCCACCAATGGGCCTTGCAGTGGGGATTTAAGTTTTCCGTCCGTAAGTGTGCCGCTGTAGTCTTCACTAATTGTAACGTCCCCGATTTGCATTTACTTTTGGATAATCAAGCGGTACCTTTTCAAAATTCTGTAAAGTTTTGGGGCCTTCACTTTGATCGCAGAATGAATTTTAAACTTCATGTTAATACTTTGCTTGCTCGTTGTGATAAACCGTTAAATGTCCTTAAGTACCTAACGGGTACTACATGGGGAGCCGACAGAAAATCTTTATTAATGGTGTATAGGTCCCTTATTCGATCGAAGCTAGACTATGGCGCACAGGTGTATGGCTCGGCATCCGATGCCATGCTGAAAAGATTGGATGTGCCACAGAATAAATGTTTGCGAATGTGTCTTGGAGCCGTCCGATGTACCCGTGTAGCTCGAATGGAAGTGGAGGCGAATGTGCCTCCCCTCCGTATTCGTCGTGACCACCTGGCCTTTTCGTACGGGATACGAACATATAGGAAAAGTAATATCGGCAATGTGGCCTGTACCCCCCTGCGTCAATACCACCATCTCATGCGGGGGGTGCGTCGGCCACTTGCCGTTCGCCTCCACTTACTCACTCAGGAGCTTGGTGTGGACCCCAGTGACTGTGACAAGTTGGTGCTTAAAAATATAGCGCCTTGGGAGCCACCCGGCTTTACTGTTGATGTTACATGGCTCCCAGCACCAAAGGCCAAGGCGCCGGAGGCGGAGGTCCACCACTTGTTTCGTAACATCATCGTTCGTCACTTGGGGTCCCATCAACTGTACACCTACGGCTCCAAGTCGAGTGAATGTGTCGGTGCAAGTGTGTGGTCGACTGAATGTGCCCTCAGGTATCGGTTGCCGACTCATACATCTGTGTTTACCTCCGAACTTTTTGCTATTGACAAAGCCATAGACTATGCTCTCAGTTCTAGGCATGACTCATTTGTCATATTTTCTGATTCAAAATCAGCCCTTCAGGCAATTGCATCTTGTACTACGGACTCTCACGAGATCCAGGGCCGTATCGTTAATAAGTTGCATTGATGCAACAAGTCATTCACGCTGATCTGGGTGCCTGGTCATTGTCGTATCTACGGCAATGAGCAGGCTGACTTACTTGCAAAGTCGGCTGTAGGGCTCGAGGAGACTTGGGACGTTCCTCGTGATCTACGGTCGAGTCTCTCGGAAAGAAATCAATAAATCTTCTGTGGCAAGGTCAGTGGACCAGACTAAATATTCCAACCTGTAAGCCGCACCTGGGCGACTGGGACACAGCCAACCCCCCCAGTCGCCTTGAAGAAAAAGTATTGGCACGGCTACGGCTCAATGCCACCATTTTCACTTACATGAAACCATATATGGAAAGACGCTTCCCACCGTACTGTGACATCTGTAATGCGGTGTTATCTATTAGTCATATCATCCTGCGCTGTCGGCGATTTATCGTTGAACGTGCTTCACTTATAAATAACTGCGGCGCAGCAGACGTCCCCTTCACCCTTTCCACCATCCTGGGTGATGGGGACATTGTTATGACTGATAAATTGATGGCTTTCCTGAGAGAGACCGGACTGATCAGAGTGATGTGACTTTTTTACTGTATGGTTATAGTTTTTATCAACTGTAAATATGTATGTATTGTACTGTTAATTAGGGTTCACTGTTGACGTATTTGAAATAGTTCCTTCACCCACTGATCTACTTCGAATATTGATGTCCCTTACATTAAACCCCGTTCCTCGACTAACAGTCACCAGCTGATGAGTGCAAGTGTGCAATATAGGAAGGTATTGGGCACTTGCAGTCGATGGAGGTCTGCTAGGCGAGGTTCTTCACTTTTTGTACAAATTATGTAAATACATTATACCATCTGGCTTAAGTTATTCTAATTAGGGCCGACAGCTGACGTATATGGAAATGTTCCTGACTCGTCTGGTTCCCTTTCATATATTGATGTCCCCTATATTAGGTTGTGCCTCGACTGACAGTCGCCAAGTGTTGAGTGCAGGTATGTAGTGCAGAAAGGCATTACATATCTGCAGTCGATGGTGTTCTCTTGGTCGAGGCTTTTTTACCATTAGTGTAGGTCTAGTTATTTGTCTCTTAGGATTTAGTATAGGTTAGCGATTTGTCTGTTAGGTGATTAGTTTTAAGGTCTTTAGATTAGGCATTTTAGTTTATAAGTAATATAAGGTTAAAAATATAAAAAAAATATAAAAAATAAAAATAAAACTACAAAAAATAATAAAATAAAAATTATTATATATATATATGTACGTGTGCATGAAAGTGTGTATGTTCATATGCATGGATGTGTGTATGTATGTATGTATATATATATGTTCGTATATATATGTACATATGTATCAATGTATATACATATATATATATATTTTTGCCTTAATGACCAGGTGCTTCGGCCCCAATGGTCGATAGGCAAAAAAAAAAAAAAAAAAAAAAAAGTAAAAGGAATTACATGTGAGCCCGACATTAAGATCATATGATACGAACTTTCCTTTGCTAGTCAGTTGCAGGATTCTCTGAGGTCTCAGATCTTGCTTCTCCTCACAGCCTGAGCGTTAAATGTATCTACAGACAGAGGAAGAAAAAAGAAAAGCGATGCACAGTGTATTCTCTCTTAACCTCCTCTTTATATATGCATCCCTCTTTTACTTCTCCCTCCGTCATAACCTACTGGCACGTATCTCTCATACCTTCTAAGTTACTAATTTCCGCGTGTGTTCTTACCCAATTGTTCTTATCTAATTGTATCTTTACAGGAATGAGTCAAGCTCGTACTGTCCCGTGTCTTAAACCATATTTATCGTACATATCCTTAAATTTGTGAATTGTTTTGGCACACACTGTTTCATTCGGTAGTGCATTCCATTGATCAATTGCTCTGTTTGGGGAACTGAATTTCCTTACGTCTTTTATCACCTCTCTTCTTATGCAGTTTTTTGCAGTGTCCTCTTGCTGATGCTTCTCCATATGTTAAGTAATCATTTATGTCTATTTTCTCCTTCCCTGATATGCACTTATATAGCATTATCATGTCACCTCTTTTCCTTCGCTCCTGTAGTGTTGGTAGATTCAGTTTATTTAGTCTTTCTTCGTAGCTTAGGTCCCTTAAGCTTGGTATCCATCTTGTAGCGGCCCTTTGAACTTTTTCAATCTTGTCTATGTGCTTTTTGAGATGAGGACTCCAGACTACTGATGCATATTCCAGGGTTGGTCTAATGAATGATGTTATTATCCTTCTTAGCATGTCTTCATTTATGTATGTGAATGCTATTCTCATATTTGCAAGCAGTGTATACATGTTCCGTACCTTCTCGCTGATGTGGTCAGCCGGAGATAGTCTGTTATTGATGATCACACCTAGGTCTTTCTCTCTTTCTGATGTGTATAGGGTTTTATTTCCTAACTTATAATCCCAATCAGGTCTTTTTCCACTTTTACCAAACTTGATTACATGACACTTGTCCACATTGAATTCCATTTGCCATGTACTACTCCATTCATGAAGTTTATTTAACTTCTTGTAGCTCTTTACAAGAGTCTGTGTTAGTAATTCTCCTTTGTATTTTTGCATCATCTGCAAACATATTCAGATAGCTCTCATTTCCAGTGTTACTGTTTATATCATTTATATACACTAAAAACATGATTGGTGCCAGCACTGAACCCTGTGGTACTCCACCAGTCACTTCTTTCCATGATGAGTAGTTTCCTCTTAGTACTGTTCTCATTTCTCTTTTTATGAGAAAGTCTTGCATCCAACAAAACAGTTTGCCTCGAATTCCTCCTTGATGGTACAGTTTCCATAAAAGTCTTTGGTGTGGTACTGTGTCAAAAGCTTTCTTGAAATCTAAATAGATACTGTCCACCCATCCTTCCCTTTCCTATATTGTGTTTGTTACTCTGTCATAGTAGCTCAACAGATTAGTAACACATGATTTTCCTTTTCTGAAACCAAACTGTCTTTCTGTTATCATACTGTGTTCTTCTAGATGATTTACCCAAGCTTTTCTTATAAGCTTTTCTAATACCTTGCTTACAACACTGGTCAGTGATACTGGTCTGTAGTTGAGTGGATTTTGTCTATTTCCTTTCTTGAATAAGGGGACAATATTTGTTTTTTCTTCAAATATCAGGTAGTTTACCTTGACTCAAGGATTTCTTGAAAATTAAAAATAATGGTTTACTTAACTCCTTTGCACATTCTCGTAGTACCCAACATGAAATTTCATCAGGACCACTTGCTTTTCCTCTGTCTAATCTACTTAACTCCTCCTGTATTACTTTTTCTGCTATTTGTATATCTGGTAGTATGTGTGGACATGCATGTTCCACATAGTCCCTCTCAAAATTGTTTTGTTCTGTAAAAACTAATTGGAAATTCTTATTTAGTGCTTCACAAATATCTTTCTCTTGTGTATAAGTGATTCCCTCGTCCGTAATGGATTGTATTATATCTTTTACTTTGGTTTTGCTTCTGATATAGCTGTAAAACAGCTTTGGTTGATCACTACTTTTATTTATTATATCTTCCTCAAACCGTTTTTGGGCTTCCCTCCTTATTCTTGTATAATCGTTTCTTGCCTGTTTGTAATTATTATACGCCCTTTCACTATTATGTCTTCTGTATCTATTCCACAACAAATCTCTTCTTTCCTTTGATTTTTTACATTCTGTATTGAATCATTTCTGTATTTTCTTATCTGCTTCTTTGTGCTGTGGGATGTACTTCTGGACTCCTATTTCATAAAATTCACAGAATTTTTTATATACAGCATTTAAATCTTGTCCTCTAAGCTCATTTTCCCAATCAACTTCTAAGAAATACTTCTTTAGGTCTTGATAATTTCCCTTTTTATAGTTTAGGCTCTTTTTGTAACTGTCATTGCTGTTTACTATGTCATATGCTATCCTGAAGTTATAATTTAGTACTGCATGATCGCTTTTGCCGAGTGGAGGGTGATATATTAAACTGTCAATATCATTTTCTTGCCTAGTAAATATTAGATCTAGCACTGAAGGTACATCAAGTCCTCTTTTTCTGGTGGTTTCCCTCACATGTTGCATTAGGAAGAACTCTTGTACGAGATCCAGGAGCTTTTGGTCCCAACAGCTTTCTTGGCTAATTATATCTAGAGTATTCCAATTTATATTTGTATTGAAATCCCCAGTTAGTATAATTTTTTCTGATTTCTCTTCCATTTTATGTAGTAATGATCTTAAACTCTGAATTGTACTCTCTGCCAGGTCCTCATATTCGTCTCTTTCCCATGTGTTTGATCTGGGTGGCATGTACAAATTGGCTACAATTATTTTACCTTCAGATGTGTTGATCTCTACTGCAATCAGTTCTACTTGTGATGGTTTATCTAGTTTTATTTCATTGATTTTTAGATTTTTCTTAGTTAATATTATAATTCCTCCTTCTTTTTTTAAATTTCTGTCTCTTCTCCATATATTGTATTCCTCTAAGTTAAGTATGTGTGTGTGTGTGTGTGTGTGTGTGTGTGTGTGTGTGTGTGTGTGTGTGTGTGTGTGTGTGTGTGTTCCATAGTCTAATGCTTAATCCTCATGTTTTCCTTTATCCGGCTGCTTTTTTTCTTTTTTTTCTCCCACTTCATACCAGTCCACAACACTTCATATATCAAGTAACATGTGGTGGTTCTTACGGCTCCCCGACCTCAACGCCACAAGTAAGCGTATAGTCGTGAGTCATACCACAGACTCTTGTATAATGAACTCATTTCGCAAAGCTGTCAGCATGCCCGTATTTTCTGACAGAAAAATTTACAACAATCGGATGTTGCCATACTACGTTATATTATACAGTACATGACACACTTAGCAAAACGTAAAAACATCAAATTTCTTTTGTTTTCATAATGTGTTTCGCTAATGATGTAAAAGATTGGGGGTTTGACATCCATTCCCAGTCCATATTTGCTGCTCATCCTCCACCCCTGCCACCAACTGGAGGGACATGTAGCCAGAGCTGCACACCAAACGGTTAAGCTGTCTAGAGATCAAGTGATAGTTCGAATCTTTGCTGGACTACACGAGCTTAAACTCTGGCTCAGTACTGTATCTTACGTTCGCACTGTCAACTCAGAAAAGTCATTGAGCCAAGTATATAAAAAGGATTTTAAGAGTCACTAAGTGAAATACTATTATTTCGGAAACGCTATTTTGTTACTGGTACATCAATCAACAGATTGCAGTCACTCTGTTAACACTGCCTTGGAAATCTGATGCTCTGACACTACTATATAAGGGTGTTTGTTGGCCTTCAGCAACAACAACAAAAACTATTCAGTAGGTACAGGCATGAGCTAAAATGATTAAAGAAGGATTAGATTTATGTCTATGGACTGCACGAGGGTCATTAAGGCAAGACTGGGTTTACATGCAGGTCCTCAATAATCTGTTGGTCTAACAGGTACAAAGGGGAAACAAACTTCGTTCAGAACCTGACCGGCCAGAGAAGTGAACTCGACCAGCAGCAGAAAGTATCATGTCATTCCTGAACCACGCAGATCACGAAATACTAAATTTATTCGAGTGGACGGAACGTGGCACTGTAATAAGGAAGAGGAACGTATGTTGCAAACTGTCAGGAGGTACGTACATGAAAAGCAGAAAATTTTTCGTATTTCGTAGTTTCTTTTTTTTTTCTTCTTTTTTTTTTTTTTTACTTGACAAAGGTGGACCAGTCCCGTAACCTGAGTACTAAATCGTCGTTTCGTTAATTTTGATAAGCCTTAGTTACAAGGTATGCCTGAGTGTCCTCGTCACTTCTCGAATCGATTTTCCAATCTGATTACACCTAGCTATCAACTGAAGTGAAAGGGATTAGGGATCCTCGTCAGGTTCGAGAAAAAGCGCTATAATTTCATTTTATGAGTCTGCGTAATTAAAAAACTAAATGTAACAGCAGCATCCAGGGTAAGAGTCAGTCGACGGGCCACCTCATAAAGAATCTAAATCCTGATCATGTGGAATTAGGGTAGTTTTTCACAGACTAAGTCAAGGCCTTGGAGGGAGTAAGGAGGAATACCAGGAGGAAGCGGCTAGCTTGGAATTTAAAGGCCGGTTCACACGAGCAAAATCGCGGTCGTTTTTTGCCGGAATTTGCTTCCCGGTAGAAATTCCGGCCGCTTTTTTCGCCGGTATGGAGAGACCGACATGTCGGTCTTTTTTTTGCCGGAATCGGGAGAAAGATGCCGGGCCGATTTAAATGGAAGCACCGAACAAGGCAAAGCTCTGGGAACGAAGACGAATATGACATCTTGTTTACACTACTACCACAAATAATCTCACTTTAGCGTTCATTCCAGTTTGGGTGTATCTGATATAAGCACAAGTATAAAAGTGTGATTATTTAAGTATGAGTTAAAGGTAAAAGGAATTGTACATGATTTATGTTTAAGAAAATTTATGCATACGGCCCCTGAAGCCGCCGGAAAGCTGAGTACCAGTAAAGGCCTATTCACAGGAACTAAATCGCGGCCGTGAGGGTTCATCTTGAAGTTGGAAAAGTACAAGAGCTGCACACCTACTACGGGTACGGTGGTCCATCTTTGTAAACACTGTTGCCGCGTTCCTGCCTCTGCAGTCCCCGTACGTGTGAACACCTTTCCGGGAGAAATGCCGAAAATCGGCATTTTTTCCCCCGCAAATCGGCGAAAAAAACGGCCGTGATTCAGCTAGTGTGAACCGGCCTTAACACTGCTGTCTTGTTGGACGATTTAACAGACTCCGATGACTCACATTCAACAGAGTAAACGCTTCTGGCTTTAGCTTGATTAGGATACTGGAGTTGGTTCCCACTGTGGGAGGGTTAATGGTGACAATATTAACTCTCTTAGGCTCCTATGACTCACTCTTTAGCGCTATAACGTTTGAACAGAATACTAGCGTCATCCTTATCATGTTCAACACAACCTATTTCTATGGTGATCACGAGCTGTAGGTCAGAGCAGGGGAGGGAGTAGGAAGTGAAGCTACGGCAAACAGGTTATCCAGAAAAAGAAAGATTAGTTTAATGCCTATTGACTCCACTAAGGTCATTATGGCAGATAATTTCTAGCAAGTCTCATTCTTCCTTTAAAAAATGACTTATATCAGTCGAATTTACGAGTACATCCAGATCCTATACTGCTGAGCAAACAGGAACAAAGAGGAAGTCCACATATTTCATAAAAGGCGTGGGAGGAAGTAGGGGGTGAGGCTAGGGCAAAGATGATAGTAGGGAGCGAATAACATTGTCTTGTTAGGCGATTTAAAGACAACGCATCGCCGCGAGGGAGTCAGTTTGCTCCCTGCCGCCGAGGAGGGTGGGTGTGCGTGCGTGTATCGTGAGCTGGGCCAGTCTCTCGCACCTATACACAAACACACACACGCACGCTGCTCTGTTTATCTCCGTTTCTACAGCACCGGCATGAATCATGTGAACGCCACTAGATTGAAACCTGTGAATGTATTATGTTGCTTAGCGGGAATGTTTGATTAGTTTATGAGGATATCGAGACTATACAATAAATGAGCCATAAGTGAGGTACGAACGAGGGAGGTCGTCATCTGGGTTGTTATAGGTGAGTGTAATTACTTTTTTGCATGTTTTAAACACATTAAGTATTGTACATTTCATCCAGTCGTCCACCTACCAATTTTTTATACTGTTGGGGAGAGTTCAAAATAAAGGAGTGATGATCGTTTCAGACCCCAGTCACTCTGAGGTCTCCCCGGATTTGAATATAATCGTCTGGAGATGGCAAGAATAACAAGAAAATGCATCACCTGGCGGATGGGTTAATACAAGCACAGTACATATGGTTATAGTTAAAGACTGTTTCCAGCTGATGGATTCTCACCACTTTGAAAAATTTTTCCTCTTACAAGTTGTTTTCAGTACGTCCGGTAGTTTTAATACTTGTGTTATTTTCGCATCTAGGGTGAAACCTTTACAAATGTAACAATTCCATCCTCGTATGACACACTCTTGTCTGAAGAGGTGTACGATATGTAGGAGCACAACTGGGCCTTGGGAGCAGGCTGAGAAGCCTATGCCCAGAGTTGCGCAAAAAAAAAAAAAAAAAAAAAAAATCTGATGTGAAGACTTTATCGTGACAGGGTTAATGTCAACCCCTGAACTAATTATGCCTCACATTACTTCCTACGGCTACCAGTATTTTGCGACAGGTCAGACCGAGGGTCTGGTAACTATTGGTTAAGTAAAATAATTCCATCGTCAACAGATCGCACGTTTCTGCATAATACAGACATCAATCTCTTGTACATTTTTTGTTTCTGCCGCCTGGCGATTATTTACGACTTAGAAGTGAAGACTGGACCTTAATTAGTCTGGAGGTTGGAAAAATTACAACAGAAATATATCTGATAAAAAAAAAAAAAAAAGGCATCTGTTGACAAAATATTTTTTTTTTTATTGCGTAAAAAAAATAAACGTCATACTCGCTTAAAGTCGCCTCCGGCGGCCTCCGCTCGATATCATAATGCCAGAAATGAGTCATAACTCTGGAACCTGTGGTCCGATTGGACTGGATATTTTATTATTCAAGTTAGAGCATTTTAAATTGCTCTACGTTGCGCCGTTTTTGCTGTGTTACGGTTATAAACCAACAAACATAGACATTTCGGAATTTGACAGTGAAGACCATATGAGCACCAGGTAAAACAGTACTTCGAGGTTGTTAGATACCATAGAAAGGACTTCATGAAGCTTTTTTTTACGACTCCGGCCGTGTTATTGAGAATAGTGTGTTGTCAGGAATAAATAAAAGAAAAGGTCATAAAAATATATTTTTTTCTATGGGGCAGCTTCTGTCGACAACGTGAAATATGTCGGAAACTGCTGGCTGAATAAAGAGTAGCAAGTGATGAATTGAGCGCTCCGGCGAACAAGTGTATGGATCCGGCTTAATGTCTGCCTGGCGACCACATGGAGAATCCACTGTGAAACGCGCTTGTGGTAATGACCGCATTATTAATTCCGGTACGATGACGTACCAGTAGTTCGTATCTTACTTTTGGTGGTCCGGTGGTTAAAACATTCCTGTGGAAGTAACGAGCGTGTAATAGGTTCGATCCCTTTGCGACTGGAGGTTGTAGTAGTAGTAACCAAGTATTGTTCCCTTAGGCAGTCCAACAGCCCAGAGTCCATAACGAAGGCCACGGCCGAAACCGGGCTTTCCCGTAGAACTCTCAAGGAGTGTATGTTGTGTTGTTGGCGCTGGTAATTTTGTGCAATGCAGTCTTCCATAATGTACTAAATAGTATGGGGTGCTGTGTTGCATCCTGGACAGGCGTCAGCGACGGAGTTATCCAGCCTTTTCTGATAACTCAAGAGGGCTGGATGATGCCCACATTTCAGCCTGCCTAGGTGGACCCTGTCCTCACGAGGGAGATAGGATTCAGAAGGGTGGATATCAGGAGGCCGTGCTTACAGCTGTGTGTTTTCTTTAAGTGACTAAATGGAGCGGCGAGTGATCTGAGTATGGATATGCTTCTGGAAGCTGGTTTGAGGTGGGCGAGGGGGGAGAGAGGACTCTATTTATATATGATATCGTGTGCTGGGTGTTGTTTTGATGTTCCCAGGTGTGTGTGGATGTGCTGACATGTAGTGTAGTGGACGGTGTGGGTTTGTGGAAGCTGCGGTGGGAATTTGTATGCCTCTCATTTCTAGTCGATCCTTGACTTTGAGGACTTTGGTTTCTTGGTGTAGGAGGTCTGTGGGTGTAGTAGCTGTGCAGTCTGTGATTATTTTTAGGGCCTTGTTCTGTATGGTCTGTAGAGTGTTGTGGTGTGTTTTAGAGAGGTTAGAAGCCCAATCAGGGCTTGCATGGGCTTGCATAATTCATCACTGTATACTGTGGTGGTGGTGTCTTTGTTGTGTCCAAAATAATGTTGTATGGGCAAGTGACCTTAACGCGCTGAATCTTGGTGTTAATTTATCTTTAATGTTTGTAATGTGTTGTTTAAATGACATTGATGTATGTTACACCAAGGATTTTGTGTGTGTGTGTGTGTGTGTGTGTGTGGTAGGGGAGTGTTGTTTATGGTGAGGTGTAGAATGTGACTGTGTTCTGCTGTCCAGTTTGTGAGATGGGTCACTGTAGATTTGGCTGGAGCTATTTTGAGCCTGTTTGTGGTAAACCATTCGTGTAGTGTGTTGAGGTAAGGTTGGAAGATGTGTGCGGTTGTGTTTGCATTTTGGTGTGTACATTAAGTGTTAAGTCGTCGGCATAGGAAGCTATGTGTAATTGTGGTGTGTGGGGTGTGGGTATGTCGTGCATGTATAGGTTAAAGAGAGTAGTGGACAAAACAGATCCTTGGGGGACATTGTGAAGTTTCTGATGTTCGATGACCGACCGGCAAATGTTATATGTGCAAATCTGCCTGCTAAATAGTTTGCCAGCCATCTTTTTGTGTTATTGTGCATATTTGTGTTGAATATTTGGTTTGTGAGGTTGTGGCGGAGATGGCATCAAAGCTTTGCTAATGTCTAGTGTGACTAGGAGTGTTCTGTGTGGTGGCCTGGCTGAATTAATGACATCAAAAACTCTCTGTGTAAGGTCTGTAAGAAGAGTGTTTGTGGAGTGTAGCGGCCTAAAACCATGTTGTGATGGGGCTAGGGGGATGTGAGGTGTAACTAGTTGTAATACCAGTCGTTCAGTGACATTGGAGAGGGTGCAGAGGAATGTGATGGGGCGGTGTGAGGAAGGTAATGTGAGGTCTTTGTTGGGTTTGGGAATAGTGATGATAGTGCCATGCTTCCAGATGTTGGGTAGCCCATTATGTTGTGTATCTGTAGTTGATATGTTGGTGAGTGCTTGTATGCCTTGTGGTCCAAGATGTTTAAGGTGTGTTTTGCTAATGTTGTCTGGTCCACAGGCAAATGAGTGCTTAAGGTTGCTAATGTTGTCTGGTCCACAGGCAAATGAGTGCTTAAGGTTGCTAATGATGTGCTTCATCTGGTTGTATGTGAAAGGTGCGAAGTCTGGGTCTGTGGGGAGCTGTCTCTTGCGTCGGATGACACGTCGGTCGTCACGATGGGGGTGTAGATGACTGACATGTGAAAAGTGATTGATGAGAGTGTTTGCATGTTTTTTTTTGTTTTAAGGGTGTGGTGTCTGTTGTTGTGATGGCAGCTTGTGATTGTGTAGTGTTGCTGTTGGAGAGTGTGATGCTGTTTAGTATTTTGTAGAGTTTACTGGTGTTTGTTTTGTGATCAAGTGTTTGGAGATAATTATTCCAATTTAATGTTTGCTGTTCTGATATTTTATTATTTATTTGAGTGTTGGGTTCTTGTATTCGTTGTATGGTGTCTTGAGTATGGGGTGTTGGGGAGTGTCGTTGTGTGTTATGTTAACTGATGAGGCCTTGAATTTCTGGTGTGAAGTAGGGGTTGTCTCTTTCTTTTGCCTCTAGGAATGTGTCTTTTGTTTGCATTTTGAATAATTGTATTGAAAGTGCACAGTGGTGCGATATTTTTGATGGATGTACTGTTTAATGTTTCAAAGTGTTTTACAGTTGTGAAGGCCACTGGAGGTTGTTAGATCATGTAGCCTAGTGCCATCAAGAGATAGCTGATCATCTACCCTTAAGAGTAATGAACTAGCCCTTGGTCCCCACACCTCGAAATGCGTAAGGACAAAGGCCAAGCTGTTACATTTTTTCTTTTAAGATTTTATTTTCTAAGGCTTCTCTATGGTTGGGGAAAACTACCTACCAATTGATTTTCCCACTGTTATGTAGCTATGACAATTTTTTTAAAAATTCAAATTATAACTATACTGTACACAAAAGCATCCAAGAAACCAGGCTATCATAATGATTGCATTGTGGTAATGCTCTCGAGGAGGAACACTGTGACCTACGAGTGATGGTTCGAGTCCCAGAGGTATCCAGAAGATTTTTTTATCATATAAACACTACCATGGGCTTAGGTCAGTCTCGTACCAGTAAATGTTCAAAAGTGACTAATAGCTTAGCCTCGGGCTCCTACACTCTAACCGGAGCAAGATAGGATTCACAGGTATCGTGTTATTCAGTAGCAGATTTAACAGCCCACACGGCGAAACAGGCGGCAGTTACTTAACAAAAACCACAAAGAATGCAGGAGTCCGGAAACCATATCCGCCTGGCTCATATATGAACGAACATAAGGAGTGGCTCACAGCGGAATCTACCTGGCTCTCTTAATAGCCGGACGTATACCCCAAACTCTGCTCTGTACTTACTTATCACAAACAAAGCCGTTGTGCACAATTTTCTCTTTATTGCATGCATCGGGTATTGAGGGACTAGGAGGAAGTTATAGAGCCGCATCATTCACTTACCAGTACTTCGAGATAAAAAGGGCATCCATGGGTTCTTGATATGCCTGCAGCAGTGACCATACCACCACCAGTGAGGGGGCTACATCAGCTACCAGAAGGGTGCCTACAACAGTATCAGCCTACAGCCTCCAGTATCACCCACAACTTTCTTCCTTACCAGTTCAAACTAAACAGCAGCCCAAGTAATGGGGAAAAAATGGAAAATACAAACCCTTTGTTCCTGGCATCTGTTTATTATGAGAATGCATTCAAATTAGTACAAACAGCAGTGGTGACGAAAGCAGTTGGAGGACTAGGTGTAGAACAAACTTACATATTTATAGGGACAACAGTGCTAACATGAAAGCACCATAAATACAGCCAAAAAGATGCAGTATATATATATATATATATATATATATATATATATATATATATATATATATATATATATATATATAACATCCAATCCTACATTGCCCTATGAAGAGCATAGGAACCCGGGGCTAGGCAGTTGGTCCCGACATTTAAGATGAGTGATATATATATATATATATATATATATATATATATATATATATATATATATATATATATATATATATATATATATATATATATATATATATATATATATATATGTATATATATATATATGTATATATATATATATGTATATATATATATATATATATATATATATATATATATATGTATATATATATATATATATATATATATATATATATATATATATATATATATATATATATATATATAATAAGACAATTGATTCCCAGGCTCTTATAATATGAAGCATTGAGCGAAAATGTAAAACTTATGCCTGTTTTCATCGGTAGCTATTTATTGATGAAGAGCATCCATTGACATGACAGCAGTGTACTAGTAACGAATTTAAGTACTTCCCAGATTTGCCTGAAGGTTCTTTAAATGAAACAAATTCTAACCGAATATTATTCTGGACTCATGCGTGTCTCGTATGACTCAGCTTTCCGAAAATGTGCTCAGCAGACTTTACGAAGATACTTAGTATCTTGACTGCACTATAACTGTATTCTTGGTGATGCATCCCACTGTGGCTTTTTGTTCTTTCCCATTGACTGCTAGAATCACTGTGGACTGAACAGTATCAGCTGGTGTTTCCTTAAAATCATGGTGTTAAAACAGCAGGGAAAGGGTTGCTTCAAATGGTTTTTGTACCGTTTGACTGCTAGGATTTCTCTTGCTGGAACAAAAACTTTTGGTGTTACCGTGAATGAAGTGCAGAAGTGTATCATCCGCCTCGAAAAAGTCATGTGTATGTGAAATATATCGTATATCGTTTATTGATTCTTCCATGCATTATCAGGCACATTTCATGAGAGAAATAATGATGAGATATGTGAAGATCTGGCATGTTTGGTAAACACACACACACACACACACACACACACACACACACCTCGCATTACAGTAAAGCACCATCCACATCCCGTACCTCAGCATAAGCATGATGTCTTGGTAACACAGTTAGTAATGGGTTTCTTATACCATTATGCAGTGGTACTGATGTGTCCCAGTGTGTGTTGTGGATATCAGTTAGTTTAGTATTAAGGAAAACGTGGTTCGGTGCTTCATGTGTGTGAAGTAAATTATAGAATTATGAGCTTTTTTCTTTGTACTGCTATGTATATTGTTAGACCTCGTAGGACATTCGCACAAGCATACACCATTTGACGATAATCAGGTTTAGAGTGTTTACAGTTAACCTCTTTAATCCGATGATGCATTTTATAATTCATTCGTGCTCTTCGGACTTTTTTTTTTTTCCTCTCTGCCCAGGAGATATTGTTGCAAGTGGAGGGGATAAATGCAGTTCCGCTGATCGCTTTGGTACAGAAAATTTCCCCTAAACGAATAAGTGCAGAAATAATAGACAGATTCAGAATCATAAGAGGCTTCTCAAAAGTGATGCAGGTTGCTTGTTGAAATCCTTAACGAGCTAAAATGAAGCACCATATTGGACTTCCATAGAGTGAAGCACCTAGCGAATGGTATGACTGATTGACGCGGACGCTCCTAGAGTTGCTCCTGCATCCAAAAATATCGTCTTGAGATAGCAAAAGTTAACGAACAGCTAATGCATATAACTGGTCCCGCTTCATGTAACTGGGGACGGTTCATATGACCGCAATTCACACCAACCAGGCTTTGTTCAAAAACACTAGCAACATAACCTCATCTGTCTTTTCCTCTGGGAAGCCACCCATCCACCAACCCACCCACAGTCTGCCCATCCATCTACCTTGAGTTCTCAGCCTTGTGTTCACGAATCCCTAGGGCTTCGCAAGAGGGTGTCCAGAGGGTACTTAGATGGCTGACGAAAATGTAGTAAAATCCACTGAGAGAGAGAGAGAGAGAGAGAGAGAGAGAGAGAGAGAGAGAGAGAGAGAGAACGGCAGTTATTGATGAACGTATCAGATTGGTTCACGTTCAAACAGCAGGCCTGCTTGAGGATGGGGGTACTGTCGCATACAGTCAGCTGCCGCAACTGATGCACATAGGCAACTTGTTACAGCATTGTCTCCAGATACTTTTGTTTACCTAAATGAGTTATGTCCATAAAGTTTCTGATACTGTGTTGGTATTTTTGATAATACAATGATATGTAAGCTAGTGATTTTTTTCCATAATGTAATGATAATGATAATCATAACTTAGTGATGTTAAAGCATTTACAAAACCCGTGTTTATGACAGGTCGTATGTGTGGTTGATCAACAGCAAATTTTAAATTTTATTGGTGTTGGCCGAGGTATACATTCTATGAGTGCCTTCTAGTTAGGCTACTGTCTGTTCTTTTGACACTGACGGTAATATGATTGCTTAAAGGTGTTCCTAATTTGTAATCTTATGACAGTGGTGATAATAATGCCTGTCTGATGGTGATTTAATTTTTTGATCTTTTGTTATTATAACTGACATTGTTTCTACTATGTGACACATGCCTGAATTTGTTTGTACTGTGTGGTCTTAGGACAATGTTAGTAATAAGACTTCTTCATGATGTTTTGGCTGCTTGATCGCTTGACATTATGATTCCCAGAAGGTGTTTGTTATGTGATCTTGCGACGATCACAATATGAGTGCCTGATGGCGTTTTTATTGTGTAATCTTATGACAGGGGCGAAATTTATAACTGCATGCCAGTGTCAATGCCTTTATGTATGGTTCTGGTTATGTAAGTATTTTTTATTACAACCCCAGATACCATTATGGCCTCATCTGCGAAGAGCGTCAATATGATGAAAATTACATTCAGTATGGATTCACTACTGTCGTCACAAACGGGTGTCAATTTCCAGTATGCTCTATGCAACAAAATTTTATCACTGGAGTGCATAAAACCAAGCTTTCTCAAGCGACTTCTGAATAATTGTCATCGGAATGTGAAAAGTAAAAATGCTGCATTCTTTACGCAAAATGAAGGACTGGAGTGAGCATGCACTGATCATTCGGGACCGCTCAGTCAACAAAGTGAATCTGGGTTATGTGCATCGTAGCCTGCATGGTACTGTATCACTGAGAATCGCTTAAGAAACAGAAACAACTTTCAAAGAAGTTAACCATCCCTTGATGTACAGATGTAGTCCACTGTGTTAATGGATGTGATCCTGAGTAGGTCACATCAGTACCTCTCTTAAATATTACTGTTCATCGACGAATATTAATGTCTGAAGATATCAAACAACAAGTGACTGGAGAAATAAAAATCGACTGACATGGCTGTTTGTGGTCAACTCCTGGTGTTTGTACAGTTCATCAATGGTGATTTCAAGGAGGATCTCTTGTCCTGTCGTGCTTTGGAGTCAATTACCAGACTACAAGAGGTGAAGACATTTTCCACAAAGTCTCAGTTTTTTTTCAGATGCTGAATGAGTTTCTTGGAATACCATATGTGCATGCACAACTGATTGAGCACCAGCTTTGCTTGGCCGTTAATCAGGGTTTAGAGGAAGAATGAATGAGGCGAATCCTGAAACAAGGTATCTTCATTGAATGCTTCATAGATATGCTCTGGCATCTAAAACTCTCCCAGTATCATGAAGATCAGTACTTGATGATGTGCAAATGGAAAGTACCTTGCAATCAAGTGTCTTAATACATTAGCCCATTCATCCACCTATTGTGCCAATAGTTTGGAGCAGATGAAGAAGTGTTACCTTTCACATCGAGGTTCACTGGCTGTCAAGGGGGAATGTGGTATCAAGAGCAGAGTCACTGATGGAGTTTTCCGAATTCTTCAAACGAAACAGCAAGATAAAGTCGCTTGAGTTCGCCAAGAAAGTGTCAGACAGCCAGTGGCTCTAGAAGCTAACCTACTTGAAAGACATTTTTACATTTGAACTCCTTAAGCCTATACCCCTTCAAGGCTGCTTTACCACAGTGATTGATTTCATGGACAAACTAAGATAATTAAGCTTGAAGCTGGAGCAGTGGGAAGGGAAGGTCAAAGACGAAAATCTTACTGTGGCGTGTTTGAACACCTAAGTGAGGCACTTGATTAAAGGAAAGGCATCGGAAAACTAGAATTGACGCACCTTCTGCAAACATCTTTCTACCCTGCGGATGGAGTTGCAGTCTTATTTTCTCAAACTGAGCAATTTGGAATAAAAGTTAATCAGATTCCCATTCATTGTTACTGTGCACCTTCTCCCAGATAACATGCGAGACGAATTCTTTGAGATGGTAAACCACTCTGTTGCAAAAGATGCATCTGAAACCCTCCCTGACCAAGTTTTGCTCTAAAATGAGTGAGCTTAACGCTGCAGTAGTTGATATTGGTGTGAGGTCATTGCTTATGTTCCGTAGTACTTGCTTATGTGAGCAAGAATTTTCAGCGCTGTTGAACATAAAAACTAAAACACAGAACACGGTTTAATGTGGTGCATGTCTTCGAATTTGTCAGTCTGATACTGCTTTTCGAACTGAGAAACTTGTTTGTACAAAACTGGTTGTCATATTTAAATATTGTGTTAATGCTTACATGCCAGAAGAAGTCGTATTATTTCATTAGTATTACAATAGCCGGTATTGTACCTGTCTACATTAAGTTAATGCTAACATTTATTTTCTTCATAAAGTACCTGCAGTTTCACTCCTGTGTAGTATCATTGATTATTGCCTATGATGTTAACTGCCTACTAAAATCATTACAATTTCAACCATTTGATAACATCCATTGTAGTACAACTGTAGGCTTTACTGAATTAGTCTTAATATATTACCATTCTGTATTCAGTGTCAGATTAATGGGGGTAGAGATCGATAGTCTGATACGTTAGGGGGTACTTGGTAGGGAAAAGGTTGAAAACCCGTGATTTACCCTATTAGCCCAACCACCCACTCACCCACAAAGTTCCCCATACATCCACAAAGTCCTACACCCACCTACCTAGCCACCCCTCCCACTCACGCCACCCACCTTCCCACCCTGCCCAAACAACCACTCATCCTGTCCACCCATTCCACCCACCCTGCCAGTCCTGCCCTAGAAATCTCCACCAGCAAGATAGCTCAGAATTATTCCATAGCTCCTCCTCCCTCCCCCACACACACATGCAACAACTTTTATATTAGAGATTAATAAAGCCTCTTTATATCTGGATATCATAAATGAATGCAATCAGAGCTAAACGAATGCATGTAAACTTTCTTCCGGACCATGATGTCTCGTTACTTTTCTTTCATTGCTAAACTGTACGGACAGAGTCAGAAGTTCTCTTACTGTCCCAATGCTTCTCCTTCAAATTAGGGCATGTCGCGTACTGAAGTCTCTGACGCATTATGTTAAGGAGAACCATCTGTGGACAGAAAAATTATCAAATTTCTCTGAACATAGGATATTAACCAAAAAATGGAACATGAAAGGCAGAAGAGATGAAATATTAAGCGAAATTTTATCCTTGACTGTATCATGGGTACAGCAATGTTATCACCGAATCCTGATGATTCGAACTTTTTTACTGACTTGAAATTACAAAAGAAAGTAACCAGCCATTAAAATAACTTTGTAACTTGTTTCTGCTTTTAAACTGCAGGCTAAGAAGGGAAATTTATCGAATATACCAGTGAGTCATTATTGGCTGGAGGAGAGAAAGGCAAATCCAATTCTGAAAAGACAGAAGATCTCTCTTGTCACTGAAACCACTCTTCCTCAGAAAAATCGTGATTATCCCTAGAAGTAGCCCCACCCCCCCAGAAAAAAAACGAAATCGAAACTAAAAATCTCTAATTGAAATTCGACCACGGACCTTTCCTGGAATTCTTTTTATATGGAAGACTTTCATGAACATTGCTTCAATTGCCAGAAAATACTGACACAAAGAAATGTATCTGTGTTCATCCTTGGCGTTCAAACAACAATATAAAGAGCGTCTACAAGATTATATGATATATAAGATGATAATTTATCCTTTTGTTTCAGATGACATTATCTTTCATTCTTGTCATACTCAGACAGGTGTACTTAACTTACGGGAATTTCTTAATAATGTAATAGCTTATGAAGTATGTTTATCGCCTCCGGTTCGAAAAGCCCTCCTGACGAGGATTAAGTCGCCTAGTGGCAGCAAGAATATGAAACATGTCACCATAATGTACGTTACAGCTTAATCCCTTCTGTCGGATGATATATATATTTATTAGTTTATTCCCGTATGCCCAGACGATATATATATATATATATATATATATATATATATATATATATATATATATATATATATATATATATATATATATATATATATATATATATATAATGTGCCTGCCTATAAAAATGACTGCTCATCAGCCCACCTACCAACATGCCTGTCTAGCTTATCAACCAGTCTATCTACATGCCATTTTATCATCCCACCCAACATTATACCTACTTCTGTAACTGTCTAGCTGTAGAACGATCTTCCTAAATGTTTGCTTATTGTTCTACTTATATACCAACCTACGGACTTATGGCCATACCTGCTTAATTACCTACATATATGTGTACAGGCCTGCCTGTCATTCTGTCTCCCTACATGCATAGCGTTTCACATACATGTCTGTTGCCCTGCCTGTCTTTCTACATGCCTGCCTATTGACCTCCCAATCTACATGTATGCTATCAAGGAACTTGTCTATATGCCTATGCCTGGCTATTGACCTACCTATCTATATACTTGCCTATGTACTTACCTTTCTATCTACCTGTCCGTCTATCTACACGTTTCCATATCTACTTCTCATCTCATCTTATCTCATCAGCCGTTTGAGTGTCCAAAGCAGGACGGGCCCATCCCAACCGAAGTGGGGACGATACAGCCAATGTATCTCTACCAAGTGGCTTAGGCTGTCTGGTGGAGATTGTATGTAGGGTGAGAAGTGCTTGTAAGCGTAATTGTAGTGCTGGAGTGACTTTGGATGTGTGTGTAGTCTGTGAACCAAGTGTAATCGGCCCGCGCAAGCCGACTGGGTGCAAGCATACTTTATAGTATGCGACACTGGTTCAACCACAGCACCCCTGATGTCCGCCAATGCAGTACATGGCCAGAAGAACGCTCCCAAAGTTTATTACCCTGGCGTGGTGCGAACCCTCGTTCTTCAGTGTACGAAAACGCACATTTTACCACTGTACCACAGAGGCTCCTTATCTACTTACCTACCTTTATATCTACCTACCCATTTACCTGTTTCCTATCTACTTCTCTGTCTGTTCTTGCGTACTGACCTACTTGACTGTCAGTTATGTGTTTATTACACATGGGCTCGCGAAGCTTTTTTTGTGTGTGTGTGTGTGATATTCGTCCGAGCAATGCTGGGACACGGGCAAAGTGCCCGTCAGAGATGCGCTTAACTTGCGCGAGCTTGAATTATCAAGGGGGTGGGTATTCCCTGACTGTGGTGAGTAATAATTGTAAAGGAGCACGTGCAACGATGCAAGCGGCATCCATGAAATCATCCCCTGTCTGAGCAAAAGTCGTGTCAGGGTGAGACCTGAGCATGGTGGTGGCTGGGCAGTACAGAAGATAGTGAATGAGTGGCTCCACAGATGTGTCCAAACAATGGGTACACGGGTCTGGCTCTATACCGACAATTTGTTTGTAGCATGAAAACCCCAGACGTAAGTGCCTGAGCCTCACTACAATATAGTTGGGTATGCCTTTAAAGGGCAACAAAAGAGAATATGATGTGGCGGTGGCATACCATGTAGCAGAGCGAGAGCCTTCTGTAACCAAAAGCTGATGTTCCTCTCGAGACTGCCTGCTAATGGTAGCAGTGAGAGTGCTAATGACGTGCGATAGGCTGGGGTGCAGTTTAAATGTGACGTCAGGAAGTGAGCAAGCTGAGCGTGCTGCGTCATCAGCACGCTCATTGCCGCTGATTCCAACATGACCTGGGAGCCAATGGAGAATAATGGTGGCATCCCTATGGACGAGAAGGGATGCAAAAGTAAAAATCGCCGTCAGAAGAAAGAGGTTGTCCTTAAGGGAGAAAGATCTTAGCCTCTGAAGGGAGGAAAGTGAGTCTGTGTGAATTACGACACGGTGATGATGATGGTGATGAGCGTGGCGCAATGCACCCAGGATGGCAGCAAGCTCTGCCTGGAAAGCGGATACACCCTGAGAGAGTCGCCAAGATTCAATTGTTTGCCCAGAGACAAAGGCCGCCCCAGCAGAGCCATCAGAGGATACTGAACCATCCGTAAAATAAGTGGCTGAGTCTGGTGAATCTAGAGCCACAACCCGACTAAGACCCTCTTGACAGAAGAGTGCAGGAATGGAAGTTCGAGGTTTGGCTTCAGAGGGGCATACAAATTTTTAAAAAGGGGGGTCCCATGGTGGTGGATCAGTGTACCCAGGAAAGGGAGAGTCAGGATCTAGACAGAGGCTCGCAGCAGCTCCCAGTCCATGGATAACAGCAGTTGTAGTCCGGGCCCAGTCACGCTGAGTGGCAGGCTCGGGTGGGCAGCACAAAAGACGTTGTAGGAGGGCAGAGACAGGCAGGTGGGGCCGGCACCGTATCAGCTGCAGAGTGATGACTGCCGTTCGTAGCGCAACACGATGCGCCAGAGACGACCAACCACTCTCCATACGGAGATTGACAATCCGGGTCCAGGGTGGAGCACCCAGCATGATACGGAGTGCATTGTTCTGAATAACCTCCAGAGATCTGGAGACTGTTGGAGCGAGTCTGGTCAAACAGATGGCACTGTAGTTCACCAGGGATCGGATGGTATGTATATAAAATGTTCGGAGGACTGAGTACGACGCCCCCAAACTCCACTTGGAGAGATAGCGGAGAGCAGCCAGTCTGGTGGAAGCACGCTCCCACAGGTACCGAACATGGCAGGCAAAAGTAAAACCCCCGTCAAGCCAGACTCCCAGATACTGATGCACAGTGACAAGAGAGAGCTGCTGCCCCCCAAGCAGCATAGGAAAGTCTGGGGGACGGAGTCCAAAGGGCAGACACTTTGTCTTATTAAAATTTATCTTCAGCCCTAGCTCAGTACATTTGGCATGCAAACGAGAAAGGGCCAAGTCCGCCTGCGTGAAGCAGTCCCTCCTAGTAAAGGCGAGGGCCAGACCATCTGCATAGCAGAGGAGGGTAATGCCAGGCCCATAGTCTACAGTTAAGAGCCCCTCCATAAGAATGTTAAAAGGGAGAGGGCTCAAAACGCTTCCCTGGGGGGTGCCGTTAGGATGTAGGTGAAAGGGGGAAAGGTGCCCCTGGAATCGGACCCCTGCAGATCGATCTTTAAAAAAATCCTGGATCCAGGATAGAAGCCTGCCTCCCACACCTCTGGCCGCAAGAGCCGCCAGGATTACAGTGGGGCTTGCCAGTTCAAAGGCTTTCTCGAGGTCGAGGAAGACAGCCATTCCCCTTCCTCCCCTCAGCTCCCAAAGGAATGATGCGAGGCAGTGGGTGGTACTCCTGCCTGGATGGTAGGCGTAAATCCCTGGGTGCAGCGGTCCCAGCCGCCAAGCAAGCCGAGCCCACACAACCCTCTCAGCCGTATTAGCAACACAGCTGAGAAGGGAGATGGGGCGCACGGCGGTGGGATCACGAGGCTTCGGAATTGGGTGGATAACAGCTGCCTTCCACGACCTCGGCAGACGCCCCTCAGACCACGAGAGGTTGAGCAGATCAAGTAGACGTTCTCTACCACAATCTCCAGCATGTGACAGGAGAGAGTATGTGAGCCCGTCGAGCCCCGGCACAGTGTCCTCCCTGTGCTGCAGAGCTTTTAGGATCTCCCCACTGGTGATCGGACAGTCACCAGGGTCAGGCCTATCACACGCTGCCCGAATTGCTGCAGCGCGAGAGGCGGACAGCTGCGACTGTAGGGCTCTGACAGACTGCGGGAGATTAGAAGAGGCAGAGCGGTCAGCGAAGTGCTGAGCAAGACGGCTGGCCTCAGCGGCAGGGTCAATTGGGAGGGAGGGCGAGGAGGGCGTGGATCAGAGATGGACCTGATTCTCCTCCACATCTCACGGAGAGTGGAGTGAGAGTCTAGGGTACGACACCATCTGATCCACGCCTCCTCCCTAAGGCGGCGCTTCTCGGAAGCCACATGCCGCATGATGGCAACCAGGTACCGGCGGTGCGGAGATGTACGGCGCCGTCGGTACTGCTTGCGTGCCGCATTGAGTCTTCGGTTCAGTTCCTTGACCCTGTCGCAGTAGAACCAGCCGTCTCGGTAGCACCTCGTCGAGCGCTGCCGCAGCGGGATAGCAAGAGAAGTAGCTTGTGCCAAAATACTTGCTACCTGATCTGCTCTGCTCTCGAGGTCTGAGGCAGGAGGAGATGTCTCAAAGGCCGCCGTGAGAGCACGGGCAAAGGCCATCCAGTCTGCTTTGCATAGGTCCCACCGTGGTGGAGGAGGTGGGGGTGGTGGGAGGGGAGCAAGAGGCAGGTAAACAATAAGGGCAAAGTGATCACTTGCAAGGTGGGGTTGGAGTGACCACGACGCCAAGCCCGCTAGTGGTGCTGACACTAGGGAGAGATCGAGGTGACCTCCCGCAATATGGGTGGCCTCTGCCACATCATTGAATAGGGAGACACCACCCATCTCCTCCAGAACCAAAGAGATGCGCCGTCCTGCTTCATTGGACTGAAGAGGCGAAGATAGAAAGGCGTGGTGGGCATTAAAGTCGCCTCCTATGTACACGGCTCCCCTGGCAGCCTGGGAGAACAGGTCTTCCAACTCCAGGGTGCCCCTTTGGCTCCGGTATACATTATATACCGTCAGGGGCGACGTAGCCAGATGGAGAACCACGCCCTGGACCTCCACATCAGGTCCATAGAAAGGAGGGGGCTCACAATCCGTGCACACAATGTGGTCCTGAACCAGAACGGCACATCCCCGTGTGATGCCACGAACATACGGAAGGAGATGGGTGGTGTAACCCGAGAGACGAAAAGTGGTATTATCCGGGAGCAGGGTCTCTTGCAGGAGAATTACATGAGGACGGTCCCTGGCAGCCGCCTCCTGAAGGTGGGCGAGCTTGCTCCATGCCCCTAAACAGTTCCACTGTAGGACTCGGAGGCTGGCAGCGGTGTCTGGCACTGGGGATGATCTGTCTGGAGGCCAAGGGCCCTACACTCTTTGTCGATCGCTGCTGTGGCTGGTGTGAGCCCCAAAGGAATGTTGACTGGCATACGAGGGCAAGGCAGAGGAAGCTGGGTGGGTAGCGGCTCTTCCACAGTTGTCTGTGTGGGAGATGATGCAGGAGGTACCAGGTAAGAAGAGCGCGGGTGTTGTTTTGCCTCCACCACTTGGTCGATGATGACGTTCACAGCCTGTACCAATGGTGCCGTTTCCAGAGGCCTGCCGAGAAGCGTCCCTAGCATCTGAGCCAAGCTTGTAGCAATTTCTGTCCCCAGCGTACGCAATTCTTCCCTAGTGAAGACTATGAGAGGAGAGCCCGTGTTGTGGGGCGTGGGTGGAGTAAACTCCTTGACTGTCTGCCGAACTGGGGGGGGAGGAGGGTGATGGACCTCCGCAGTCATCGTGTGACGAGTGAGAGCAGGTTGGAGGGGCGGAAACGCTGCCTCGTCTAGCACTGGTGGTGCAGTCGCTGCTGGACGGTGTTGCTGCCCCCAAATGAAAGTTCCCGGAGGTGCCGGTTTGTTGCTGCTCGCCTGTTGCTCCTTCACCCAGGTGACTTGGCGTTCTCGCCCTAGATCGACAACTGTAACTCTGGTTGGGCAGCTGGGGTGCCACGCATGATGTTTTCCCGAGCAGTTGGGGAAGTGGGTAGAGACAGCTTCCTTGGCCTTGAACTTGGCCAAGCACCTCTCCGTTTCGTGCGGGCCGCTGCACATCCCACAGACTGTGGCCCGGTTGCAAGTCGCTCTGTGGTGCCCGTATCACTGGCACCTGTAGCAACGGAGTGGCTCCGGGGTGAAGGGGCGAAGGTGATATTCTCCCCAGTTCCCCAGGTCAATCACAGGGATCAGAGGACCCTGCAGGGTGACGATGACCTGTCGAGTCTCCTCTCTGGTCCGCGCTTTCTGGCAGCGGGTTGCCTCTTCGACCTGAGGGTGCTGTAGCAGTATCTCCATAGGCATCCGCAAGGGATAACCCATGACGACTGCCTTCGTTGACTGTTGGCCAGGCGTCAGCTCGACTAGCTTGACAGGGGAGGCCTCGTCCTGCAGAGCTGTTCTCAAGAGGTCGTAAGCTCCCTCGTCCTTCAGCACCAACACTGAGCTTCCATCCCGTCCTATCAGGTTGGAGCAGCGTAGCCCTGGCAGGTGACGCTCTAGTGCAGCCACGGCGTCGTAACTCGTTGCATGCCCGTCCTGGACCAGCACACCGAACACTGGGAATGCAGAGCGGGGCGGCGGACGCACAGCTACTGACATGGAAGGACGAGCAGCAGGGGGACCCCTGAGAGGAGGCCCAGTACGTACTGCCGGAGAAGGGCCGTTTCCCTGGCGACCACGCCTCGATCCCTTGCGTGCCACGGGGGTGAAACCCTCATCCTCATGCAGAGCAGGATCAGAAGAGGGGGAGATCTGAGTCGCAGCAGGAGCCTCCGACGGGACCTCCAGCCGCTTGGGAATACGAGCAGACCTAGCCGGCCTAGGCTCGTGAGAGGGTGCGCAGGTGGGAGCGTGAGGCTGCGGACCGAGGGCTCGGTTCATGGGGGTGCCTTGCCGTGAAGCAGGGCTGGCAGCCGCACGTAGGGAAGCTGAAGTGCCCTTGTTGGAAGAGAGAGAGGGTGGAGCAGGTGCAACCTCCTCCATAGACTCATGTCGGCGGGCTGCCTTGGCAGAACGGGTTGAGGCACCACGTAAGCGAGGTACCACTCCCATAGACTTTGGTAGAGAGGGGTCAGCACAAGAAACCTCGTGAGCTGACGAGTGGGAGCTGGAGTCAGAAAAATGACACTCCCGCTTCGTGCCTGTAGCAGGACACGGGTTGGAGGGCCTCGACTGAGGGAGCGGGAGGCGGGAATGCCCCTGGGGCCTAGGGATGCAAGATCCCTTCATGCTGCACACACAAGCAGCGAAAAACTCAGTCAACACACACACACACACACACACACACACACACACACACACACACACACACACACACACACACACACACAACCACTCAAACAGCACAAACAAAAAACAGCAAAAGTGGCCAAGGTCCCTACAGTGACGGGCAACCTATGCTCCCCGCCCTCTAAAGGGCGATGGGAGGCCCCGCCACTGCCCCTTTCGGGTCTTCCCTAAACTAACAGAGCCGCCCTCACTGCCTCCTATAACCAGGCCCTAAAGGCCCCCCTTCATGGAAATGCCCTAACGGCACCCCTTCAGGGTTCGGCGTCGTACTACAGTGAGGGACACTAACGGCAGGCCAAAAAAAAAAAACACTAACACACTGCCAATCACACACAGGCAAACAGAGACAGAGTCCCAGGAAAACCTGGAAAAACGTCTAAAAACCCTTTCTCAGTGCCAGAGACTAAGTCCCAAAAGTGGCAAAAGCTGAGAAAACAGGCTAAAAATCGCCACTAGTAAATGTGACTGAGTCCAGCACCAGTGGGAAAACAGTCAGAGCTCTGCATCAGACGGTGTCTAGGCAGGGAGTCCTCGCGAAGCGTGAGCGGGTGTTATGTTTTGATCCGTGTGTGTGTGTGTGTGTGTGTGTGTGTGTGTGTGTGTGTGTGTGTGTGTGATTAACAAAATAACCCAAGTTCTTATGCGAATTTAACCAAACCTGGTGAAAGCGTTGAGGTCGCCTATGAGAAAACACGTTGTTGTTTACACTAATAGGTCAAACATGAGGATGAGAGAGCAAAAGAAGGATTATGTATTGTTGTGTCAAGAGATGGAAGGAGAATATGAGAGTATGGATCAGTTGGCTCAAGGATTGTGTGGTAAGACTGAAAGTGGGATTACAAATGTTGGCGATTGTGTGTGAATGTATGCGCCAGCGCAAGATCTTGCAAGTAAAGTGAAAGAAGAGTTATGGGTAAATGTGGAAGCATGCACGGAAAAGTTTGAAAGGAATGGGAGTGTTTTTATTGGAGATACGAATGGAAAAGTAGGGAATGTGAGAGTGGATGGAGTAGTTGGTGAGTGAGGTATTCCTGCAGAAATGGATGAGAATGGCAGTGTGATGAGAAGAGTGAGTGGTGAACTGGATAAACGGATTACGGAAGGCAATGATTAATTATGTGTGTTTGGATGAACGACTGAGCAGGTGTGTAATGGATGAAAGAGCACACAGAGGTTGGAGGTGTGGACTTTTTGACCACCATGTGGTGATGGCGAAAGTCAAGGTTCAAATGCTATGGAAGAACAGGAAGAGGGAAGGACAGGAGGAAGTAGTCCATTCAAGGAGGGTAGAGAGGTTGCAAGAGAATGGAAAAAAGGCGGAATATAAGAGAGAAGTGGAGGAGTGATTGGGCAAATATGATTTGGAGCAGATGGTCGAGGTGAAAATTGTGTGAAAAATATTCACAAGAAATCTGTGCAACATGTGAGGTAGTGTGTGGGGTGAAGAGAAGACGAAAGGGAGTGCAAGGAACAACATGGTGGAATGAAGAGGTGAGACAGGCTGTGGCACAAAACAAGAAATCATATAGTGAGTGAATGGGAAGCTTGGGAGTGGAGGAAGTTGAGAGGCGGAAGAGAGAGTTGTATGTAGAGAGGAAGAGAGAAGTGAAAAGATTAATATGAGAGAGTGTGTAGAGAGTGGATGAGGAATTGCAAAGGAATTCGAGTGTAAAATGGAGGATGTAAGAAAATATTCTGGAAAGAGGTAGAGAGAGCAAGACAGGGTGATAGCTAGTCGGAGAATGAAAGATTAAAATGGTAGATTGCTAGTGGAGTAGGGAGAAAAGGCGAGCTGATGGAGAGAACACTTTCAAGAACTGTTAAACATAGAGAAAGAAAGTAATGGGAGTATAAGTGGCTGGGGAATGGCTGGGAGCAGAAGGGAGGTGAGAAGACAGGAAGAAATCAGTAGGATGGAAGTAGTGGAAGCAATGAAAAAAGTCAAAATGAGGAAAACCCCAGGAATTCATGGAGTGCTTGGTGAAATGCTGAAGCATGGGAGAAAGATAGTAGAATGGATATGGGAGATTTGCAGATTGGCCTGGGAGGAAGATAGTGTCCCGGAGGAGTGGAAGTCAGGTATAATTATTTCCCCTTACAAAGGCAAAAGGGAACAAGAAGTGTGTGGTAATCACTGCGGTGTTTGTCTTCTTAATGTAATAGAAAAAGTGTATGGTATTGACAAAGTTAGGGAAATAACAGAGGAATTAGTTGGTGAAGAACAGGAAGGATTTAGGAAGGGATGAGGTTGCGTAGATCAGATATTCATTCTTAGGTCTTTAGTGGAAAAGATTCTAGAGAAGGGAAAGAAGCTGTGTACGGCCTTCATTGATTTGGAGAAAGCATATGAGAGGGTGGATAGACAAGGACTGTGGAAAGTATGAAGAACATATGGAGTTAATGGGAAGTTGCTGAATGCCGTGAAAGGTATGTATGAGGGGGCTGAGGCTGAAGTATGTGTGGATAGTAAAGTGGGTGAAATTATCTATTTGAATGCTGGATTGAAACAGAAATGTGTCATGTCTCCATGGTTGTTCAGTCTGTACATGGATGGGGCTATAAAAGAGATAAGAGGTTGGGCAGTGGATGTTGGGGTTATAAAAGAGATAAGAGGTAGGGCAGTGGATGTTGGAGTGGCTTTAATGAACAAGGGCAACGTTTGCAAACTCCCTATACTTTGTTTGCAGATGATACTGTATTGTTAAGTGAATACGAAAGGGAACTGCAAGGCTTGGTAAAGAGTTTAGAAGAGTGTGTAAGAAATGGACTCTAAACGTGAATGTAGGGAAGAGTAAAGTTATTGTCTTCGAGAAAGATGAAGCCACTGGATGTACAGTGATGTTGGAAGATGAGGAAATGGAAAATGTGATTGTATTTAAGTACTTGGGTAGTTTGAAGAGCAAGGATGGAAGTTTGGAGGGTGACATGCTTGCAAGTGTATAACGAGGAAGAAAAGTTGCTGGTTCTTTGAAAGCAGTGGTAAGAAGCAGGGAAGTGAGCATGGAAATAAAAAAGTCTCTGCATGACAGTATTGTGATACCAACTCTAACGTATGAAACTGAAGCTTGGGCATTGTTGGAAGGACAAAAGTCAGGAGTGAGAGCAGTGGGAATGAGTCATTTGAGAGAAGCATGTGGAGTTACATAGACAGACAAATGAGGATGTGAAGGAGCTTTGTGGTGTGGAGGTGGATGTGATAAAGCGTTAAGAGTAATGCACTGAGGTGGTTTGGCCATGTGGAGAGGATGGATAGCGATTGACTTACGAAGAGAGTGTATGTGAGTGAAGTGGAGGGGGGGAGTGCGAGGGGGAGGCCAAGGATGAGATGGAGGGATGGAGTGGAGAGGTATATGAAAGACGGAGGTGTGAGCTAGGAGCAGGGCAGTGAAATGGCTGGGAACCGGGCGACATGGAGGCTATTTGTTTGTGGCCAACCATTACGCGATTAAGACGTCTGGCAATAGATAAATAGATAAATAAATAGGTCAAACGTCACAGACACAGGACTAGACCAAAGGGTAGCCTAGTGAAATATACTTATAATTTATCAAATTTAAATCAAACTTAGAGGATGGACTGAAGGTAAGGCAATTATACAGTCATTCGGTTTCGAGAGCAATTAGTCAAAAGTCAGGGTCACAGACCATAGGGGAAGGTTGACCTGTGTGCGTACTTGATAACAAAATAACTCAGATTTCTGATTTCATCTATAATTGGTGACTGGGCTGAGAGTCACGCAGAGGCCAAATTTACTCCTTTTAACAGGTCTCAGACCAAGGTCACAGGACGAAGTCAACTTCAGTATAAAAACTTAGTAGTAGAGTTGAGAGTAAGGCAAGAAAGAAAGAATTCTGTTTTGAGGACAATCGGAGAAAGGTCAAAGTCACAGGGAAAAGGCAAAGGTGAAGGTCACAGGGCAAGGTCAACTCAAACAGTTTAGATCTGAGTTGAAACAGTCTTCTTGGAAGGATTAAGGGTCAGGCAAGAACGAAGGGTGGAAGGGCTAATAGTGAGACAAGAACGAAGGGATTCAATTCTGAGTCAAGGTAACAGACCAAGGTCAAAATTTTACCCATGTGTTTATTTGTGAACACAATAGCTAAAACCTTTTTTGCTGGATATGAATCTCACCTGGTGGACGAGTTAAGGATCACCGAATAAAATGACCTATTGTTTTGGAGGACAATGGGTCAAAGGCCAAGGTCACATGGCAAGGTAACCTAATGAATTTTCATCCGGTGGAGACAGAGCTGGGCACTTCCACGAACACAAATTTACGTGCAAACATCTACGTGGCCTGGCCCGGAGGACGGCGTCTGAGTGAGTCGCCGGCGATCCACTCCCACACTGTTGCCATATGTCCTATACATATTGTATATATGCGATAAATAATTATTCACCTTCGGTACGACGCACAATAGCATTTTTCATTATAGTACATTTTGTACGATAATTTTACGATTCCTTCAAAACAGAGAGAGAGAGGATTGTATATGAAGGCAATCAATCCAGACTCTACAGTATACGAAATTATTTAAAAAAAAAAAAAAAGTGTCCATAGATCAGATTATCTATAACGACCATAGACCAGGGGCTGTAGTTAACGGAATTATCTTGGAACAATGTGATCCGAATGACTGGAAACCCTGTGGTGTTGTTATGAATCCAGGTACAGAGAGTTATGCAAAAGAAATTGTCTTCAGTGTTTTAATCCAGAAAGTTTACATTATGGCTCCTGTAGATCTCTGTCACCTAAATGGAATCGTGTATAGTTAACTGGAATACAGTAAAAGAAGAGGTAGCCGCGAGAGATTTAACATTGATGAAGTAATCTGGCATTTTCGTGATCCTCAAAATGTGTCGAACGAAGGACATCCAAGGAAATATCTGACACTGTCGAAATCCTCCAGCTGACACGAAATGATAAGAAAAAGTGAGCAAAACATTCTATAAAGTTCACGATCCGCAGGGTAAATTGAACGAAATAACCGTCATGATCTTCGAACTAAAAGGGAACGATCAAGGAAGCTTACGTGGATGTACGAGTATAGGAAAGGTAACAGTCCACACAAGACAGTGACCAAAATGTTCGCGAATGATCATAATGTCTGTCTAAATATTTTTTTCAGTACGAGGATTTCTTTTTAGTTTATCTTGCTATCTCTAGACTTTTTCTTACATCCTGGCGTGCTGAAAGCTTGGCAGGAGTATTGTAAAGCTAGAGAGAGAGAGAGAGAGAGAGAGTGTGTGTGTGTGTGTGTGTGTGTGTGTGTGTTTACCTAGTTATATTTACCTAGTTGTGATTTACAGGAAATGAGCTATGCTTGTGGGGTCCCGTCTCTGTTTCTCAATAAGTCAAATTTTGCTTTGAACTCGTTTAAGTTTTTAGACTGGACGATGTCTTTGTCCAGGCTATTCCACAGGTCTGTGCGTCTGTATGGAAATCTATATTTCTTGAAATCCTCCAAACAACTTTGCTTTTTCAGTTGCATTCTGTGTCCTCTTGTTACTCTCCCATCCCATAAAAACAGATCTTTTCTGTCACTTTTATCTGCTCCCATTGTGGCCCTGAACATCGCAGTCATGTCACTCCTCTCTCTCTCCTTTCTTCTAAGGAAGGCAGATCCAGCTTTTCCAGCCTCTTTCTGTACGACAGATCTGCCAGGTTAGGGACCATCTTGGTTGCTGTTCTTTGTATTCTCTCGATCTTGTTTATATCTCTTTTTGTGTGGGGACCACACTACTGCTGCATATTCCAACCTGGGGCGGCTCATGGCCACTATAAATTTCTTCATCATCTCATCCATGTAATGAAATGCCAATCATATGGTAGTCAAGAGATTATACGTCTCTCAAACCGTCTTGTTAATGTGTTTTTCAGGTGACAAACTGTCCTGGACCAGCACCTCCAAATCTTTCTCTTCTCTCTCTTCATTGATGGCCTCTTGGTACTTTTACCCATTTTCAATATTTTACTTTTTTTTTTTTTTTTTACGTTGAATTTCATTTCCCACATCTGGCTACAATCATGAATCCTATCCAGGTCCTCCTACAACATTTTACAGTCTTCCTCAACTTTTCCTCTCCTCAAGATCTTTGCATCATCAGCAAAGACTCGCATAACTGTTCATTCCATCTACCATATCGTTTACGTAAATCAGGAACATCACTGGCATTAAAACCGAGCCCTGTGGGACTCCACTTGTTACTTTCCTCCATCCAGACATCCTGTCCTTTATTACTGTCCTCATTTGTCTCTCTTTCAAGAAGTCTGTCATCCACTGCAGGAGGTTTCCCTTCAGTCCTTCTATGTGCCCCAATTTCCACATTAGTCACTTGTGGGGTACCTTGACAAAGACTTTCTCCAAATCTAAATACAACCAGTCCACTCAACTGTCTCACCTGTAGCATGTCAATCGTTCTTGACTAAAAGCTCAACAAGTTGGAGACACACGAACTTCCATTTCTGAATCCAAACTGACTTTCAGCCAAAGTGTTCTTCTCCTCCTGATATTTCATCCATCTGTCTTTCAGGATTCTCTCGCACAATTTTGCAACTATGCTGGTCAGGGATACTGGTCTATAATTCAGGGGTTCTTCCTTGGTTTCTCCCTTATATTTTGGTACCACATTGGCCCTCTTCCATTCCCGAGCCACTTTCCCTTCTTCCAGTGAACACACAATTAAACTGTGAATCTTTTCCACCAGTTGTTCTCTGCATTTCTTCAGTACCCAATTGGAGATTCCATCCGGTCCTGGGGCTTTCCTTACATCTTGAGTTTCCAGTAATTTATACACTTCCTGCACTTCCGCTTTTATATCTTTTATCACTACCGTACATTTCTAGTCACTCCTCCACAAAATCCCTTCTTTAGTGAAAACCGATTGGAAACATTTGTTCATTATTTCAGCTTGCATTGCCACATCTTTATGGACCTCTCTTACTTTCAGTTTGGTGATTCCTTCCTTTTGTTTCAGTTTGCCTTTAACAAATCTATAAAACAATTTGGGTTCTTCCTTACATTTGGCAATTATACCTTTTTCAAAGTTCCTTTCTTCCTCTCTATGTATTTTTGTATATTCATTTCTAGTTCTATATTCTTCCATTGTTCTATTATTACCTCTCATTCTCCAGTTGTCCCATGCCATGTCCCTCTCTGTTGCTGTCATCAGGGTTGGAAAAAATCATGAATTAAAAAAAAAAAATGATTTTCTTATTTAAATCAGATTTTTTAAATTTGTGATTTTTTTTTCCCCATCCCTGTTTGTGCCTTTGGGAATTCTGTCAAAAGAGTACCATACTGACTCTTTTTCCCTCCCACTTGCTGCAATGCGTCCATTAGGCATGATTATATATCACTGCTCAGATAACCCGCCCTGTCCCGTCGACGTATGGGTACATTGCAACGATTTGCATTTGCCAGTCCCGGCGACGTACCGGTACGTCGTGCAATTGCAATGTGCATAATTTCGACAATTTTCAAATTTCGCGCTTGATTTGCGGTACGTATCCTCGCATGACCTTCCCCTACCTGCCACCAGGCGGGGACACTCGGCGACCTCGCGCGACCCACACTAACCCACCACTCGTCCACTCACCTGGTAGCAATGGTCCTGCTCAGACATGGCTAAGGGAGGTCTCTCAGACAGCGAAATTCAAGCTGCCCTGGACACCTTTACAGGCGACAGTGATTCCCCACTGGACGATGAGGTTATGGATAAGGATTATGTGCAGCCAGAGGAGGAAGAAACCACCAGCAGTGACGAGGAAGTTCTGTCTCCCAGGATGCGGCAGTACGTGACTTACCGTGCTGCTAGAGAGGGGCAGCAGGCAAAGAAGGCACGTGCAACATCCTATCCCTATCCCCAACGTGATTTGGAACCAGAATTCGAGAACGAGGACGAGGACAATTACGATGACAGAGCCGTGGAACGTGCTGTCACGTGGTATGGACGTGAGGTCATAACTCATCGTGCCCCAGAGCGTACACCACGTTGTATGAGCAGGTATGGGCCTAGCATTTTGTTTGGGGAGTTAGGAAGTGAAGTGGAGGGAGTGGGGAGTGAAAGGGAAAGTGCAGGGAGGATTAGGGAAAGTGAGAGTGACGTGAGTGAGTCATTGCTCTCCCTACGCAGTGTGAAGCGGCGTAGTGGATCACGTGGCCAGTGCGGGTGCGTTCATTATCACGTGGGGTTGTGAGGGAGGGGGAAGGTGGGGAGGAACCACTCCCAAGCACGTCTTATGCTCCCCAATATCCCCTAACACGTGGTCGAGCTAGGGTACGTGAGAAAGCACGTGGTGTTGTCATGGAGGGGGAAGGTGGGGAGGAACCACTCCCCAGCACGTCTTCTGCTCCCCAAATATCCCCCTATTTCATCCCCACAGCCCCCTAATGTTCCTCAAGGCCGTAAGGGTAAGGGAAAGGGAAAGGGTAAAGGCAAAGGGAAGAGGAGTGACAGTGGGGAAGCCCTCCGCACTCCTTCTCCCCCACCTCCCCAACCAGGATCTCCTCCCCACCCAGACGAAGGCTGTGATGGGGATGATGGGGACGAGGGATTTGTGGCGTGGAATTGGGAGGATGTGAGTGATTTTTCTCCCCTCATTCACCCCTTCACTGAGCAGGGGCGCTCTGGCTGCATTGCTCCAGGAATTCACCGTAATTCCACCAGGTTGGATTTTTTCCACCTGTTTTTTAGTGAGGCATTTGTGGAGCAGATTGTATACCAAACCAACCTGTTTGCAAGCACCCAGCGCCTAGAGAGTGAAAGATTGGGAACAAGGAGTAGGCATTCTATCATCTATGATTACCCTGTCTCCCTTCCAGAAATGTTCTTATTTTTTGCCCTGGTCCTTTTGATGGGTATTATACGAAAGAATAGAATTCCTTCTTACTGGACTAGGGACCCTGTTATGTTTAACCCAATATTTGGTCAAGTGATGAGCCGTAATCGGTTGCAACAAATTCTAAGTCGCCTCCATTTCAATGATGCTCATGATCCTGCAAATGCAAACAACACTGATAAAATGAGGCGAATTAGGTTGATCTTTGATCACCTCAGGCAAACCTTTCGTTCCTCATTCTATCCCTATAGAGACCTCGTCATAGACGAGAGTCTCGTGTTGTGGAGAGGCAATATTTCATTTAGGCAGTATCTACCCAGCAAAAGGCACCGTTTTGGGTTCAAGATCTTTGTTATGTGCGACTGTAGGACTGGATACGTGCAAGACATAGTCTTGTACACCGGTGCACAGACAGACATAATAGAAGATCGAAGTATTGGACTGTCAGGAGCAGTGGTAAAGATGATGATAGAAGACTACCTTCATCGTGGTCACGTTCTCTACCTGGACAATTGGTACACTAGCCCTCTTCTCGCTCGTTATCTTCACACACATGAAACTGGAGTCTGTGGAACAATGAAGGTGAACCGGCGTCACATGGCCAAGGTAGGGCGGAAACTTGCAAGGAATGAGGTTGTCTTCTTCAAAGCCAACAACATCCTTGCAACTGTGTGGAATCACAATAGAGAGGTAAGCCTATTGTCAACGGTTCACCGCCCCTTGATGCACCGTACTGATTCAGTTGATTACCGTAGCGAGAACAGGCGTCGTATTTGGAAACCTGAGTGTGTCATGGATTATAATATAAACATGCGCCTCGTGGACCAGTCAGACTCCATAATATCGACGGTAGAGTGTGCCAGGACCACGATGAAATGGTATAGGAAACTGTTCTTTCACTTGGTAGATATCACTGCTCTGAATTGCCACCACCTTCACGCCATGACAACAGGAGTTCAGGAAACATTTGAAGGGTTTGTGAGGGAGCTCACAAGAGAAATCTTTGCACGGTATGCTGTTGAAAGACCCCAACATCGCACCCGCACTGCCCCTATTGCACAAACTCCTCTGAGAATATCCGGCCGCCATTTCCCCACTCCTATCCCTCCCCAGCCAAACAGACCTAGGCCCCAACGCAGGTGTCACGTGTGCAGTAATTCCCAGGTGAGACTCACAACACAGAGGAAGGACATCCGCTGTGAGTGCGTGCAGTGTGACGTGGGTCTCTGTATTCACCCATGTTTCAGCGAATATCACACGTTGATGCAATTCTAATATGGTGTGAATGCGAAAGGACGCTGAAATTATGAGGTAAATGCGACAGACAGACGCTCAGTGAAATTATCAGTCATGTTGATCTCCAGATATTAGTATAAAGTGCATATGGGTATAACATAAGTGCAAAAATTGTATGTAAGTGTATAAATATGCCATAAGTGGAAACATACATAGCAAGGGTTTTATGATGCGATATTCTGTCGCTCAGTGCAATAAATACGGCCCGTAATTATATAATTATTATTATTGAACATGCTTACGGGTATAAGTTCAAATTATTGTAAGTGCTGAAATATATTCTAAGTCAAATATTCATAGCGTGTGTATAGATATGCGATATAAGTTGAATGAATAAGGCACGTAATAGTGAAAATAAAAGCCAGCAAGTGGTAAAGTGTGTAATATATGTGAAGAATTAGTATATAAGTGTGTGAGTATTATGTTGGTCGAAACATTCATTGCGAGGGTATTTTCATGCGATATTCTCATGCTCACTTGAATAAATAATGCTAGTAAGTATGTACAGTGCAGTATAGGGGTGTAAACGTTTGTAATGTAAGTGGGAAATTATAATTGGAGTGAATAAATAAAGTAGATGATGAAACACGAGTGTTTAAGATCGTGGTTGCTACGTGAATATGCGCTAGCATATCGCTAAATGCCCTCGTAATGAATGAAAATAATTGAAACATTTACAGTGGTGGAGGAAAGGTTCTATGTAAAGGGAAAAATAATTGGAAAGTGATAAAACAATTTGGTATGTTGAAATATGAGTCATAGCGAGTGCGCTTACTAAGCTGATGTGCGCTAGACTTATGCTTCATGTCATCATAATGAATGAAAACATCTGAAAACACTTACAAACAGTTGTAATTGGTAAAATGTCATTGAAACAGAAGTATAAAAGTAGAAAAAATGATAGGTTGACTGATACAAGAAACTTAGCATATAGCATGTTACGACTCGGACCAAACTCGCTATGCTCGCGCGATAGTACAATGCTTATTTTTCATATATATGTGTCTGAAATCCATTATATTGTTACTGTTATTGTTTATTAGTTCAAATTCAATAAATATAGAGGTGTTGTGTGTTGTTTCTCCCAGTATTCCTTACCATAGAAAACGTAAACGCATATCACGTCCATTATAGAACACGACACCTGGCTCGGGGGACCTCACCTGAATGGACCACTTATAGACCGCGGGAACCACTTTCTTTGTGATTTTCCTTCGTTTCTCAACCTAAGCGGAAGTTTTAGCCAAAAAAATTTTTTTCCAAAAAGGCTCGGGACTGGGGGATGTCGGAGGTGCGGAAAACCTCGGGACGTGACGGGATAAACAGACTTACAAAATTGAAAATAATAATGTGAATGGGAAGTGGGAGTAAGGCAGTGCACCACAGGCTAGCACTTCTTGGTAAGGGGGAGGTTACTCACACTCAGGGTTGGAAAAAATAGCATATGTATATATTTTTAAAATCTAGTATTTTATTTAAATCAGAATTTTAAATTTAAATTGATTGTTTTACTTAACTGGTTTTATTTAATTATATCTTTTTTTTTTTTCACTTTTATGAAGACTTTTTTTGTACTAAGCCTTTATCAGTGTTAAATGAAATCATGTTTTGGTATCATACCTATATTTGTTACCCAAAAGTTGCTATACAACTTGAAAAGACCTGATGCATTAAAGGCTTTCCTAACCGGAGAATTTATTGTTGTTATCAAAGAGCCTTCTTTCCCCTGTTTCTTAATATTTGCCTTGTAACCAAAGGCAATCACTGGTGCCCCCCTGTGGCAGGGGGGACACAATCTGGCTGTACTATGGGGTGGTACTACTACTCTACGGCCAGGTTGTGTTAGGAAGAATACTGTCAACGTATTCCCTGCGTGTCGTAAAAGGTGACTAAAAGGTGCGGGGTGAGGGGACTAGGGACCCCCTCCTCTGTTTTTCAGTTCCTAAAAAGAGACAGGCCATAGAAAGGGATGGGGGATTGAGTTATCCCCATACCCTGAAGATTGGGTCTATGAATGTGCGTGGATGTAGTACGATTGAGGCTAAAAGGGAGGAGATTGGGAGAATGTTTGTGAGAAGAAAGTTGGATGTGTTAGCTTTGAGTGAAACGAAGATAAAAGGGAAGGGTGAGTCTATGCTTGGAAGTGTGAATGGAAGATTGTCAGGTGTTGATAGAGGAAGGGCAAGAGAAGGTGTGGCCTTGTTAGTGAGTCCGGAAGTACAGCAGTGTGTGATTGGATGGAAGGAGGTGTCATCGAGACTGATGTGGGTGAAAGTGAAATTTGAACGTGAGTTGTGGGTGTTTGTTAGTGCATATGGGCCTGGTAGTGAAAGGGGTGAAGAAGATAGGGAGTCTTTCTGGAATGATGTTGATGAGTGTCTGCAGAGTTTTGGAGCGAATGTGAAAGTAGTAATGATGGGAGATCTGAATGCCAGAGTGGGAAATGTAGCAGTTGAAGGTGTAGTTGGTATGCATGGTGTGCCTGGAAGAAATGAAACTGGGGAACGAATGATAGGGATGTGTGTTGAGCGAGAGATGGTGATTGGAAATACGCTGTTCGAGAAGAAAGATATTTATAAGTATACATGGGTGAGACAGGAAGGTGGAATGGTTGTGGATAAAGCATTGATGGACTATGTGGTTGTGTCCAGGAATGTAATAGGAAGATTGTTGGATGTGAGAGTTCTGAGAGGGAAGAGTGGAGGTATATCTGACCACTACCTGGTGGAGGGAAAGTTAAGAGTAGGTAAGAGATGGGTGAGAGCTAGGAGGGTTAAGTGTGGCAGGGAGGTTTTGAAAGTGAGTGAGTTGGATAAAAGAGAGAAAACGATAGAGTATCAGGAGAAATTGAAAGCTGAGTGGAACGCAGTGAAAGATCAGGAAAATGGCAGTGTGGAGGAGGAATGGCAGTTGTTTAAGAGTGCTGTGGTGGGGCATGCAGAAGAGGTGTGTGGTGTGAGACGTGTGGGTGGTGGTGTAAGAAAGGGAAGTGAATGGTGGTGTGAGGAAGTAAGTATGGCTGTGGCTGAGAAGAGACATGCATATGAAGTGTGGCTGCAGAGGAAGGATGAGGTGTCATATGAGAGGTATAAGGAAAAGAGGAATAGGGCGAGAAGGGCTGTGCGTGGTGCTAAACGGCAGCAGATGAAAGGTGGGGTAGGCAACTGACTGAGAATTTTCGACAGAATAAGAAAATGTTCTGGAAGGAGGTGAAAAGGGTGCGAAAGGGAGAGTCTGGGAAGGAAGAGAGAGTAAAAGCAGAGGATGGAAGGATGTTAATTGAGATCGATGCAGTAAGGAAGAGATGGGCAGAGTATTTTGAAAGACTGTTAAATGTAGAGGAGGAAAGGGTGGCTGAGATTGTGGAGGACAGAAGGGTGCAAGGAATAAATGTGTTGGGAGAGTTGAATAATTCTTTGATCACGATGGGGGAAGTGGAGAAGGCAGTAAAGGAGATGAAAGCAGGGAAAGCTGCAGGTATGGATGGGTGTGCTGTGGAATGCCTGAAGGGTGGTGGGGTGACTATTGTTGACTGGTTAGTAAGATCGTTGAATGTGTGCTTTGTGAAAGGTATGGTGCCAATTGACTGGGCAAGTGCTTGTGTGGTCCTGGTGTATAAAGGCAAGGGTGATAAGTATAAATGTACTAGCTTTAGAGGTATAAGTTTGTTCAGTGTTGTAGGTAAGGTGTATGGTAGTGTGTTAATTATGAGAGTTAGAGAGGGTACAGAGGGAGTGATTGGTGATGAGCAGTGTGGCTTTAGGAGAGGGAGGGGATGTGTGGATCAGGTGTTCGCTGTGAGACAAGTGTGTGAAAAGTATTTAGCGAAAGGCAAGGATGTGTTTTGAGCATTCATGGATTTAGAGAAAGCGTACGATAGAATTGATAGGGAGGCTTTGTGGACTGTTTTAAGATTGTATGGACTTGATGGTAGGTTACTAAAAGGGGTGAAAAGTTTTTATGTCAATAGTAGAGCATGTTAAGAGTGGGTAATGCTGTGAGTGATTGGTTTCCCGTGAGAGTGGGGCTGCGACAGGGATGTGTGATGTAGCCTTGGTTGTTTAATATTTATATGGATGGTGTTGTAAGGGAGGTGAATGCAAGAGTTTTAGGTGGAGGTCTGAGTCTGGTGAATGTTGATGGTGGAGAGTGGAATCTGAAGCAGCTGCTGTTTGCAGATGATACTGCACTGGTGGCTGATTCAGAGGAGAGATTGAGACAGTTAGGAGAGGAGTTTGGAAAGGTGTGTGAAAGGAGGAAATTGAAAGTAAATGAGAATAAGAGTAAAGTGATGAAGTGTTCGAGGATGGTAGATGGTAAGGGGATGAATATAGTTTTGAATGGTGAGTTGCTTGAGGAGGTAGAGTGTTTTAAATATTTAGGGTCACATGTTGCTGTGGATGGAAGAATAGATGCAGAAGTTAAGTTTAGAATGGCTGAAGTAGGTAAGGTGCTGGGAGGAATGAAGAATGAGTTTAGATGTCGTTCACTTAGAATGGATGTAAAGAGAAGGCTGTGTGAGGGTGTTGTGGTACCGACTGCGTTATATTGGGCTGAAACATGGAATATGGGTGTAGCAGAGAGGAAAAGTTTGAATGTAATGGAGATGAGGTGTCTGAGGAGTATGTGCGGAGTGACGCGTATGGATCGAATGCAAAATGATGAAGTGCGAAGGAGAACTGGAGTTGTTCGGGAGATGACTGGTAGAGTTGAGCAGAGGGTGTTGTGATGGTTTGGGCATATGGAGAGAATGGATAATGAGCGATTGGTGAAAAAGGTAACTAGATCTGATGTGAGAGGTGTAAGGCTGAGAGGGAGACCACGAATAGGATGGATGGACAGTGTGAAGAGAGCGCTGGATGCGAGAGGGATGTCTGTTGAGCAAGGAAGAGTGGCTGTGCGTGACAGAAATAAATGGAGAGAAATTGTGAATGAATAAATGATGACGCAGCCCTGAGGGGATATTCTCCCTCATTTGGTCTGATCAGCTAGTTAGGTCAGGTGCGGGTAAGGGGATGGGTCTATTATGATGTGGCAGGGGTAAACCAGCTCTGCTGTCGGGCCCTGCTGTGGATGTCACTGATTGCACTTCGCAGTTGACCCTTGTGCGGTGTGATGCGGTGAGGATCTGTTCCTTCTCCCCTTTGGGGCTAAGATGCGAATGAATGTGTTTGAATGGATGAGTAATGGGGAGTTTGTCGTCCTGTCTCGGCTACATCCCTTTCCTTGGGGAAAGCAGCCTAGGTATATAGATAGATAGACAGGAGTACAAGCCAAGCAGACTTGATGCATCGGAACAATACACATTCATCACATTCTCTGTGTTCTTCATTTTTACTGTACAGTATTTATATAAAGAAATCTATTTTGATTTATATCACGATTTTTTTACTCTGATTTAAATCGATTTAAATCACATGATTTAAATAATTTGATATAAATCATAACAACCTTGGCTATCATACACCTTCTGTTAAACCAGTCCTTTTTCCTGTATTCTTTCCCACTTACTCTTGGAACATATTTTTCCACTCTCGCATTATAGAGGTCTGGAAAGATATCCCACATCCTCTGCATCTCTCTTGTTTCTCTGAATTTTTTCCAATCCGCATTTTCGAAAAATTTCCACAATCCTGTAAAGTTTGCTTTGCCAAAGTTGTATCTTCTCTGCCTATATACTGTAGCTCATCTCTTGGCACCACGTTCCCTTATATCATCTGGAACTCAATGACCACATGATCACTTTTTCCTATGGGACACAGGTATTTCAAAGATTCAATTACGTCAGGTTCTTTGGTTAGCAGGAAATCTAGTCTTGCTGGTGTGTCACCACCTCTGAATCTTGTCTCTTCTTAGAACCACTGGGTCATTACATTATTCATTGCTATATTTAACAATATAGTGCCCCACGAATCTTCACTGCCTCCTGACTACCATTC